>NC_092497.1:23437388-23737388 GCF_047495875.1 Pithys albifrons albifrons
TCTCCTCGAATCTCCTCTCCTCTCCTCTCCTCGAATCTCCTCTCCTCTCCTCTCCTCGAATCTCCTCTCCTCGAATCTCCTCTCCTCTCCTCGAATCTCCTCTCCTCTCCTCGAATCTCCTCTCCTCTCCTCTCCTCTCCTCTCCTCTCCTCTCCTCTCCTCTCCTCTCCTCTCCTCTCCTCTCCTCTCCTCTCCTCTCCTCTCCTCTCCTCTCCTCTCCTCTCCTCTCCTCTCCTCTCCTCTCCTCTCCTCTCCTCTCCTCTCCTCTCCTCTCCTCTCCTCTCCTCTCCTCTCCTCTCCTCTCCTCTCCTCTCCTCTCCTCTCCTCTCCTCGAATCTCCTCTCCTCGAATCTCCTCTCCTCGAATCTCCTCTCCTCTCCTCGAATCTCCTCTCCTCGAATCTCCTCTCCTCTCCTCTCCTCGAATCTCCTCTCCTCTCTCCTCTCCTCTCCTCTCCTCTCCTCTCCTCTCCTCTCCTCTCCTCTCCTCTCCTCGAATCTCCTCTCCTCTCCTCTCCTCGAATCTCCTCTCCTCTCCTCTCCTCTCCTCTCCTCTCCTCTCCTCTCCTCTCCTCTCCTCTCCTCTCCTCTCCTCTCCTCTCCTCTCCTCTCCTCTCCTCTCCTCTCCTCTCCTCTCCTCTCCTCTCCTCTCCTCTCCTCTCCTCTCCTCTCCTCTCCTCTCCTCTCCTCTCCTCTCCTCTCCTCTCCTCGAATCTCCTCTCCTCTCCTCGAATCTCCTCTCCTCTCCTCGAATCTCCTCTCCTCTCCTCTCCTCGAATCTCCTCTCCTCGAATCTCCTCTCCTCGAATCTCCTCTCCTCGAATCTCCTCTCCTCGAATCTCCTCTCCTCTCCTCGAATCTCCTCTCCTCTCCTCGGAGCTCCTCTCCTCGAATCTCCTCTCCTCTCCTCTCCTCTCCTCTCCTCTCCTCTCCTCTCCTCTCCTCTCCTCTCCTCTCCTCTCCTCTCCTCTCCTCTCCTCTCCTCTCCTCTCCTCTCCTCTCCTCGAATCTCCTCGAATCTCCTCGAATCTCTCCTCGAATCTCCTCTCCTCGAATCTCCTCTCCTCGAATCTCCTCTCCTCTCCTCGAATCTCCTCTCCTCTCCTCTCCTCTCCTCTCCTCGAATCTCCTCTCCTCTCCTCTCCTCGAATCTCCTCTCCTCGAATCTCCTCTCCTCTCCTCGAATCTCCTCTCCTCTCCTCGAATCTCCTCTCCTCGAATCTCCTCTCCTCTCCTCTCCTCTCCTCTCCTCTCCTCTCCTCTCCTCTCCTCTCCTCTCCTCTCCTCTCCTCTCCTCTCCTCTCCTCTCCTCTCCTCTCCTCTCCTCTCCTCTCCTCTCCTCTCCTCTCCTCGAATCTCCTCTCCTCGAATCTCCTCTCCTCGAATCTCCTCTCCTCTCCTCTCCTCGAATCTCCTCTCCTCGAATCTCCTCTCCTCGAATCTCCTCTCCTCGAATCTCCTCTCCTCTCCTCGAATCTCCTCTCCTCTCCTCTCCTCTCCTCTCCTCTCCTCTCCTCTCCTCTCCTCTCCTCTCCTCTCCTCTCCTCTCCTCTCCTCTCCTCTCCTCTCCTCTCCTCTCCTCTCCTCTCCTCTCCTCTCCTCTCCTCTCCTCTCCTCTCCTCTCCTCTCCTCTCCTCTCCTCTCCTCTCCTCTCCTCTCCTCGAATCTCCTCTCCTCTCCTCGAATCTCCTCTCCTCTCCTCTCCTCGAATCTCCTCTCCTCTCCTCTCCTCGAATCTCCTCTCCTCGAATCTCCTCTCCTCTCCTCTCCTCGAATCTCCTCTCCTCTCCTCTCCTCGAATCTCCTCTCCTCGAATCTCCTCTCCTCTCCTCGAATCTCCTCTCCTCTCCTCGAATCTCCTCTCCTCTCCTCTCCTCTCCTCTCCTCTCCTCTCCTCTCCTCTCCTCTCCTCTCCTCTCCTCTCCTCTCCTCTCCTCTCCTCTCCTCTCCTCTCCTCTCCTCTCCTCTCCTCTCCTCTCCTCTCCTCTCCTCTCCTCTCCTCTCCTCTCCTCTCCTCTCCTCTCCTCTCCTCTCCTCTCCTCTCCTCTCCTCTCCTCTCCTCTCCTCTCCTCTCCTCTCCTCGAATCTCCTCTCCTCTCCTCGAATCTCCTCTCCTCTCCTCTCCTCTCCTCTCCTCGAATCTCCTCTCCTCTCCTCTCCTCGAATCTCCTCTCCTCTCCTCTCCTCTCCTCTCCTCTCCTCTCCTCTCCTCTCCTCTCCTCTCCTCTCCTCTCCTCGAATCTCCTCTCCTCTCCTCTCCTCGAATCTCCTCTCCTCTCCTCTCCTCTCCTCTCCTCGAATCTCCTCTCCTCTCCTCTCCTCTCCTCTCCTCTCCTCTCCTCTCCTCTCCTCTCCTCTCCTCTCCTCTCCTCTCCTCTCCTCTCCTCTCCTCTCCTCTCCTCTCCTCTCCTCTCCTCTCCTCTCCTCTCCTCTCCTCTCCTCTCCTCTCCTCTCCTCTCCTCTCCTCTCCTCTCCTCTCCTCTCCTCTCCTCTCCTCTCCTCTCCTCTCCTCTCCTCTCCTCTCCTCTCCTCGAATCTCCTCTCCTCTCCTCTCCTCTCCTCGAATCTCCTCTCCTCTCCTCTCCTCGAATCTCCTCTCCTCTCCTCGAATCTCCTCTCCTCTCCTCTCCTCGAATCTCCTCTCCTCGAATCTCCTCTCCTCGAATCTCCTCTCCTCGAATCTCCTCTCCTCGAATCTCCTCTCCTCTCCTCGAATCTCCTCTCCTCTCCTCGGAGCTCCTCTCCTCGAATCTCCTCTCCTCTCCTCTCCTCTCCTCTCCTCTCCTCTCCTCTCCTCTCCTCTCCTCTCCTCTCCTCTCCTCTCCTCTCCTCTCCTCTCCTCTCCTCTCCTCTCCTCTCCTCTCCTCTCCTCTCCTCTCCTCTCCTCTCCTCTCCTCTCCTCTCCTCTCCTCGAATCTCCTCGAATCTCCTCGAATCTCCTCGAATCTCCTCTCCTCGAATCTCCTCTCCTCGAATCTCCTCTCCTCTCCTCGAATCTCCTCTCCTCTCCTCTCCTCTCCTCTCCTCGAATCTCCTCTCCTCTCCTCTCCTCGAATCTCCTCTCCTCGAATCTCCTCTCCTCTCCTCGAATCTCCTCTCCTCTCCTCGAATCTCCTCTCCTCGAATCTCCTCTCCTCTCCTCTCCTCTCCTCTCCTCTCCTCTCCTCTCCTCTCCTCTCCTCTCCTCTCCTCTCCTCTCCTCTCCTCTCCTCTCCTCTCCTCTCCTCTCCTCTCCTCGAATCTCCTCTCCTCTCCTCGAATCTCCTCTCCTCTCCTCTCCTCTCCTCTCCTCTCCTCTCCTCGAATCTCCTCTCCTCTCCTCTCCTCGAATCTCCTCTCCTCGAATCTCCTCTCCTCTCCTCGAATCTCCTCTCCTCTCCTCGAATCTCCTCTCCTCGAATCTCCTCTCCTCGAATCTCCTCTCCTCGAATCTCCTCTCCTCTCCTCGAATCTCCTCTCCTCGAATCTCCTCGAATCTCCTCTCCTCTCCTCGAATCTCCTCTCCTCGAATCTCCTGTCCTCGAATCTCATCTCCTCTCCTCTCCTCTCCTCTCCTCTCCTCTCCTCTCCTCTCCTCTCCTCTCCTCTCCTCTCCTCTCCTCTCCTCTCCTCTAAACTCCTCTCCTCAAATCTCCTGTCCTCGAATCTCCTCGAATCTCCTCTCCTCTCCTGAAATCTCCTCTCCTGAAATCTCCTCTCCTCGATTCTCCTCTCCTCTCCTCTCCTCTCCTCTCCTCTCCTCTCCTCTCCTCTCCTCTCCTCTCCTCTCCTCTCCTCTCCTCTCCTCTCCTCTCCTCTCCTCTCCTCTCCTCTCCTCTCCTCTCCTCTCCTCTCCTCTCCTCTCCTCTCCTCGAATCTCCTCTCCTCGAATCTCCTCTCCTCTCCTCTCCTCGAATCTCCTCTCCTCGAATCTCCTCTCCTCGAATCTCCTCTCCTCGAATCTCCTCTCCTCTCCTCGAATCTCCTCTCCTCTCCTCTCCTCGAATCTCCTCTCCTCTCCTCTCCTCTCCTCTCCTCTCCTCTCCTCTCCTCTCCTCTCCTCTCCTCTCCTCTCCTCTCCTCTCCTCTCCTCTCCTCTCCTCTCCTCTCCTCTCCTCTCCTCTCCTCTCCTCTCCTCTCCTCTCCTCTCCTCTCCTCTCCTCTCCTCGAATCTCCTCTCCTCTCCTCTCCTCGAATCTCCTCTCCTCGAATCTCCTCTCCTCGAATCTCCTCTCCTCGAATCTCCTCTCCTCGAATCTCCTCTCCTCTCCTCTCCTCTCCTCTCCTCTCCTCTCCTCTCCTCTCCTCTCCTCTCCTCTCCTCTCCTCTCCTCTCCTCTCCTCTCCTCGAATCTCCTCTCCTCGAATCTCCTCTCCTCTCCTCGAATCTCCTCTCCTCTCCTCTCCTCGAATCTCCTCTCCTCGAATCTCCTCTCCTCTCCTCTCCTCTCCTCTCCTCTCCTCTCCTCTCCTCTCCTCTCCTCTCCTCGCCTCTCCTCTCCTCTCCTCTCCTCTCCTCTCCTCTCCTCTCCTCTCCTCGAATCTCCTCTCCTCTCCTCTCCTCTCCTCTCCTCTCCTCTCCTCTCCTCTCCTCTCCTCTCCTCTCCTCTCCTCTCCTCTCCTCTCCTCTCCTCTCCTCTCCTCTCCTCTCCTCTCCTCTCCTCTCCTCTCCTCTCCTCTCCTCTCCTCTCCTCTCCTCTCCTCTCCTCTCCTCTCCTCTCCTCTCCTCTCCTCGAATCTCCTCTCCTCTCCTCTCCTCGAATCTCCTCTCCTCGAATCTCCTCTCCTCGAATCTCCTCTCCTCGAATCTCCTCTCCTCTCCTCTCCTCGAATCTCCTCTCCTCTCCTCTCCTCGAATCTCCTCTCCTCGAATCTCCTCTCCTCTCCTCGAATCTCCTCTCCTCTCCTCGAATCTCCTCTCCTCTCCTCTCCTCTCCTCTCCTCGAATCTCCTCTCCTCTCCTCTCCTCTCCTCTCCTCTCCTCTCCTCTCCTCTCCTCTCCTCTCCTCTCCTCTCCTCTCCTCTCCTCTCCTCTCCTCTCCTCTCCTCTCCTCTCCTCTCCTCTCCTCTCCTCTCCTCTCCTCTCCTCTCCTCTCCTCTCCTCTCCTCTCCTCTCCTCTCCTCTCCTCTCCTCTCCTCTCCTCTCCTCTCCTCTCCTCGAATCTCCTCGAATCTCCTCTCCTCGAATCTCCTCGAATCTCCTCTCCTCGAATCTCCTCTCCTCTCCTCGAATCTCCTCTCCTCTCCTCTCCTCTCCTCTCCTCTCCTCTCCTCTCCTCTCCTCTCCTCTCCTCTCCTCTCCTCTCCTCTCCTCTCCTCTCCTCTCCTCTCCTCTCCTCTCCTCTCCTCTCCTCTCCTCTCCTCTCCTCTCCTCTCCTCTCCTCTCCTCTCCTCTCCTCTCCTCTCCTCTCGTCTCCTCTCCTCTCCTCTCCTCTCCTCTCCTCTCCTCTCCTCTCCTCTCCTCTCCTCTCCTCTCCTCTCCTCTCCTCTCCTCTCCTCTCCTCTCCTCGAATCTCCTCTCCTCGAATCTCCTCTCCTCGAATCTCCTCTCCTCTCCTCGAATCTCCTCTCCTCGAATCTCCTCTCCTCTCCTCGAATCTCCTCTCCTCTCCTCTCCTCTCCTCGAATCTCCTCGAATCTCCTCTCCTCGAATCTCCTCTCCTCTCCTCGAATCTCCTCTCCTCGAATCTCCTCTCCTCTCCTCTCCTCTCCTCGAATCTCCTCTCCTCTCCTCTCCTCTCCTCTCCTCTCCTCTCCTCTCCTCTCCTCTCCTCTCCTCTCCTCTCCTCTCCTCTCCTCTCCTCTCCTCTCCTCTCCTCTCCTCTCCTCTCCTCTCCTCTCCTCTCCTCTCCTCTCCTCTCCTCTCCTCGAATCTCCTCTCCTCGAATCTCCTCTCCTCGAATCTCCTCTCCTCTCCTCTCCTCTCCTCTCCTCTCCTCTCCTCTCCTCTCCTCTCCTCTCCTCTCCTCTCCTCTCCTCTCCTCTCCTCTCCTCTCCTCTCCTCTCCTCTCCTCTCCTCTCCTCTCCTCTCCTCGAATCTCCTCGAATCTCCTCGAATCTCCTCGAATCTCCTCTCCTCGAATCTCCTCTCCTCGAATCTCCTCTCCTCGAATCTCCTCTCCTCGAATCTCCTCTCCTCTCCTCTCCTCGAATCTCCTCTCCTCTCCTCTCCTCGAATCTCCTCTCCTCGAATCTCCTCTCCTCTCCTCGAATCTCCTCTCCTCTCCTCGAATCTCCTCTCCTCTCCTCTCCTCTCCTCGAATCTCCTCTCCTCTCCTCTCCTCTCCTCTCCTCTCCTCTCCTCTCCTCTCCTCTCCTCTCCTCTCCTCTCCTCTCCTCTCCTCTCCTCTCCTCTCCTCTCCTCTCCTCTCCTCTCCTCTCCTCTCCTCTCCTCTCCTCGAATCTCCTCTCCTCTCCTCTCCTCTCCTCTCCTCTCCTCGAATCTCCTCTCCTCTCCTCTCCTCTCCTCTCCTCGAATCTCCTCTCCTCTCCTCGAATCTCCTCTCCTCTCCTCTCCTCTCCTCTCCTCTCCTCTCCTCTCCTCTCCTCTCCTCTCCTCTCCTCTCCTCTCCTCTCCTCTCCTCTCCTCTCCTCTCCTCTCCTCTCCTCTCCTCTCCTCTCCTCTCCTCTCCTCTCCTCTCCTCTCCTCTCCTCTCCTCTCCTCTCCTCTCCTCTCCTCTCCTCTCCTCTCCTCGAATCTCCTCTCCTCGAATCTCCTCTCCTCGAATCTCCTCTCCTCGAATCTCCTCTCCTCGAATCTCCTCTCCTCTCCTCTCCTCGAATCTCCTCTCCTCTCCTCTCCTCGAATCTCCTCTCCTCGAATCTCCTCTCCTCTCCTCTCCTCTCCTCTCCTCTCCTCTCCTCTCCTCTCCTCTCCTCTCCTCTCCTCTCCTCTCCTCTCCTCTCCTCTCCTCTCCTCTCCTCTCCTCTCCTCTCCTCTCCTCTCCTCTCCTCTCCTCTCCTCTCCTCTCCTCGAATCTCCTCTCCTCTCCTCGAATCTCCTCTCCTCTCCTCTCCTCGAATCTCCTCTCCTCGAATCTCCTCTCCTCTCCTCTCCTCGAATCTCCTCTCCTCTCCTCTCCTCTCCTCGAATCTCCTCTCCTCTCCTCGAATCTCCTCTCCTCTCCTTTCCTCTCCTCTCCTCGAATCTCCTCTCCTCGAATCTCCTCTCCTCTCCTCTCCTCGAATCTCCTCTCCTCTCCTCTCCTCTCCTCGAATCTCCTCTCCTCTCCTCGAATCTCCTCTCCTCTCCTTCCTCTCCTCTCCTCTCCTCTCCTCTCCTCTCCTCTCCTCTCCTCTCCTCTCCTCTCCTCTCCTCTCCTCTCCTCTCCTCTCCTCTCCTCGAATCTCCTCGAATCTCCTCTCCTCTCCTCGAATCTCCTCTCCTCGAATCTCCTCGAATCTCCTCTCCTCTCCTCGAATCTCCTCGAATCTCCTCTCCTCTCCTCTCCTCTCCTCTCCTCTCCTCTCCTCTCCTCTCCTCTCCTCTCCTCTCCTCTCCTCTCCTCTCCTCTCCTCTCCTCTCCTCTCCTCTCCTCTCCTCTCCTCTCCTCTCCTCTCCTCTCCTCTCCTCGAATCTCCTCTCCTCTCCTCTCCTCTCCTCTCCTCTCCTCTCCTCTCCTCTCCTCTCCTCTCCTCTCCTCTCCTCTCCTCTCCTCTCCTCTCCTCTCCTCTCCTCTCCTCTCCTCTCCTCTCCTCGAATCTCCTCTCCTCGAATCTCCTCTCCTCTCCTCGAATCTCCTCTCCTCTCCTCTCCTCTCCTCTCCTCTCCTCTCCTCGAATCTCCTCTCCTCTCCTCTCCTCTCCTCTCCTCGAATCTCCTCTCCTCTCCTCGAATCTCCTCTCCTCGAATCTCCTCCAATCTCCTCTCCTCGAATCTCCTCTCCTCTCCTCTCCTCTCCTCTCCTCTCCTCTCCTCTCCTCTCCTCTCCTCTCCTCTCCTCTCCTCTCCTCTCCTCGAATCTCCTCGAATCTCCTCGAATCTCCTCTCCTCTCCTCTCCTCGAATCTCCTCTCCTCTCCTCTCCTCTCCTCGAATCTCCTCTCCTCTCCTCTCCTCTCCTCTCCTCTCCTCTCCTCTCCTCTCCTCTCCTCTCCTCTCCTCTCCTCTCCTCTCCTCTCCTCTCCTCTCCTCTCCTCTCCTCTCCTCTCCTCTCCTCTCCTCTCCTCTCCTCTCCTCTCCTCTCCTCTCCTCTCCTCTCCTCTCCTCTCCTCTCCTCTCCTCGAATCTCCTCTCCTCTCCTCTCCTCTCCTCGAATCTCCTCTCCTCTCCTCTCCTCTCCTCTCCTCTCCTCTCCTCTCCTCTCCTCTCCTCTCCTCTCCTCTCCTCGAATCTCCTCTCCTCGAATCTCCTCTCCTCGAATCTCCTCGAATCTCCTCTCCTCTCCTCTCCTCGAATCTCCTCGAATCTCCTCTCCTCTCCTCTCCTCTCCTCGAATCTCCTCTCCTCTCCTCGAATCTCCTCTCCTCTCCTCTCCTCGAATCTCCTCTCCTCTCCTCTCCTCTCCTCTCCTCTCCTCTCCTCTCCTCTCCTCTCCTCTCCTCTCCTCTCCTCTCCTCGAATCTCCTCTCCTCTCCTCTCCTCTCCTCTCCTCTCCTCTCCTCTCCTCTCCTCTCCTCTCCTCTCCTCTCCTCTCCTCTCCTCGAATCTCCTCGAATCTCCTCGAATCTCCTCTCCTCTCCTCGAATCTCCTCGAATCTCCTCTCCTCTCCTCGAATCTCCTCTCCTCAAATCTCCTCTCCTCTCCTCTCCTCTCCTCTCCTCTCCTCTCCTCTCCTCTCCTCTCCTCTCCTCTCCTCTCCTCTCCTCTCCTCTCCTCTCCTCTCCTCTCCTCTCCTCTCCTCTCCTCTCCTCTCCTCTCCTCTCGTCTCCTCTCCTCGAATCTCCTCTCCTCTCCTCGAATCCCCTCTCCTCGAATCCCCTCTCCTCTCCTCGAATCTCCTCTCCTCTCCTCTCCTCGAATCTCCTCTCCTCTCCTCGAATCTCCTCTCCTCTCCTCTCCTCGAATCTCCTCTCCTCTCCTCGAATCTCCTCTCCTCGAATTTCCTCTCCTCAAATCTCCTCTCCTCGAATCTCCTCTCCTCAAATCTCCTCTCATCGAATCTCCTCTCCTGGAATCTCCTCGGATCTCCTCTCCTCGAATCTCATCGAATCTCCTCGAATCTCCTGTCCTCTCCTCTGCTCGAATCTCCTCTCCTCAAATCTCCTCTTCTCTTTCTCTTCTCTTTCTCTTCTCTTTCTCTTCCTTTTCTCTTCACTTCCTTCTCACTGTATTTTAAAAATCGGCTTTGTTATCCATATCCAGTAAAACTTTGCTAAAACAAGTATTCAGTTCTCGTCACCAGATACTAAGTATATGCTTTGAATTTATGCTTGGGCAGAGGAAGAAAGAAAAATTTTTTAAATAAGAAAGTTTGAAGGCTTAAAAATATGTTTCCAGACAGCCTAAAATTTGATTTCTCTACACGTATCTTGCAAAAATACTGGGAGAGTGCTACAGTCCTTTTTTCTGTCACATTAGGCACAGCTCTTTTGATTTATTGTACTTTGAGATTTATTTGATTTTTAATGTTGCATTTATCCAAACCAATGACCAGTGTACTCCAGATGGATTTTTGTACACTCAATTTACATCTGTACACTTTAAATCTTGACCTGGAAATTAGCCATGGATAGTCAGGTCTAACTCAAATTGTTCTGAGTGCTACTCTGCTCTGAATGGTTTTCTGCATGTTTGAGTGTTTTATTAGTGAAGATCTAAGGAAGACAGTATCCAGCTCTGGTCTTGGTGCCAGCAAAACCAGTCCATGGTTTGTGGCATTTGTAGCACCATTATCAGAGAGTGATGATTCCTGTACAAATAAAATCAGTGTCCCACTGAGCTTTCAGTTCAAAAACAACAGAATAAGAAGAGTTATAAGGATACTGTGTTATCATAAAAGTCCAGAAAAGTCCTTAACACCAATGTAGCATTAAGAAGTTGGCATTCTTTATTCAGAGCATTGGGTGTAGTGGGAATAGCTCCATCTATTGTATATTCTGTGTATAGAAAAGCTTCTGCTTATATACACCACATTTACCTACATATTTGTTGGATTTCCCAGAAGAAAAATACATATTACAATAATTTCCATGACATCATTAACATACATTCTCTCCCCTTTGTGCATACGCTTTTCTATCCTGGCTGTCCCTCTGGTGGTCTCTTGTGGTTGTAGACCCCAAAGTTAGAGCTGAGCATTTGATGAACTGGTGTTATTTCCCAAATATGGAGCTGAGCTGGAATGCCTTGCCTGGTTACTTTCCCTGTTCCTCTTCTTTGTTAATATTTAACAAGATCCTACAAAATAAGCATTACGTGGCTAATGATTTTTAAGACTGAGCATTATGTTTTCCTGCCAGCTAAGCAAATGGTTCTTCATCTGGCAACAGTAGGATGGCTTATTGGGGTGTTTTAAGTGAAAGAATTAGTTATCAGAGGAGAGTACAAAATAACAAGAGCATAGCATGGCTAGAGAATGAAAAGAATGCAGGGAAAGGGTATTTTGGCAAACATTATGAAGGCTGAGATGGAAAGGGTGTTGCTGGCTCCACTGTTTTATGGAAACAGCCAATCAGAAAAAGAAAAATCTGGTGAAATTTATCACCACAGAGTTTTAAGCAAGTTTTTGCAAGAATACATAAGTGTTAACTTGATTCAGAAATGTAAGTTTTCAATTTCTGAGTACCCGAGGGAAAAAAAAAGAGATCTAATCTGCAAAGCAAGAGAACCATATTTTAGACTATTTTCCTGTTTTAATGGGAACCTCTGAATATCCCAGAACTTGGTCTACAATGAGGTTGGTGAGTTTATGTCTTGGTGCGCAAGTAGAGATACTTCAGTACCTGCAGACATATATGTGTATACATCCCTTCAGTTTAAAATAGCAGTTTGTATCTGTAGCTGCAGACTAGAAAGTTTTCTGTTTGTGTAGTTACTTCCAATTAAATTAAGCTAAATCAATTGAAAAAGGCCTGAAAATCCCCAGTTTTGCAAAATACCTAATTCCCCTTACAAAGGGCTGCCTGCATGGCATAATTGCTTAACCCTTGTTACCAAATTAAAATAATATGAAGTGCTGGCCTAAGAAATTATTAGAGACCAATGTACAATGTATTAGAAGCCATAAATTAAAGTAAGGTAGACACTTCAATAGAATGAAATGGTAAGAAGCCAAGATTTTGTACAAGATTTTGGCAAGGACACTTATGAAAGAAAGTTGTGAAGGTCAAACTGAAGAAGAGTATGGACTGAGGTGGAAAACTAGGGAGAGCACCCCAAAACACCCCAAGAATCAATGCCAAGAGAAAAATCGAGAAAGCTCCACATCTAATCACACCTATGTACTGCCCAAACATGAATACTTTAATACATATTGGAATAAGTTAATATGCATTTTAGCCAAATACGGTATTTGTATAAATTTACCTATTTTGGCATTAGTGCTTGGAAGTGAGTTTTGTGCAGTGTGAACTGTCTCAGTTCCCTGTGCAGAAATAAATACCTTACTGTTAAAAGTATAAAAAGCCTCTTAGCAGTTATTTATTTTGAAGCTTTTTTGGCTTCATGATGTTTGAGCAGTGAGGTGACTTCTATCATCAGGTTTGTTTGCAATCCAGTCCGCAGTCCCACCTTTTGCAAGAATCACAGCAAATGGACAGGCTCAGGGAGAGGCTGGTTTGCAATTTTGTTGCTTCCAAAATGAGAGCACTGAAATTAGAAATACTTGTCCCAATTTTCTATCAGTTATGAACTTTACTCAGTTAAAAAAAATAAATTAAGCTATCAGCAGAGCTCTCCTGTGGCTTTCTGAAAGTGAAAATCATGGGATCATAGAATCATAGAATCACAGAATGGTTTGGGTTGGAAAGGACCTTAAATAGCATGTAGCTCCAACACCCATGCCATCAGCAGGAACACTACCTGCTAGCTCAGGTTCCTAGGGCCCCAAAATCCTTATTTCTTTGAAAGAAAGAGTGGCAAAATTGCCTTAAAATAAATATTATGGAGAAGCAGAAATATTTGGCTGCTAATGAAATAACAAAACCTTATCAGCATACAGTGTTTATTCATGTTCATGCCTCTGTAATTTCACCTGATTAAGACTACTGAGAATGGTATTAATCAACTTGCCCTTTCTGCAGTCAATTACACCTAGGTGAAGTGTATGTATAACGCTATTATTCAGATTTGACAATGTTTCATCCCCATTTTTTCTACTGTTTAGAAGATTACACCAAGAAAAAAAAATTTAACATCTTCATGCCAGTCTGTTTTTTGGAGAAGTGCCAGATATGCATCCATATTACATTTCCATCCACTTTAAAACAATAAATACACTTCACATTCAGAAAGAGAAAGAAAGTACCTTCAACATAGTCTTTATTAAAAAATTTAAAGATGGCACTGAAGGAGTTTCTGGTGAAAGAGCATAGTGCCTGTCTCCTAGATAAGCTACATTGACGCTGCATCCAAATACTGCACACTCTGCTTTTCAGCCAGTTCTTTCTGGTTATTAGGAAATGGAAGGTCTTAATGGAGAAGAGGGGAAAGCAGTTTCTTTGAAGAGAGATGCCTGATTTTTGATAAATACTTAGCATAACCTCTTAAGTTTCTTGTCACAGTTTTGGGGGTAGGGCAGCACTGGCAGAGTGCCACAGCCTGCTGGGCTATGCCGTATTTGCCTAATGAGCCTCACAAGCTTTCATAAATGTTACATGGAGCAGTGGATATAAAGCTGCTGTGGAGGGTCTGTCAGAGACAGTACATGCCTTGGGGCAAGTGATGTGCAAAACAAACTCTTTGTAAGGGAGTTAGTCACATATGGAGTACTGTTCCAAATTCTTCAAATGCACTATGAAAAGTGTGTATATTTATGGTATTAGCTACTTCAGTGCCAAAGTCTTCCTGTGTCAGAGGGGAAGGATTGCAAAGAGGAGGTCCTGGTCTGTTTGTATGGGTGATTTTTTTAATCTAAGCTGTTATGTCTGTATAGGAGAGTAGGCAGGGCTTTATAAATATGCTTGACTGAAGAAGTGAAAACCCTCCAAATTGTTTGCTCAACAGCAACAAAAATCTCTCTTTGATAAGAGTGGATGTACAAATTTGCAAATACTGAGCAAACAGCATAAAATGGAGGCACTGTAGAGCTCTGAATACATGGCCAGGGTTCAGCACAAACTAATACCCAGTTGCTATTCACATCAGTCTCACTCTTGGTGGTTCCCTGGAAATTGTTGGGGTTTGAATGGCACCAGCCTGTGTTTACACATGAAACATCAAAGGCCTCCACAATCCACTGGATCCGCTGCTGTGCAGGAGGGAGCTGTGGTTGGACAATCTTTCATGTGCCCTCAATGCAGGAACTCTCTCCAGTCTCATTAGAGGCAGATGAGACCTCAGAGGTGAAAGTGAGGAAAGTAGGTCTAAGTTTAATATATGTTTACATAAACACATCCATCTGTTTTCTCCATTTGCTAACCCTGAGCATTCCTGACCACAGCAGGGCTGCACTCCACAGTAGACTTCTCTTTGGGCCTCTGACTTAATTTCCACACTGTCTGTTTTCAGTCTTGGGCCAGTCATGTTGCTGTAATCTGGCAGGAGCACAGCACTGCTGTAAGTTACCTCATCTGCTTCTGTGCCCCTCTATACCAGACACTTCTTGTAGATATGTCTACTCCACATCATTGCGCATTGTACACAACCTATTGACCCTCTGGGATGAGCTACTAACAGAAAAGGCTTGCCTCTGTCAAGTCAGTTATCATGCAGCACACTGAACTCACTGGACAGTTGTGTTGCTTGGTTCCTGATGATCATACGCATAGAGACTGAGCAGGACCAAGAAAAGAGATTTAGACCTTCCTGTACAAATTGTACCAGATTCGGTACAGTGGAGGATGGAGGGCCAAGGGGTTCTTCTGTTCCCTCATTCTATCCTTGACACCAGAAGAACTGTTGAGAGATAAGACTTCAAATATACGCTATATTACTTATATGACAGTGGTTACACCTGGTTGTGGTCACATATGTGTTCCTTCTGCTTGACAAGGATTTTCAAGACTGGAGAATAGAGATCAGCACCTTGTCATGAGACTTCACTATCCTCAGCATGTGGAGCAACCAGCAGCAAGTTGCCCTGCAAAGCTGAATTTTGCTATTCTGAAAGGTCAGGGGAAACCCCAGGTCCCAGAGTTTTCAGTCCCAGTTTCACAGAAGGGACTGAGTCTCTCAGGAAGATGAAGCTAAGGAATCTTAGGTCAGGAACAAGATACCATTCCTGTAGGTGTGAGCACACTTGTGGTCATGTGTAGCTACTCTAAGTGACACTGACAATGTGACTTAACCAGTACAATCCATCACAGTCCCAGAGAGCCCTTAATCTTCCTTGGGATTACAGTCTGATGCACTGACACCTGTATTATAGTCTGTTGTAAACGTTTGCAAGCATGGTTGCAAAAGAAAGGCATTTAAAGACAGGCACAGATAAGATTTAATGACAAAAGCCTTCCTAGCTGCACCAATGACTTAGTTTAGGAAATTGTCAGCTTACTCTTCAGCTTTTAGGGCTGACCTCTAGTAAATCAGCTTCAGAGTACATCACCTCTGTCCCTTTGTTAGCCATGGCTCCCTTTAGGGCTATTGAGGCTTGCCTGCTCTCTCTTATCTCTCTCTTCTCCTTAACCTTCCTTATTGTTCTCACTCGGATTTATATCTCTCTGGCCTAAACCTTCTTTCCCTTCCCACTTTCCAGAGCTGGATTTAAAATTTGCAAATGTCTGTAAGTAGCTTGAAATTCTATCTTGCCTTCCTTCCCATTCTCTTTATCATCTTTTGTGTCTACTTACACTGCATTTTCAGTTAATTCTTCTCTCCTATTTTTCATATTTTATAACAGTGAAATATGATGGAACACTGAAGTGCATAGAATTCATTGGCTTGAGCTATCCTAACCCATCATTTATGTGAAAGAATATATTTCCAACAACATTGTGAACTTGGCTTTGATGTGGTTTCACCCTGGCCAGTAACGAAGTCCCACACAACTGTTTGCATATTTCCCCTGAGCAGGATGAGGGAGAGAATCAGGAGGGTAAAAGGAGAAAACATGCGGAATGACATAAAACCAGTTTAATCAGTATAAAGCAAAAGCTGCACACACAAGCAAAGCACAACAAGAAATACAATTGTCACTTCCCATGGACAGGCATATGTTCAACAATCCCAATAACAGGGCACTATCACACATAATGGTAACTTGTGAAGACAAATGCCATTACTCCAAATGTTCCCCGCTCTCCTGCTTCTCACTCAGCTTTATATGTTAAGCATGATGCCATAGGATATCCCTTGGGTCAATGGGAATCAGCTGTTCTGGCTGTGTCCCCTCCCAGCTTCTTGTGCACTGTCATCCTCTTCATTAGTGGGGTGGGGTGAGGAGCTGAAAAGGTTGTGATACTGCTCAGAAGTGGCTAAAACATCCCTGTATTATCATCACTGCTTCCAGTAAAAACTCAAAAGTATAGTCCATGTTAGCTACTATGAAGAAAATTAACTCTACCCCAGCCACAACCAGCACAGGCTCTGAAGTGCTTTGTCCAGATCACTAGTCCCTTTAGCACATTCTTCCAGTGCTTGGAAACAGGATGGCACAAGGGATTCCTAACTTTTTTCTTCTCTCTGAAGCAGCTTTCCTGCTTGTCCTTGGCCACAGATCTTGCATCAAGAAAGTGAGAAGCAGGGATATTGCATTGTGATTGTGAAATACAGGGAGAAAAAGTTATTTTTAAAGTCTGTTGTGCTTCTCACTCTCAATTGCCAGGAATTTGACAAGTTTTCACTGTGGATGAGTAGAAAGAGTAGACCTTGTCAGAGAGTATAGGCAGTGAGTATACTGAATAAGAGTCATCCATGTGTAAAAGTACTCTGTATGCTCTTACATGGTGAGGTAGCTGGATCTGAGGGTCCCGTGTTTTCCCTCCTTCCTTGCTGTGCCCCAAGGCCATCCCCAGGGGTCTTCAGAACACAGAAATTACAGCCCTTGTCACAAGGCGTATTATTAAAAACCATGTGTGCAACAGTACTTAGTAAATGGGTTCCGACTTTATCTAAAAAGTTGCTTGCTATGAGAATTGACCAGCCATCTTGAGCAGTGATGAGCTTCCAACTACTGTCAAAGCTAGCAGGATCCCTCAGGGCTGGTAAGGCTTTTTGAGTACTGAATCCTTTTGCTTGGAATATCTGATCTTGTAGTATATACATTCAAACTGCCCTCTGGCTATTTAAGGACAATATCAATAGTTCCTACAAATGCTTCAGGTGTTTTACTTTAAAATATAGTTTTAAAAAAGTTACCATAGGCTAGACTGTATCTCCTTGCTTCTGGGTAATGGCACTTCAATATTTATTTTATTCCTGCTTAGGAGTACTACTAGTAAAATGTTGACAGGAAAACAGAACACAAAACTCAGACAAAAGCAAAACAATTTATTTTGGTTTTAAATAAATTGATGGTCAAGTTCCCAAGCATCAGATATTAGTAAGTACCTGATATTATTATGAACACTGAAAGGAATGCCCCTTATTTGAACACAGAGGCTATGTGTACTCCTTAACAATATCCAGTCACTGGAACCTTGCAAGACTGCCTATAAAAGCTTTCACAATGCAAAAAGAAAATCAGAATATATTCTTGGCGATGAGTTAGGTGAACTAAAATAAAATCAATTTCAGTGCATCAATATATATAATCTATTTCCCTCTAAAGGCTTATCAAATAGGTTTTAGCCTGAATAAGTCTAGTAAGGCCAGGTGCTTGGCTGTGACATACTCTAGTAACTGAATTGCAGCAGGTGCTCAAGATCCTATTTTCAGGAGAAAAATGGCCTAGCTAAAAGGATAATTACTATTCTAAATATTACTGTTCTTCCTGTTCCCTGCAAACAGAGCTTGGTTCAAAGTGATTGGTGTATAAAATGTGTCTGCATATAAGACAGAACTGAAGAATTGGTGATAGGTAAGCTTTGTGTTCAGTACGTAGTGTGAAAAGACATTAAAATATTGCAAATTGAATTGCTTAGCTAAGACTTTGTTTTTCACATTATGAAGACCCACAGTACATTATTGAGCTTTGCAGGGGATTACAAATGTGATTTAAAAGTTACACACATCATCAGGACATAATAAGGTTTAAAAGTCAAAATATAAATTATTTTTTTCTTTTGATCTTATTATGGGCTCCCTACATTCGAAGTTTTCCTTCCCAAAATCTCCAGTTGACTGTCTTTAAGGTTAAATATTCTCCCTATATTTATATGTGGGCTAGGAGGAACCCTGTCTGTGGAGCTTAAAGAACTTCTGGCGTTGTTATTGCTTTGTTATGGCTCAGCTGTAGTGGAATTGCTTGTGAAGATCTGTTAAAGCTCAGCCAGAAGAGAAGTCAGTGATCACTGGTAAATCAGGCATATACAGCTGTAGATGGCTAGTTCATCTGCCCAGGATCATTCAGTCCCACAATGTTTGTGGATAGTTAAGAGGTTGTAGTATGATATTTGGAGCACCTGTTCTAACACAGAAGAGTGTATTCAACTATACTGCCTGGTTTTGACATACAGCTAAGGTGGGCATCACTGAAGGGACAATTAGGATCTCTGTCCTCAGGAAAAATGATAGGTCTGATCCCTGCAAATGCCTTTAACTTCAAGATTGTCTGGAGTCACATAGACATTCAGTAATCAAGTCCCATATGATGTATTTTGTTTATTGTAGCAGTATGTAAACATTCTGATTATTTAGTGAAGCTCATCTGTAACTAGACATGTTGGTATTATAAAACCCGCCTGCAACATGTTGTTAACAAGCAGAAACAAGCCTTCCAATAGACTACAGGTAACCTTTACCTACACTGCTTCATGCTCTTGAAAATAACAGCTGCAATATGGATTGAGTCATGCCAAAAATGAAGCATAGATCTTGAAATGATTCATGAACCATTTATGATATGGGAGAGAAATGGTCACTGAATACTTGTTATCTAGTTTTGGGTAAGTCTATTCCACCAGGAAAAAGAGACTGTATAGGTGTTTAGATTTTTCATGCTTATCTGTAACTTTCACACCTTTCTCTCTGTCACAGCGCTTTAAATACTACTGACCAGAATCTGTTTACTTTTATGCAATCATGAGGCAAGAGTGCAAGGCAGAACTGGATTCCTCATGTTTGTATTGTCCCCAAATACCTCCAAGAAACAAATATTTGGGTAAGAAGGAGGAATCACACTTTAGCCTGTTGATTCCAGGATGAAAAGAGCCTTCTGCTGGTCTTTTTTTGTTTGCTTGTTTGTTTTTGTTTTTGTTTGTCTGTTTGCTGTTTTTGTTTGGGTTTTTTTTGGTTGGGTTTTTTTTTGCATGTGTTCTCCAGAGAGATACAGTACCAGAACCACCCCTTCCTGCAGCTGATCAGTAATGTGACTTCCATAGTTTTGTTGGAGTTGATGACTACTGATATCTGGATTTGTTGAGCAGAAATGTTGGGTTACATATACTAAAAAACCCCAAAACAACAACAACAAAAAACCCTACAAAACTTTCAACACATCAGCAATGACTCTACTCTGCCTTAAATTGCTGTGGGATGAGTCATTTTTCTTTGATGATTTAGAGTTTCTGAGATGCCTTCCTTCTTTGCCTAATGTTTCATTTGGGCAATATGTTTAATCAATGTTTGCCAATGTTTATGGTTTAATGCATACCAACAGTAGGTGCAGAAAAAGTAAATCGCCATCTGCATAAAAATCTTGCTGACATTCAGAAGCATGCTGTTTCACTGTAATTTTCATAGACAGGTGATTTTTCATGGTACCTCCAGAAGGTTCACCCCAACTCCCTGCTGTTACCTCTGTTTTCCTGGCTGCTCCTATGACAAGTTATGGTTTGCTTTGTAGCCCTACATAAGATGCTGTTTTTAAGTATATCTATTTGTCTTGTTTGATGGACTATCCTTTGGATTCAGTCCAGGTATGTGCTTAGGTTTCACGGTTTGCATTGTGACTTTGAGTGTTCTGGTAGAGAAGCAGCCTCCTTTGAAACAGTGTTGCTGTTCACTGGGACAAGGGGATGTCATGACTATGGCTTTAAAGCAGGGATGGAGTTCCTGCACTCCGGGGATCAAAGCCCTGTGACTGTTTAATCTGGTTTCTGGCATGATATGGGTATTGGTGTTAGCTTTTCGGGAGGTATTTATATTTTTATTTCTTCATTACTGTTATATTGCAGTATATTAATGTGATATGGAGGACAAGGAAACACCGTAACAACTTGTTTCTAAAAGTGGGGACATTTATGTAGTTTATTATTTACTAAGTTTTAGGGATCACCTTTAGTCTCCTGCCACCTTTAATATACCTGAGGGGTAAGATGGCTTCTTTCTTTGCTTTGCCCTCCTTATTGCCTGAGGAAACAGAAAATTTCATGGGTAGTATGTGATAATTAATGAACACCAACTGCTAGAAAATGACTTATTCCTGTTAAATTATTTTGAATAATTTCTCAAAGCATTCTTAGAGGTCACCCAAGATCTAAACCACACTATATAAGTAAATAGTCATCCCTCAAAAATTTTAATCTAAAGGGCAAATAAAGAAAGAAAATAAAAGACACAGTCTTATCAACTGTGATAAAGCACTATGGTAATCAGGAAAAGAGAACTTGATTCCTACCCAGGTACAACGCTGGACTGTATTATCATTTAGTAGGCTATTTCTTAGTATTAAATAATCTGATATTCTTCAAGAAGTACTAAAGATGAGATAAAAGAAAATGGTTGAACAGGAAAATTACACAGGTTCACATTTACAGATTTACTAAACAAAGTAATGTGATATAGCACCAGATGACAAACGAGGAAAAATGTCTATACAGAGCAGGAGAGCTCCAAATTCCATAATAAACAAACAACCCCCTTCCTCTCCCCTCACCTCCCAAAACACAAAACAAAACCAATGATGAAATGTTACATTTCAAACACTAAATAGAATATGAGAAAGAACAATTACTGCTTAAGATGCCTTTTTTGTTTGATTGGCTGGTTTGTTCATTTTTTGTTTATTTCTCTGAAGGGCTAGGATTTTTTCAATGCAAAAGCTGTATAATTCCATATACTGTTTCTAAAATCTTAAGCTATTTAATCTGAATTTCCGGTTAAAAAAACAGGGAAAGCTAGACAAGTTGAGCTTCTGGTTCAGATACATAAAATGAAAATCAGAAAATAATTAAACCAAACCATGTGAGAATAATCTCAAAGAAAGCTGAAGCTAAGCCAATAGTAACTCATGCTCAGCTGTGTCTATACAACAAAGGCAAAATACAATACAGCAGGGAAAAGCTGCAGGAAGAAATGCAAACATTATCCATTATGGTATACCAGAGAAAAAATGAGATCCTGTGCTACTAGGTTTCTCAGAAAAGCTTTTGGGTAAAAATCAGCAACTACCAAAAGCAAATGCCTTGTGATCATTGTTCTGTAACTATCTCAAAGACGTTGGTAATTACAAGATGTCCAAGAGAAATGTGGGGTTGAATGGCAGCTGTAACTGAGGCTTCAGTTGTAAATTAACAGTCTTTGTCAGGACTTCAGTTGAAAAAAAGAAAGGGAAAGGTTATATTGTTCAACGAGCTGCAATGAAGATACTGAATAGCTGGGCCTCTTGAAATGTTAAGAGTTGTCTCAGAGCACTCATAGAATACTAGATGGTGATACATGAAAATGAAAAGAAATGTGAATATAAAATGTTTCCAGTGCTTTTGCACAAGTAGCCAGAAAATTGTTCCACTTAGCAGGAAGTCTACTGAGGGAGAAGACAACCACTGAGCTGGCCAAAATTAAAATTAGATATATCACTAAAAAATAAATAATAGAAAAAATGAGAGGTGAAGGTGAAACATATTGACAAAGCTACTCAAAATAGAGGACTTTCTGACAGCAAAACAAACAAGACTCTTTGTTACACTACAGAATTTTTAGTCTTAGCCAAGAAACTGAAAGCCAGATTTTGTCTCAAAGATTATTACTCTGAGAGTGCTACACAATGTTTCATTTTACTCATTTAACTTGAAAGGGAATGAACTGTATTTTATAATGAAAGCCTCTTCTATTATAAACATCAGGGTTACAAAATTTCACTAACTAGATGACATAGATTAGAAATCCCTGATTTCAGTTGCCACTATTGAGGTAATTGTGCACGTAAAACTCTGAAAAAATTACAAAATGGAGGCATCCAGTATAGTTCAGTTGTTTTTACCACAAGTAAATTTAAAGGCAAACAGTCATGCAAAATTGAAGACATTATTTACATCTATCTAAACATCTAACCTAAATATTTCACAAGAGGAATTTCTTTCAACATCTCCTATTACTACCATTGTTAGTTTCTGCTTTTGTCTTTGCTGTCAATATTATTGATGCTAAACTTTTCTTGGTGTCATTCCCATTGTTCTGAAATCATAAAATATTTTGCTTGTGACATAACAGACTTTTCCACAGCAATCAACTGTGGTATCACAATGCAAAAATGTTATCATTTGGAATAAAAAATTAATTATAGGAAGATGAAAATTCAGGTTCCCTAAATAATATGAGCTAAGAATAATACCGAAAACATTTTTTTTAAACTGTTATATTTTTGTTTCTCCAAGTCGTTTCCATTACATTAAATGTCAATACTGGTGGCATATTATTCACACAGTCATTCAAGAAAAATATGGCACAGCAGTGTGGGAGCAAATATGAGGAAGGTTTCTGTGAAGGTGTTTGTGACTAAAACCACAAAACATGCCAGTACAGGTGAAGAGTTGCTATTTTGTTGTTTGATTCTTTTTAGGCAAAAAGTCTGATGGAGGCAATTCTCCAAAGACCTGGCTACAACACAGTTGCATGTAAGGAACCCTCTCTAGTGCAGTGCTTGTAAGTGAGAAGTTTTGAAATTTCATGCTTCCAAAGATGTGAATGTGAACTGAAAATGGGTACCCTTCATTGTGGCACAAGGCAGCCTGCACCTGAACTTTTTTCTTCAGTCTCTTCCAACCTTCTGGATTGCTCCAAGTTACAGAACACTGGAGACCAGTCATGCAAGCTCTATCAGATCTGGCTCATCCATGTACTTCTATTTCTTCCTTTTAGGGTCTTGTTACCACTTACAAGACACACACTAAATTTCTCTGCTGATTTTGACTGGGATAGAGTTAATTTTCTTCACAATGGCTTGTATTGGGCTGTGCTTTGGGTTTGTGTTGATGCTGTGAGAGACCACAGCAAAGCAGGACTCTGAGCCAAGTTAGTGTGGGATAAGATAAAAGGTGAAAGTCCTTTAATATCAGTCTGAAGACCCACAGGAATACATATTGACACATACCCGAACACTGGTTTCTATGGTTTTTATAATATGATCCATCGAATCATTACTTTACACATTTCTTGGTCTAGCCCCGGTCCCAGCCCAGTTCAACACCCTTAAGATTTGTATCTGGGGTCAGTGAGACCTCTTTATCAGTCTTCCTCTTCCTCAGCACACATGGGGCTCTTGGAGGTTTTCCACTGTTCTTAGATCCAAGGTTGTTGGCTCATGTTTATGTTTCATTCTGCAGGCCTTTCTGATATTCTTCAGCTCTTTGCTTTGAAAAGAGTCTAAACAGCTTAAAGAATTTGAGCTACTGATAAATGGCAGAGGTTGGAATATATAAACATTGAACTTAAGCTGTTAGAAATATTAGCACACTAAATCTACATTTACTACAGTTACAAAACCTTCTAAAATCTATACAAATAGAAAAATCAAAAAATCAAAAACCTCTTTGGTATCAGTGCTAACACAGGGTTGATAAAATAATGGTGCTTTTGTTATTGCTGAGCTTCACTTCCATATAGCCAAGGCCTTTTCTGCTTTTCATACTACCATGCTGGCAAGGAAGTGGGGAGGAGACACAGGCAGAACAGGTAACCCAAACTGAACAAATGGATATTCCATACCATATGACATCATGCTAAGTACATAAAGTGGGAGGAAGAAGAAGGAAGGGGGCGATGTTCACAATGATGGTATTGCTCTTCACCATGCTAGTCTGCATGATGAAGCCCTGCATTCCTGGACATAGATGAACACCTGCCTGTCCATACAGTGAATGAATTCTTTGTTTTGCTTTTCTTGCATACACAGCTTTTGCTTTAGCCATTAAACTGAACCTCAACCCACAAGTTTTATAGCTTTTATTCTCCAGTTCTCTACCAAGTGCTACTGGTGGGGGGAGTGAGTGAGCAGCTTCCTGGTGCTTGATTGCTGGCTGGGGTTAAGCCACACTGAGTTAATTTAATAATTTTTCCTTTTATTGCCAGTCACTATTGATCTTTAACTCTAGCGATAAGCTATGTCTTGCATTTTATTTGTTTTTCCTGTCTGCTCAGTTGACCTTTTGACACCATCTATTAAAGGTGCTGAAATCTTGTTCTACTGTGGTTTCTGAAGCTGGGTTAAACCAGTGTGGGTAGTTTAGCAGAATCAACATGTATTAGACCAAAGTCAATGGTCCTGAATATTTGCTGATAGTCTAACACTTCTGCAATTGTTCTTCTCTGTTTTCACTTCTTGGCAAATAAACAGTTGAATTAATTTTAATCCACGCCTTTTTTTTTCAGTAAAAATAAACCAGAATACCTATTTTTGATTATTATAAACTATTACAAATCAGGCCTCTCTCTCTCCCCCATACAGAGACATGTAGTCTTCTGTAATCTTCTAAGAAACATTGTCAGAGTGAATTAACAGAATATGTTTAAGTTTGCTGCTTGCAATGAATTGCTTCCCACATAAAAAAGCAATCACAATGAGGAGCTGAAACCAACTCTACAAAGGGCTTCGTCATTAGTGGGTATCGCTGGCTTATTTTTGTGCATGGAGCAGCAAGGGAGAAGAAGGGAGTAGAGTCAGCTGTGCATCTGGGAATTCATCTTTTCGATAATCCCAGCCAGACAGTGAAAATGCCAGAAACAGAAGTAGGAGGAAGTATAACTTTTCAGGAGGAACTACCTCTGACTTTGGCCATTCCTTTTTGACCCCCAGATATTTTTAACATGTATGTCTAGTTACTACTGCACTGTAACTGGTAACTTACTCAAGGCTTCTTTAGGGGTTCCTCGTCTGTGTAGAGATAATAACTGCAGTCAGTCCAACCTGCTTAAGTTGTATAGATTACATTTGTATATGAATGATGTGCATGACTGGCATTCTAGTTGTGGCTGTCTATGCAGGTAAATTCAGTTCATCTTATAGCTGAGAATTAAGTGTAAATAATTTAATAAAATCTTATATACAGAAGGATCTTCCTGAAAAGCAGATGTTGCTTGTCATCTGAATAAGGTGGCCAACATACATTTTCTCCCTTTTGTGTTCAAATTTAAAAACTGAATACATAATATGCTTAGATTTCTTCAGTCCAGAAACCCCCGTGTTTTCCTCATTCAAGAGTCTGGCATCAATTCTTTCCTAACAACAATTACTTAACTCTTACCAGAATAGTACAGATATCAGGTAACAGTAATCTATTATCAATCACACATAATGTTAAAGTATCCACAAAAGATCTTATCCCTTTTGTGTTAAATGTGGTATACAAACATAGCAAGATTAACAATTTACATAAAGCTAATCTCATTTTGTTTCCAAAGGGCTGTAAATCCTGTTGAGATGACTTTTCAGAGAACGTCATGCAGAAAATTTAGACCCCGACTATCCCTTATCATGCAGCAGAGCAACAGTGTAAATGAAAGTGCCGCCTAGGATTCCCACCAGTTCTTGCCACAGGGTTGCTGATTTTTGCTGCCATAAGGGTAGACTACATTTGTTGGTGGCCTGATCTCAAGGTACCTTAAGTATAGATGGATGCTAGAAGTTAAGCTATAGACAGCTTACAGCAACAACAGAGTGTGTGTGTATATGTATAGAGCCAATCTGGAGTTTTCAGTCTGTTTTGTCAAGGTGTTGTATAAATATAACATGATCTAGGAAATGTTCAGCCCAACCTTTTGATGAGAGATGTCAAACAGACGAGGCAGGAGTGCTGAGACAACTTCAGAGTGAGCAAGAGGAGGCCATGTGTTATTTACTTTAGCATATTGAAAACATGACAGATATGGATTTTAATGCCTGTGTTAAACAAAAGGTTGATCTCAGTTTAGTTCCTTGTGTCCAAAGCTATCAGTCAGAACCAGCACTTTTGTTTGTTATTCTAGAAGTGCAATGGAGACCTAAAAGAAAATGACATTTTGGAGGACTAGAATTAAATAACATTCGCTCATCAGCTTGCACTTGCTATGTGGATAATGGGTATGCACTTTTTTAGCTAGAGTCAATCTAAAGCAGTTAGGAAACATTAAATCAGTGTTTGAACAATGCTGTCAAAGAACAAGGACCACATATTTACCCTGGGTTGGTGCCAACGATGTGACATTTGAGATCTACCTGTTACTGTCCCCTTATATTTGTCTTACTAAACCCTCTACTATATTGCAGTAGTTTGAAAAGGAGAGAATGAAAAGCCATTGGCCAGTCTGGGAGTGAAAGACAAATACACATTGAAATATTGTGTGCACTGAAGTGCAATTTGTGTTGTACTGATTGCACGAACCTGTGCTGTCCTGATTTAGATGTGTAGCTTTCCTATAGGGTACCTAGTAAAGTACAATGCTCCCCATAAACACCTCCTAGGTGCAAAGGAAACTCAGTAAAAGTAACCAATAACCAGGCATATTTCCAGCTTGTGTCTTCTCCAGATGTTGAGGTAGTAAGCAGTAAACCATTGCCATTTGAGATCTACAGTCCAAAGCTGTCCTTATGAAAGTAAGGCTCACTTTCCTCTTTCTGAAAGAAGAAAACACTTAGGGAAAAAAAGTGTTGTTTTTTTTTTTTTACCTGAAGCTTATCTGTTTCTGTCACCTGGGTGAAACCTCTTGGAAGTTTGTCTCTATACAATAAAGTTAATGTCTAGAGGGCAGTCCCGTGGTGTAATGAAGAGCACTACGGACTCCAAATACCAAGGCTGTGAGTTCAAATCTCAGTGGGGACCGTCCCCTGGCAGTTCAAAACCTCCCTGCCATCCCATCCCATCAGATCTTGGATGTTCAGCAGGGTCAGCCCCAGTTAGTACGGGGGGCTGTAGACAGTCTCGAGGACTTCACTGTTACTGTCCAAGTTTGAAGGCCGTAGCAGATGGACCTGAGGACTTAAATGGTGGGGCCAGTTCTGCGCACGCTGTGCCTCACCTAAAAAATCCACTGCGCAGGCTGGAAGGGCACACCCACGTGGGGAGAGCCCTGCCCAAATCTGCGTTGGTGAAGTCTGAGCATGTATATACAATGTTTAGAGCACATTCCATGGAATAAAAAATAATGTATGCTAACTCTTTATCTCTGCCTGAAGAAAGTTTAAAGCAAAATGGTCACTGGAGAGCCTGAAAGTTGTGCTTTCCTCATCTTAGTAGGGTACTCTAAATACCTGGCTGTGGAAGTAGGCTGCTTTTATCTCTTTTTTTGCTGTCATCTTTGGTCTTGGACTCAAGCCAAGACAGCTGAGTTAACAGCACAGCTTCAGCCATGGAGGTGAGAAGTGCCCTCTTGACATCAGGCAGATGGAGACATTGATGGGACATGTACGTTTTTCTCCCATCTGACTGGGGTGGTAGTCTCGATTTTTTGATTGCTGAATTAATGCATTAGACTTTCAGCTGCTTTAACAAAGAATAAGGGGAGAGGAGAAGTACTGCTGCTTCATTTGTAAAGAAAGCTGCTGTAACAGTATTCTGTGGGAGTCTAAGCCTATCAACACATTAAGTAAACTGAGATCACATTTACAGGACATATAAGCCAAGTTGTAAATTCCAGTAATGTTCATTTCAGAAAGCTGGAGGAATCATGACTTGGGTAGAAACAGTACATCCGAAATCAAGATGCTTCATTAATGTAAGTTCTTTACCCACTGTCCTACTCAGCTTGATGCCAAGCCCCAGCCCCCCACTCTGTAGTGTGTGCTTAAAACTTGCTATAAAAAAGCTGCCTGCAACATGTTTAAACTGCAAATTCATAAAAAAGTGTAATTCATCACCCAAAGTTGCTGTGTGCCACTTTATCTTGCTGAAAACTAAGATTGTTCTTGCACACTGTGCAACATGGATAATTTGCAATCTTGAACAATAGGTACTACCCACTGCAGGTATAATTCATCCTGCTATGCACAAAGCAAGGAAATCTAGTAATTAATGATCACAGTTAATTTAAGAATTCAAGTAGGTAGTGTAGCAACTAGACATCAGTGTTTCATTTCTACTAAAACCTGTATATCAGCATGTCCAGTGCTCTGTGATTCAACAGAAAAACATTAAGTGCATACTCCAAGATAAACACCACATCCTGGGTTTAAGTAGGCCCCATTTTAGGCTTTAGTTTTTAGAGCAGGCCTTGCATTATCAGCTGACTCGAGCTCAGTCAGGCCAGTTGATACTGACTGCTGCTGGTTAATGGTATTCCATACCATATTCTGATATCATCTCAGTATAAATACAGTGTAGGGAGGTGCTTAGCTCAGTTTCCATTATGGCTGAGGTAGAGACAGGACATGCTGTTGCTGTTCTGCTGAACTGGGCCTCGCTGCTTCCCTGCCGCTATGTTCCATTTTGTTTTAGTTTGGGGAAGTAAATATTTTATTGTTATTCTCTCAGTTTTCCTTACTGGGTATCTCTTTGGAAGTGTCTTTTGGGGTGTTTTGTGGCTGGGGTGGTGGCATCTGTATTATTGGGTAGGTGACTTGGTGTAGAGTTACTGCTTCTTTTTACCTTTTTATATATGTGTTATATTGTTTTACTTTTAATTTTCCCTCTTTCTAAAAACCAGTTAAATTTAAGTTTTGGAGGTTTTTTCTTCTCCCTTTTCTTGGCAAGGGAAGGGAGCTTTATTGGTTTGGTTTATACTTGGCATTTTGCCAAAGTATTCAAACCAAAACACACCATCTCAATGTTTCTGGCCCAATTTCTGATCAAAGAAGTACTCAGGTATTACAGATTTGCATCTGGTTGGTGACGCTTCATTTTCCACATCGAATATATTATTTTGCCTAGCTGGAATTTGAATTCAGAAGAAATGAAGCACTGCATGAAGAGATAATGTAATGTACCTGGAAAAGACAGGGTCACACACATCTCTCCATCTCAGGCAGCTAGACTAGGAAAGTGCTTACCCACCTCTCCAGTTCTACATAGTGTCCGAGTAAAATTCAGTACTTTTTAGTGAAGGTATTGAACCACCTTACTCTGATTCTAACTTGGTGTGAGTGTCAAACTATGACAGAAGCCAAAATGTTCCATATTTGTCACAATTCTTTGGAGTAAACTACAAATAATTAGATATGTCAGAAATGCTAGTAAGCATCTAGTGATTATGGTTTCTATACATTTTTTTGTGTTCATCTTTTTGAAGAGATTAAACAACTCAGGATTTTGATTGTTGTTTCATATTTTTTTACAGCTTAAATGGTCCTTATGGAGGAGGAGTTTTCTGCCCTGCAGTAGGTACACCACATACCATGTTTCTGCTGAGCCTGCTCTGAATTAAATTAAACTTTGTGCACTACATGGTCTGAACTAGTAACCTTCACTGCTTAATCTTCATATAGGCCTTTTAGCAGAGAAGTGAAGGACTACAAGTATTTTGCCCCTGATCATGTCAGGTGTAAACACCTAGTACAGTCTGTCATGAAATGGATGGATATTTTTTTGTCTAGCGAAACATGTGGGATAAATGTAACAAATTTTGAAATATTTTGCAGAAGAGGGTCACTGCTCTCTTTGAGTTACTGTGTTTTTTCACTAGCAGTGTCAAAAAACACAAATGACTTATTAGAGCTAAAAGTAACTTTCATAAACATAAAATGAGCCAGAAAAAAAAGTGCATTAAAATGACTATATAGATTAGCTCAAAACATTTTAGCATTTCACTTGTCTGTCTTTTAAGCTTCTGGTACCTGTGTTGCACTGTACAGAATGACACATAACAATACCGTAAAATCCCCATTTGTGCTAATAAAGCTGGTGAAGTGAATTACAGTAACAAAAATAAATTTTAAAAAGGCCATGAAATTTTGTTAAAAAGTATACTTTTTTACATCTTAAAACCAAAATACTTTTTGGCCAAGGGTTTATTTGGAAAGCAGCCTACCCATCTGCCCTTTTACACAGTCTATTTTATCTACAGCATGTACTCCTAAATGTTTAAAATCAAAGTAGCAGGAAAAAGCCCTTCGACTCTTCCTGAAGATTCAGATGTAAAGGTAAAAAAACCAATAAATCTTACCATTGTAGGTAGCACTGAGTTGACCTGAATGTCTCTCCCTTAGCAAGGCAGTTATGTTCATCAATCACAAATATCTGCAAATTCAGAAGTGTTTGTCAAAGTATTTTTAGCAGTTATATCTGCTTATGTTGAATAAAAATAGCATGAAATTCAATGAACCTGACTGTAGTCCTTCCCTTGTCCACTCATGTAGTCACTCTGCCACAGAAGGCCACTAGATTGGCCAGGCAGGAGCTAGCCATGGTGAAGATATGCTGGCTGTCCCAAATCAGCTTGCTGGCTATCCCGAATCAGCTTCCTGGCTGTCCTGAACCACCTCCCTGTCCTCCATGTACATTAGTACAGCTTTCAGGAGGGTCTGTTCCATGATCTTCCCAGGCAGAGGTGAGGCTGATAGGTTGGTAGTTCCCAGAACACTCCTTTCAACCCTTTTTAAAGATGGGTAAAATGTTTCCTGTTTTTCAGTCACCTGGGACTTCTCTAGACTGCTGTGACTTTTTAAATATCATAGAGAGTGGCTTGACAACTACATCAGGCAATTCCATCAGGATTCTGGGATGCGTCTTATTGGGTACTATAGGCTTATGTACATTCAGATTTTTTCAGGTGGTCATGAAGATGATCTTACCTCCAGTGGGGAGCACTTTGCATCCCCATTCCCCATCCTGCTGTCCATCCACTCAAGACATGTGGGAGGAGAGATTGCCACTTAAGACTGAGATAAAAAATGGTTGAGTATCTCAGCCTTCTCATCTGTTACCAGTCTTCCAGATTTGTTTATCAGGGGGATTACACCTTCTCTGACCTTTCTTTTTAGGTTAACATACCTGCAGAACCCCTTCCTCTTGTCCTTTGTGTGTCTTGTCAAGTTCAGTTTCAGCCTTGACATGGCCTTCCTCACCATAATCCTACTGAATCAAACTTCTCCATACTGTTCCCAGATTACCTGTCTTTGTTTCCACTGCCAGTGAAGTTGCTTCTTTCCCTTAAGTTGGATCAGTAGGTCCCCACTCAGCCATTCCAGACTCTTGCCTTCTTTGCTTGATTTCTTGCTTCTGGGGTTTGTCAGATCTTGAGTCTATGGAAGACTTCTTTAAAGATCTGCCAGGTATGTTCCACTCCATTGTGCCTGAGGGCAGTCTCCTATTGACTATCTCCTTGAAGAGCTGGAAGTTTGGTATCCTAAAGTTCAGAGGCACTTTAACATTTCATTTTAAATTTTGTTTATTTTTAAATACTCCTTAGTCAGCTTGCATTTCATGGCAGACTTAAGTAATAATTTGTCTGAGATTTCTGTTTTCAAGTCATACTACTTATTAATGTGATATCACATTATGTACTTAAAAACTGCTGGTCTAATATATACATTTTACAGTATTCAGAACTGAATGTTGCGCAAAAATATATGTTAATATTTAAATGTACATATTCTCCACAGCAGGAACCCCCCCAATCTATAAGCTTAGGGCATATTTAGATCTCTTTATTCTATTTATGGGTTAAATACATTGCATAGCCAAAGCATTCACATAGCCAAAACAGTTTGGCAAATCAAAATCAAACTATTATTTCAAGTTAGACATATGGTAGTTGCATATATTTTAGTTTATCTACCCAACTACAGATCTGGATAATACAGTCACTGTTAAAAGAACATTTGTAAATTAAAAGATCATTGTTCACTCATAGAACTCTTGCAATAAAAAATTAATCCATTTACAAAACACTCTCAGCATTATTTAACACTTATCTTAATACTCTGAGAAATTCATTCATTAACACAAACACTCAAACCAATTATTTTGTAGATAAAAACAGTGATTATGCATTGAGAATATTTTTTCTTTTTTTTATAGACTTGCATAAATATTTCTGTGAGCCTTCAGTGGGTGATGTTACATAAATGACAGTCTGTCACAGCAGGCACACCTATGTATGTACCTCACTTCCTTACACTGCTAGGGAAACTTGTCACAGGGGACAGAGGTGCAGGATCACAGCTGGCCAGCCTGAGCTCCTGATGAAATCATGCAGTCCCGGAAGGGGAAACACTTTCCACTTCTGCTGACCCTCTGGACCTCTGTTCTCTACATGCTGGAAAAGTTAAAGGATTGCTTTACATCACTAGTCTTGCTTAAAATTTTTACTCATTTAATGAGTTATGCTTTGGTTATACAACACTACAGTTTGTTTGCATTAACTGTGCTGCATAAAATATAATGGGGGTTAATAGCAGGAGAATTTCCCCGTGGAAAATAATTATGGCTCTGACCCTCCTGGAGCCAGAATAAACTGCTGCAGGGATAAGAGACCTTATTGTTGTCAACTCCTTAAATCTTACTATAATGGCTGAACTGAAAAATAGCTTATGTGCTTTGGATAAATTTTTCATTCAAGAAATTAACATGACATGGAGTGGAGAGATATGTACATATTATCCTTTCTAAGACTTCTTTAGCTTTTATGTCACTGACAACTTTTTTTTTTACTGGATCAAGTATTTAATCGTTTGATTTGTCTGCAATTTCATATTAAAAGCCATTACTAAATCCACCAGGACCTAGAGCTGCATTAGAGTGATTGAATATCCTTATAAAGTTCCCCTATATTTGCCATCAGTTCTAATTATCACAGTAAATGTACTGCAATGACAATAAAAAATGGAGCACATCAAAATGGTTATAAATGGTTTTGAAAATTTAAAATATTCTTTCTGAACGAACAAAGTGAAGCTCTTGAAAGAGCTTCTGAAACTGATATTTAAGAAGTCACTGAACCTCTTTTTGCTCAGTGGTTGATTGCTTTATTGGAAATAAACAGGTTTTTTCATTTTAAGAGGTGGCTAAGTCAGTCTGCTCACCTTGGCATCTCATGAGTTTACTTCAGAATTTTTTGTGACATATGCCCCCAATATTGAAAGAACTTGAAAATCATTTAATGAGCTAATTAATTTTGAATGGGTCAGAATCAAGGTTTCCTGAGTAACTGGACACAATCGGATGCATTACTGCATTAAAAAACAGACTTTGTTACAGGTTACATGTCAATTACCCTTTGAGGGAGTATCTTTTTAATATTTCTGCTTTGTGGGTGACCTCAGGCCTGATATACCTCATAAACCTCAGCCCTTATGATGAACATGGAATTATCATTTTGTGTCTGCTGGTTTCTGTGACATTTATTACTGTAAGACAAGAGTGTTTTGTAAGTGAATTAATTTCTTATTGCAACAGTTCTGTGACTGATTTTATCTTGATTCAGGGAGAACAGGAGTTTCAGCTGCTAGACACACACTGACTGGTTGGGCTTGGCTGAAAATGCAATGGTCCAATTTTCCAGAGAGTGAAGTGTTATTTAAAAGTTTCCAGTGGATTTTTCCTATTCAATTTCTTTTTAACAGTTTTTATTGAAATTTAACTTTGTCTTTGAGAAAGAAATAAAAATGAAAAGGAAAGAATATCGTAACATTTCTCCAGGCCATTTTGATTCAGCTTCTGATTTTTGAAATTATTTTGTTTCTGGGTGTCTTTACAAAGAGGCATGTGAATTGTTTTGAAATACCTGATGTGTTTGGTTGAGCTGGCAAAGTGCCAAACACCCAACACAGGTCAGAGCCCACCCCAAGAGAAAGGGAGGGAGGAGGGGAAAAAATCTTGAAAAACTAAAACTTAAAATGGTAAGGGTTTTTATATTTACCCAGAAGAAGGTAAATTAAAAACAAAATACAATATAACATATATATATATACAAATGTGAAAAGAGACAACAACTCCACAGCAAGCTACCCACACAATAATACAGATTCCACCACCACAGCCCACAAAAACACCCCGAAAGACTCTTCCTGAGAAACACCCAGCAAGAGAGGAGAAAGCCCAACAATAAGATGTTTACTTTCCTGAACTAAAAACAGCTGCGAAAGTAGCAGTGTGTGGCAGTGAGACCTGACTGCCCAGAACAACACACACGTCCTTCTCAGTCATGTACCCATGAAGGAAAGAGAGCAAAGCTCCTCTCCCTATTCCTTTTACACTTGAGATGACATCAGAATATGTTATGGAATACCACTGGCCAGTAGAAGTCAGCTGTCCGCTGGCCTGAACCAGCTTGAGTCAGCTGATAACCCAAGGCCTGCTCTAAAAGCTAGTCTACTTACACCCAGGACACCTGAATATAAACTTGAAGAACGAAGATTTAGGCTAGATATTAGGAAAAAATTACTTGCTGGAAGGGTGGTGAGATACTGGAACAGGGTGCCCAGGGAACTTGTGGATGCTCCAGCCTTGCCATTGTCCAAGGCCAGGGTGGATGGGGCTTTGAGAACCCTGATGTGGTTGGCGGCATCCCTGCCCATGGCAGTGCTGTTGGGACGAGATGATTTTTTACGTCCCTTCCAACCCTTAACATTCTATGATACTTCTGTGGAGTACGGCATAGTGGCAAAGCAAAGAACAGATTTTATTAAGTGACACAAAGCAGTGAAGGGACACAAATGATAATGTGTTTGTATTTTGGCTGCTGAAGAGAGGGGTGTGCTCTGTTTCCCCCTGTACCACCCTGGCGTGGCCTGGCTTAGTCCCCATCCCCCCTGCTCCCCAGCACCGTGTTCCTCAGCCCCCTTAGCTTTCAGGGAACTCTTCCCAGCTTCTCCCACAATCCAAAGAGGCACCTGTACCACGGCCTCTTCCCTCCTCAGGCTGGTCAGGGTGGGATATTCACCATCATCACCCTGAAGCAGGGCCATACTGATGGGGCAGGCTGAGGTCATCAGGAAAACCTCAGGCTGAGTATTGCCAAAGTTTGGGGTGCTTTCCTGAACAGCTACACTGCTCTACCCTGCTGGAACCAGCCTCTGACCTCTCCCTCCTCCATCGCCACCTCAAGGCCCACACCCAGCCCAGCAGTCCCCAGCCTTCCTGTTCTTCGATTCATGCAGTGACCAGCGTGGCAGGGGCTGCCACAAGCATTGCCCCATGCGCCATTTCCTGCCCAATGTGTGTGTGTTCCAGACAGTTCCCACTGGTTGCAGCTGGCTTCTCGAGGGACAGACATCAAGATGCTCCTGCCCAGGTCAGCTGTGCTGCAGTACCTCAGGGAGCAGGGACTGACAAAAGGGCAGAAAACATCATTGGATAGTGGTACGGTGGGAGAAAAGGAGTGAGAAAGGGCAGAGAGGCACTGAGAGCAGTGGAGAAGGAAATGTGTTCTAGGATTTGCCTCTTTCCTCTCAGTTTCCCACTTCCTGAACCAGTAATTAAAAACAGTAATTACCAACAAATAGATTACCCAAAGTTGGGTCTAATTTGCCTATGACAGCAATTGGCAAGCCATTTCCCTGCCTATGTATCTCCACCTATGAACTTCCTCATGGTCCTGCAGTTTTTGCCCCTCTCCCGCTGTGGGTGGGGCTGGTGGTGGGGCTGACAGCCAGATGGGGCCAACACACTACCAACAAGGACCTCTTAACATAAGCGAACCAGCACCATGGAAGAGATGCACTCCTTACATAAAGGATTTGCCACAGCTGTTTGGTCTCAACCCAGTTGTAAGGTTTCATCCCAGTTGTTTAACAGAACATGAACAGAGTTGAGATTTTGCAGTCACCTGCAGGTGCCAGAGCAGGTTATGTCCAAGTGGGTCTTAAGATCTCTGTCTCCTATGGCCTGTAGCACTTTTTGCCCCATACTTCTCTCTCCCCTGGGATCCTGCTCTTCTCTCTGTCTAACACTTTCTGCACATACTCATTGCACTCGCAACTTTTCCACACTCTTGCTCCAACCCACGTTCAACTCTTCTCCACACTTCCTGTGCTCTTCCTCCTTTCACTTCCCTCCAGTTTTGAATCTCCATGCATGCTGCTATATGGATTCAATAGCAAAGTCAACAAAAGCACAGGAAAGACAACACAAAACACTTTTCAACATTTTAAAACTTTTCAGCAGTGTCTTTAAATTCTCTCTCAGGCTTTGTAATTCTTTTATACATGGATGAATTTCAGGTTTATTTCAGACAAAATGTGGGTGATTCATTTGTTATGCACAAAGCTCTTTATACTGATTTTCTGTGATCTAAGGCAGGTCTATGATTAAACTAGGCTGCATTCTCATAAGGATGGTAGTAGCATGCTCCTCCCATCAAATTTTGATTGGGTTTTGATTCTGAAGCACAAAAACACAGGAGCTTTGTATTGAATTGCTGTAAGAACTTTAAGAATGATTAGACAGTGCTTTTCATCTGATATATTTTTTTCGAAAATGGTTGAACTGTTTTGTTGAGAATTTGACAAATGCAAAAAAAAAAGGAGTGGGGGCGTGGGGATGGGAGTTGAGACGCAATATCAAATAACTGCTTAGCCACACGATGACAATAAAAACCTCCCACATATGGTTGGTCAATTTTGCAAAATTATAAGCAGTCCAGTACAGAATCTTATGATAATGAAAGCATTGGCCAACACTACTACTAGAAGTGGATCACTCTTGCAACACATGTCCCTTTGACACATTTTGAAACATTAAATGGTTTCTGTTGGCAAAGCTTAGGCTGGGACAGTGATTCTTACAGGCAGCTTTTCTGTTAATATGCATGATTAGATTTTTCAGTCTGAATATTTTTGTCATATCTCTGAAGGATATGAATCAGTGCTTTTGCTATCACACTCATTAGTTACAACAAAGAAAAGCTTCACTCAAGAAATGTTTATTACATTGTTGCCATAAACAGGTTTGAAAGATGAAATGTCACACACGCGAAGACAATTTAGAGTACAAACCTCAATATTTAGGGAGAGTTGCTTTGAAAAGAGAGAATAACATCGAAAGGTGCAAATTTGATCTGTGTTGTTGACATCAAAACTGCTGAATTATTAAATTAGAAATTGCATTCATATATAAAAGGCTTACTTAAAAAGACTTTATCATTATCAAAATATATTTATTATTACTATCTTCATAATTATCATTATAATTTCTTTTTTTTCATAATTTTTACCGATTTTTGCATGAGAAAAAAACTTGTTTTCTTAGTACATATGACAGTTTGTGTGGGTTTACAGCATCTAGAACAATCTCTTTGGATAGGAAGCCAAGGCCAGCTGAGCAACAAGGTCTATTATTTTCAGAGCTAGATGCCTCAAATTAGCTTTCTACATAAAATTAACCTGGTTGCAGATTTTAAGTGGCTTTTAAGGATCCTTTGTACATGTTTATGAATCTGACTAAAGGCATTTACTTTTTTGAAGTGTTGACCACTAGTTCTAATCTGGAATATAAGAATGAAACACTTGAATTTTAAATCTGCAAGGTTTGGATAAGCTAAGAGTTTCCCACATTTCTGTTCACTGAAGTTTTCCTTTAAAACTGGCAGTTACTAGCATAAATAGCACCTAAATTTTGGCAGTAAATGAATCTAAGAATACGGATTTGTCAACTTCAGCTCCCAAAGCACTACTGTATTTATTTTTAGACCTAACAGTCCTAGGATGCAACAGCCAGTAAGACAAATACAATACATAATAAAGGTGGAAAAATGTATGCTTGAGGCAAAAATTTTAGCAAACTACAACAATGGCCACAAAATGGTTCTACAGATGTAATTAGTCTGCAAAGTTACAGATGAAATAAAAGACCCAATTTTGATTAGAATCCATTGAGTTTGTACTACCCCTTGTCTCATGCAGTGTGTAAAGCCTAGGTAAGATATGTAAGATCTGGAGGCCACACATCCCTCTTGACAAGAACAAGCTTCCAGTAGAAACAAAGTAAACAGAGAATTCAGTTACCACTCACATAAACAGAGAATTCAGTTTCCACTCACATAAATGCTTGCATCATGGTTATGATGATGGTGGTGCCTAAATACCTGTGGAAATAGACACTAGAAAAAAAACCAGTTTAATGGAAAAAGATATATAGGTTACTTATATTAGAAGTTTCTAAGGCGCACACCAGAAGGTCTGTGCACCCATGACTAGGGATGTTACAATTTTATAACCTCTAGCAACTTACATGTGAGATATCGATAACCAACCATTATTCTCATTTCCCTCTGTGCCTCACCCATAGAGGTCTTCAGAACTGCCCCTTGGAGAAGTTCCAGGACCTCCAGTCCTTCTTCTTGTGTTTTGTCATCTCACTATCTACAGGTGATTTCTCACAAACACCATGGCCTTGAAAGGGCATGAGAAAGCTCGTGAATCTGTGAGAAAGAGCTTTAGTAACTTACCTAAGATGTGAGCAACCTAGGAGCATCCATGTAACTTATATGATTCTAAAAATCTACAAAAACACACTAAAATCCTTAGGCATCAATGGTTACCACAATGAATTTCCTCCCTATTCTGTCTGCCCCTGGAAACACAGAACACAGCTTTGATACATGATAGGACACAAATACAGTCAATTAAAAAATAAGAATAATAGAATAAAGAAAAATAAACTCCTATGTCATAATACTTAACATCAAAAATGGGAGGTAGGCCACAAAAGAGGTCAGTTTTGCTATTAAAATCTTGCAAGTAAAAAAAGAAATAAACCAATACTTCGGAAAAATCCCCCAAACTATTTTTCTAATTCTGGCAAAAGAGCAAGTAAGAATTAGCTTTCAAATATTTTACTTTTCACATGAGGTATATCTGCTAAAAATTGTATCCATCTTGTTAAGCATGTGATGTCTTCCTAGCTTATGAATCATATTTTGAGTTTCTGAGATTAGTTTTAATGGGAGAGAGGTCAGAACAGAGTAAAATTCAGAATATGAATCCTTATTTACATGTACAGCAGGGACTTAGTTTTTGCTCTTTCTGTGAACAAGAATGTCTGCACAAGCAATACCATTTACATACTGTGGCACCATTTTTGGTGCTCCCACACAATAGCTAATTTCTCAGAGAAATCACAGTTTTTCCTCAAACACCATGCCTGCTCTATTTAGGAACTGTGAGGCCTGGGATGAGGGCAGGCAGAGCTTACAGAAACCTCGTAGGCTGCCTCAAATCTGTTTTTACCTCAATTGTTGCCATGGAGTTTTGGAGAGTTTGACAATTCAGGGCAATCACTGGATTTCATATTCAGTCTTCATTCTGATGTTCTTTTTCAAAGAGGTTTTTCCTAACACTTGTTGAGGAGGACTGTTTCCACAAACTTTGCAGTCCATAATAACACTGTCAACCACAGCCTGAAGACTTAAGGAAAGGATGCTGTGTAGTTGAAGGCATCTAAACTTGTCCTGGGAAGTCCACTACTTCCAAGTCTGGAAAATGCAGCATTTCTCAGGGTGCAGATGTGAATTAGGTTTACACCTGTTGAGCCAATGGATTAAAACATGATTTGAGAGTGCTAAAAGTAGTGACCAGAATACATCAAAGAATGTAGCCATGATTATATTTAGATTACATCTAGATTATATTTAGCGGTCCATAGCTGTCTACACCTCCAGGAGGCTGGCAACATAACCACAGTGGAGAAAGGGTCTCAGAGCCTCTCTCTTCTCCCTACTCTATCTACAGCTGGAGCTTTGGTAACTCCAATTTTCACCCTGAGTCTGGATCCTCCCTTCCAGCTTATCTGTTCTTCATAAGACCGGTCTTCATAACACTCATGACTGGGTACTAGGACACTGCCATTGTAAAGTGAGAAGTTATCATCTTCCTTTATCTCCAGTTACAGCACTCTTAAGGAAGAGTGATAAATAACTTTGTTAAAACAAGAGAAGCAGCAGTTTTCCCATAACCTTATAAGGGTCATAACATTGACTCTGAATAAAGCAGAATGTGAATTTCAGGAAACAGGTCTTAGAATGAGTAACCTTCCTGTTGTATTCCAGTTAGTAACCGGCCTATGCCATGCTGTCATTGCTCTTCCCTGCTTCTGGCATGTCACTATATACCCCTGACACTCAGATGTTGTGAAGGTGATGGAGAAATTGTGGAAGGCTCCTTGCTCAGGGGTTGTCCATCAAGAAACCAAACACCTTTGTCAGCAAACTTGTGCAAAAACTCCACACAATGTGCTGGCAGTACACTACTGTGTCAGAAGTCAGATTAAGACACTTTCACTTCTACTTGTCCCTTCCAGCACACTGACTCACAACCTACAGAATCTGACTGAAACTGAAGGTGGGCTTCTGATGTTTTGTCACAGAGGTATAACCCCACAGCACTGCCTTGAGAGAGACCTGACAAGGTGATCAGTGGGTTATGTTTCCTTGTTTTCCTGTACAATCTCCAAATGTTCTATGATATATAAAGGCCTGAAGAGTGTTGGGCAGCCTTTCCTCTTATTTTACCCTGAAGGTATCAGAAATGTAAATGTCAGAGTGTAAACATTTGCCAGTGATTTCCACTAAGCGTGATTTTCTGCAGGTCTCCTGACAGTGATTCATGCACTGCTCATGCAGGTCCTCAAGTGCGAATAATCAGGGAAAAGTGTCTTTAGTAATTACACCATTTAGTCCCGATCACATCATCTCTAGCTGCTGAGATGGTGGCATTACGTGGTCGTGATACAGGCATCTACATCAGGTAGAGGCCTACACTAGTTGTTTTCCCTCCCTGGGTAAAGACAATTTACATCTGGTTAACATATTCAATTTATAATAGAAGATATGTTCTATTTTTCTCAGGTTTATTACATGTTACACAGATTTAAATGGGATATTTCTGCTCATGCATATACCTATTGTTGCTAGAATTTACAATGTAACATGACTAGCTTATTAATGCTTTTTCAGATGATCTGAATCTATTCAGCATGTTCAAATGCCCTTTCTTCATGCTCTGCAAGTGCTATGGAAAGTAAATTGTGCTTCACAATCATTGTCAAAAAAAGCTTTTTAATGGTGACAGAGTGAGTCTCAAATTCATTCTCTTAGGAAGGTATGAAGAGTTCTGTTTACTCTGAAGTATCCTAAGGTCTGAGAAGACTTTCAGAGATAAGAAGAAATTATGTCCAAACCATGCTGAGTGTTTGGTGGTGCCTGCCCCAGTCCAGAGATGAGAGCTGTCATTATGCACGTCTATACACTTCCAACCAGCCGCTGCAGTTGGCATTAGTGAATATTCCTGCCACTAACACTAGGAGGTTGTACCCCACCAAATGAAAGTTTTTGAATTCCTGATCTTGGATACTGTTTGAAAGTAAATATGTAGAGATAAAGCATGTCACATAACTGAGTGCTGTCTTTATGGCCCTGTAAATATGCATTCTCAGTAAATCAGGCTTCTCAAGAATTCTGGTTCTAGAGCCTACCGTTAGAGTGGGAGGAGCACTCAAAAGAACAAGTTCCTGTTTGCCCATTTTCTGCTAGTATTTCATGTAGACAGGTTTACTTTTTTCAGAGGTGTGTCAGAAATATGAGTGAATGAACCTTCTCTTACAGAAAGGAGTACACTAATGAAACATTTATACACCATCACTGCAAAAGTCTAGAATTAAATATTGAAAAGCCTATTCATATTACAATTTGCATTCAGGATTGGCACTAATTGGCAATGCTGTTGGCAGTCTCAACAGGGAGGGCAAGAACTGAGTAAGCATGGAGATGTATTCATTCAAAGAAGTGGTTCTTCCAGGTCAGGTTTAATGAACATTTACTATGCAGAAAGGGAAGCACAGCACTGTTGTTGCTGGTAGTAATGGTCTTATTTGGAGAGCCTAGCATTTGCCAGATCAGTCCATCTTGCCTAGGGATTTTCTAAGGTGTTAACCCCACTGTCAGTGCATTTTGAAAACTCCTTGCAAAGGCAGACTTTTGCCTAAATATTCAGAATCAAATGGGAAGAATAATATTCAAAGCAGTATAAAAATAATTTCATTGAATACTGTCTAGTTCAAAAAGGCAATGATTTGAAGACAACTGATGTCATGAAACTGATGCAGTAGCTACTATTAAGGCCTATTTTTGCATTTGATCTATTGAAGCTGTAACATGGGACAGATGTCTGCCCTGCTGAAACCATTGTTCCACTTTTTTCCATTTTGTCACGAGCTTCACAGTCTTTTTCTCTGACTTCTCTGGTTTATTCAACACACTCTGTAACATTCACATTATTTTCCTGTCATTTTTCCATGTGTCTGCTCCTTTGATTCCTCACTATCACTTCTTGATAAAGACCCTCATCTTTATCTCAACCGGCTAACAACAAAGCCAATCATTATCTTATTTGTCTTTTCATGCTGTGTCATGTATAGCTGTGATTTACTGACAATTTTTTTCTATACTTCTCCGTGCCTTTTCCACTGTTTCCCTTATAACTGGTGACCTCGTGCCAAATTTGTCAATGAATCTGTTAGCTTGTCATTCTTCCAGTCCTTTGAGACCAAATAGAGTAAGAATTTCCCAAGCATTAACAACCAGGTATATAATCAGGGAGTTTTGAGATGCATTGTATTTCTTTTCTTGTATCTTTTTTTTCAGTTAACTCCCACAAGTGCACACAGTGAACAGCTGTGAATATGCAGAGTGGGTGACTGCTGTGTTACTGGGAAAGGACATAAAAAAATGTTGAGCAGATCAGAGGATGGCTGTTTGTAAATGCACAGGTGGAAAAAAGCCTATGAATGGGTGAATGTTTCCAAAGTTGAGCCTGCCGCCTGTTATAGCTGATCCTGGACCACTCTGAGCTACACCCTTCTCTCCATATTCTTCACCAAATGAATCCAATGCATGACAGGAGGTGCTCAAAACTTATTAAATATGGACATCTTCTCAACAAATGTTTCCAAAATGAGCTTCTTGAGTCATGCCAGATATTCAGTGTTTTGCCACACAGTACATCACGGATTTGTGATGGTGAAGTGCTAGGAACAGCGCTTTTCCCAGGATGGAAAATGATGTAAAGTTCTACCTTTGCCACTTCTAGCTTTAGCTCCCTTTCAACAACTACAGACAGCATAGCACTACTCTTCTGTTTTTGTAAGATAATGTTAGCAGAGCATGTCATCTGGCATAATCTACAGGCCAGAGCAGAACAGTACTGTCACTTGTCTTCTGTAACTCTGGGGTGATATAATAAATTTTGAGTGCCTTCTTAGATTTCAATTTATGGCATAAATTAGAGGAGTTCAGTGACTATTGTAATGCATTTCTTGCGGCACCCAGATTAGAGGCTGTTCTGGCAGCTGATAATAACTGAAGTGTAGAAGTGCTTTGGCTAAGCACTATTTTTCCCAGTCTCATCTCTGGCAGCAAAAAAAAGAAGTGACAGACCTGCAGTGTTGCTTTTCACCACCTGGCAATTTTCTTATCCATTGTGAAGAATAGGTAGGAAATGAAGTCAGCTGTTCTGCTATGAGAATGACACTAAACCAGAGGAAGAATCTGACTGAAAACGTTTGGATTTAAAAACCAAGGAGTCAAGAATTACTAATAAGCCTGGGTATACAGCTCATGTGCAGAATCTGGAGTACTGAGAAGTAACTATTTTCACTGGTTAGTTACAATTCTTAAGGTTAGGTTTTCAGTAGTATATGTGTGTAATTCATTTAGCCAAAATTACTTTTTGTATATGTCATATGCCCTTACATGTTGGTATACGTAAATTAACTTTTAAGGGTCTGATCTAACTACTTACAAGAAATCACAAAGAACTATCAGCATTGTTACAATCTAATATAGAGCATTAATAGCTTGCTCAAAGCAGAGGAGTGAGATTTGGAAAATTTTATGTAATTGTTTATCATTCCACTATTAATCTGATAATCCATATTTTTGCAATGCTAACAATAATATTAATATTAACAACAATATTATTAATAATGGGGTCTGTCCTGTGGTGTAATGGAGAACACTCTGGGCTCGGAATCCCAAGGTCGTGAGTTCGAGTCTCAGTAGGAACCATCCCCTGGCAGTTCAATGCCTCCCTGCCATCCCATCCTGTCACATCTCAGATGCTCAGCAGGGTCAGCCGCGGTTAGTACCGGGGGCTGTAGACAGTCTCGAGGACTTCACTGTCACTGTCCAAGTTTGAAGGCCGTGGCAGATGGACTTTAGGACTTAAACGGTGGGGCCAGTTCTGCACACACTGTGCCTCACCTAAAAAATCCACTGCGCAGGCTAGAAGGGCACACCCACATGGGGAGAGCCCTGCCCAAATCTTCATTCGCGAAGTCTGGCCAAACATACATACATTATTAATAATACGAACAACACCAACAAAAATTTATTAATTTTCATTTACCATCTGGGAATACTGGATAAACTAGTCAAATTAGAAGTCTGAAAAAGTGGAGACTTAACATTCTGGTTCCTGTTGTCAATAACTATGATACTGTGTTAATTGGAGCACATCAATAACTGGTCTCTGCTCGCATTTCTTTTTCTGTGAAATGGAGAAAATAGCCACTCTGTAGTGGTGCTGTGGGACTTTATTCATTCTGAAAGCTCTTAAGTCTGTTTTGATTCTACAATTGGATTAAGTCAGGGTTCAGCCATAAACAAGTAAGGCTCTGGTGTATACAGGTATATATTTATATATAATAGTAGTACATTACATGAGTGCCTATGTCCATAGGACAGAAAAAAGAAAAAAAACTTCTCAAAATAAAAGAGTATTTTAAAAGTTGGTAGGATAACTAGGTTTAAAAGCCATTGAAAGACGAAGGAGTTGTACAGGAGGATTTTCAAAAGCTTTCAGGTGCCTAACTTCTGTGATCTGCTTTGGTTTCAACTCTGAAAGCTTGCTCACAAATGCCAACATCGACGCCCGTTTCAAAGTCAAATACCCAAAAGGACGTCGTTTGCTGCAACATCCTAATTAGGTATCTGTAGCCTTTCGCAAACGGCAGCAAGCCAGCGAAATCGCGGCGATAACCTGCAGGTAGCTCCGTTTTAAACGAAGTGAGGGGCGCAGAACAGCCTGACGTGACGTGCAATACCCTGCCGCTGCTCAAACCCGTGCCATCGCCCGGCCGCGGAGGGCGGCTCGCTGTGGCCCCGCCGAGGCGCTCCCGGCCAGCCTGGGGGACCGACAGCTCCTCCGCCCCCGGGCTCGGAAGCCGCCGCGCCTCTGCGCCTCTCTCCCGCCTCCTTTCGCGGCGAGGGGCAGCGGCAGGAGCGCCCCGTCCCCTCATCCGGCTTGCCGCGTATGGGCAGCCCCGCTACCTGCCGTCCTCCCGCTGCGCTCCACCGCGCCGGTCCCGCCCTCCGCGCCGTTGGCTCCGCCCGGCCCGGCCCGCCCCGCCCGCCTGCAGGCACCGCCCGCTGCCCGGAGCGCTGTGCTGGTGCGGGTGCTGGTGCTGGCCCGGTCCGGAGCGCGCTGCCGCTGCCGGGGCCGCGCCTGCTGGCGGCGGGGCATGCGGGCGGCGCGGCGCTGAGCCCACGGCATGGCGGAGAAAGTTTCGGCGGCTTCGGAGCGGGCGCGGGGGACCGGCCACGTCGGCTCCTCTTGCTCCGACTCCTCCTCTGGCTCGGAAACTGTCTCCGAGGAGGGAGAGCCCGGCGGCGGCTGCGGGGTGGCAACGGCCCCCGGCGGGGCGACGGCTGCGGCGGAGCGGGGGAGCCCCGTTGGGCGGGCGGAGGACGGCGCCTTGCTGGAGGAGCGGGATGAGGAGGTGCGCGGGGCCGGGGCGGCGGCTGCTGCTTCTCCGCCTCGGAGCACAGCGGAGCGAGGTGGCGGAGCCCCCCGGGCGGGCAGCGGCGTTGGCCCCGCCGGGGCGCACCGCCCTGGCGTCCGAGTCTCCCCTGCCAAACACGGAGCGTTTCTGGGTCTGTTCCGCCGGCTCTCGTCCTTTTTGACTGACGATATAAGGAGTTGAGGGTTTTTGTATGGAGAGGGTGTTTTGGTTTTGTTTTAGGGAAGCTTCTTTCTTTCTTTTTTTCTTTCTTTGTAGCGTGTCACCTTTGGATAGCGTTGCTCCAAAGCAAACTCATCAATGTCTGAAGGAAGTGATGGGCAAAGCCCCTAAACTACAGAAATCCTCTTGTGAGAGCTGATGACAGGCTTTAGATTATGGAGGAGATCAGTGGGTGATAGATATGTAGCATGATACGCGGATACGCGTGTTGTTCCCTCCGCTTCTGATCTTGCTCTAACAGCACTCTTAAAACGAAACAAACCTCTCAATGTATTACACTGAAGTGACCCTTTTGTGTCTGAGACTTATTTTTGTATTGTGATATTTATTGTTGCATGATTCACACTTCTTAAAGCTATTTCGTGCTGTGACCCCCAGCCATATGCATTGTTTTGATTGCCGCTTTACTTCTCTTCTGTACAGTGTATCGTGTGCCTTACTTGTGCCTTTTGTTGTCATCAACTTTTTAATTTGCTCTTAGGTGGTGTTTATTCTGTGTCTTTATGTGGCTAGATGAGCAAAGGCTTTTTCGGAAAACCTTGAGTTTCTAAGGGAATATCTATTAAGCTGGTTGAAGTTATTTTCAACTAGTTAAGCTGTGGCTGTCAGGAATGTTTCCCTCTGCAGTAATGGCTGGCTGTGTAGCTCCTGTTTTCCTCTCGTTCCCCGACGCCTCCTCGGTTAAATTGATACAACTGTAGGACACCATGGTGAGTTGGAACTAAATATAACTGTCTTCCCCCCCCTCCTTTTTTTTTTTTCTTAAATACTCAAACTTGGACCAGGTTCCTTCCTTTCAACTACGTTAGCCCACAAAAAGTGGAATGCATTTACAGTGAAGTGTGTTTATGATAGAAGTAGAATGAATGTGGATAAATCCACATAATGTTTTACATATTATATATGTATGTTAACTTGCTTTATTCACTAAACTGAGCAGGAGCTCTGTAACTGCTATTAGCATGGACCACAGTGTTAGGTAATTAATATATCCTGCTTCTTGGCAGGTCTGGTGCGTATGGACTTGGGGCTGTGCTTACCACAGCTGTGTGGTGTCTAGATGGTTTGGTGCTCAGTTGGAAAGCCTGCAAAATACCATGTAGAAATAAGCAAAGTCTGTCTGTTCACTTAGCTGAACTCAGAGCCACTGGCAAACCAGTGAGCTTCTGGTAAAGACCGTTTATTTCTGTGTCTGCTTTGGAGACGAATTACAGGCATCTTTTCAGTTGATGGTATGGAGGTGGTAAGCCCCAAAATAACTCAACTTGGAGTTAACTGGAATTTGGAAATTCTGTGTGGGCAATCTGGTACTTCACCTGCAGTTAACAGTGGTAGAAGATAGCAGCATAAACTCATGCTAATATAGTGGGAAAGTTTGCTTAGAATATGCAACCTTATTCACTCCCCTTTATTGCCTTCTACTGATTCCTTCATTACCTGAAACCAGACTTTTTTTTTCTGTGCTATTTTTGTGTTTTGATTTTGCCCATCCTTCCATTTTGATGTAGTCAGTGCTTGCAGCTAAATTTCTGCCTACATGCAGAACCACCTGACAAATACCCCTGTGTAATAATCCTTTTGTGCAAGGACACTGCAATGTATTAGAGTGCAGAAATAAATGAATGCATATTAATTTAAAACCAAGAGAGCATCTATTCACATTGAAACCTTTAAGGGTAGTGGAGAAAGACAAAGTCCAAGATGTATGTAGAGATGATTTTAGGCTTTCTTTATGTGTCCCCTGCTGAAGGTATAACATTGAAAGAAGTGCTTGAAGATTTCACATTGACATCTAACACAATAAATGATATATTTATATAATTTAATATATATATATATATATATATTATTTAACACCTAATATATCATAACACAACTAAATAGGTCCTCTGAGATAATGAAAATGTTGATGTTCACTGCAGTGTTCTGTTACTGTGTTCTTTTAGTTTTATGGATCCCCAGTTCTTGATCCTGCACTTGCAAGTTTCATTTCTCCTCTTGCCCTGTCCTTGTTCCTGTTGCCAACATAGCAGAATTGAATCTGTTGTCACAGCTGTTCAGTATCCTTCAGACAGCAGTGAAACAGCTTGTCCTGCTACCTCTATTGCTACTTTAGCTGTCAGAAAATTCTTCACAACAATGACATATAAAATATTTTCAAACTAAATAGGTAGGTAGTTAGAATCATGCATAATTTCCCATACACATTACTATTTTGTGAGCTATTTCAGTAGAGTTATTCTTCTGTGACATTGTATACAACACACTTGACAACTCTGACTTTTGTCTCCTCTTGGACTCCTTCTTTAGACTAAACAACCCCAGTAGCTTTCATCTTGCCCTGTAGAGTGTGTTTCCAGACATCTGTGCTCATTGCTGTCCTGTGGACTCTTTTCATCTGGTCACATCTGTCTTGAAGCATGATGTAAAAAGGAGGATGTCATACTCAGATTTAGGCCTTGCCAGATATGGTAGGATAGAAAGATTATTTCAGAAGTCTCTCAAGCAGTGCTGTTTTTTATGTAGCCCAGACTGCTAATTTACAGTTTGTGGTCCATTAAGAGTTTTATGTCTTTTTCTGAAGAATGATGTGAACATTTCTCCTCTACCAAAAAGAATGGTTCATCTCTGCAGCTCGATGAAGGAAACTTGATTCTAGTATTTAGAGTAGGTCAGTTTCTCTTATGGTTGGAAATTAAACTGTAGAAGTGAAAGCATGTTCACTCCTCTTCTGAGTATCATGTCTGAAAGAGTTAATTCCTGAAGGCAAACTGCGAAGGGAGTGGTAGGAAGAGAAAGTACATGACTTTTTTTTTTCTTCCCTATTGTCATTACTTCATCCTACTGTTGCATAAACTACACCTTGAAAAAAACCCCAACAGAATAATTGAAGAAAAACAGTCTCATTTCATAAAAGCAAGGAGAAATAGTTTACAAGATTATGACTGTCAGTTGCTGAAGTGTTTTTGCTGTCTTACTCTGAGATGTTAGACACATGAGAATTTAATATGGCTTTAACATTAACTTCATTTGAGAAATGCTTTGCTTCTGGAACATTGTACGTTAAAGTACTGTGGATTCAAGCAAGTTATTTGCTTATGTTCTTCTGAGGTTAGTGGTTAAGTGCTGACAGAGTAGGCAGGATGGGATTTCATGGTGAAAGGCACTCAAGGCAAATGATACATCAATGAAGAGTCACCATCTTCCTAATACAGTAGGGTTGTTTAGATTTTTTAATTACTCCATATTCTCTTCAGAATTTTCTTCATGGGAAAGAATGCTTCCGAGACTGTCAAGGGAGGAATTGAGGCTAGGCAACAGTATGTTTTCCTTTGTAATCAGTCTGATTTTGCTGTCTGTGGTAGTCAATACCTGACTGGCATTATAGGGACAGGGATAAATGCAACCCCACCGCCTCCCCCTCCGAGGTTTTCGCCATATTTCTTTCCGCTGTGTTACTATCTTTTCTACACTGGTTTTCGTTTTGGCAAAAAAGTAACTGAACAGGAAACATGTTTTACGAAATTTACTGAGGCAAATGTTGTCAAATGTCATTGGCTGCTTTAGTTTCTCTCATTCAAAATGTTATACAGCCTTCCAAAAAGTGTGGGGTATACTTTTTTTGATGGTGGCTTCCAAATTTATTCAGTGCTTTACAGTGTAGGTGAACACCCATTTGGTTTAACCTTGTTTCTTAAAAAGGGGTTGAAGACAACCTATGGATTCCTTGCCTACATCAATAATCTCAAGGATCTGAAGGTTAAATCGTATGTCTTGGAGTTGTCTGTCTTTTCCATCTGAGTCAACTGATCTACTGAGAGCTCACCTTTTTACAAACCTTGTCACAGTAACTACACATTGCTTACCAGAGCAGAGTAAGAAGCTGGGAAGGATCAGAATTCTTTCAGAGGGAATAATACTTTGCCATATAGTGCATCTATATTGGTCTGAAATGGATCCAGGAGTTCCTAAAGCTGCCTGTGTCTTCTGAATAAGCATATTATTTTATTATTTTAGATCCTTGATAAAACCTCTCAAACAAAATGACCCCCAAAGGTGCGGGGCGGGGAGACCATGGTATTTTGTTCTCAAATAATTTCATTTCTTGCTCTGTAAATTAAACGTTTGGCAATGAAGTGACTGTTCATGTTTGTAAGAGTTGGGATGTTGTGCAACATGATAAGATTTCTCATGAAAAATGTCCATTGACCGTTGAAGTTGATTACAGTACATTTTCTCCTACTGTCTAGATGGTGTATATCATGTATTAAAAAAGATATCTCACTGCACAGAGGGAGAAGGACAAAAGCTTTCTCTGTTGTGGCTAACTCTTCTTCTGAATCTGCCTTCTTGCTGTTCATGTTGCAATCTGTTACAGCTTCAGAAGAACTGTATGGTGAGAATTAATTACTGGGAAGCTAAGATTTTCATATGAAAGTATTCATAGCAATGTGAAGATGGTGTTAAAGAGTGCATTGCTCTAGAAGCTGCTCTTTCACACATTTGTCCATAAAAGTATGTCCGATAGAGTGCTGCTCTCCCTCCAACATTACAGATCGTCTGCCACATCTTCACCTAAACAGAACGGTAGTGTAGTTTGGGAGAGGGGTGGAAATCAAAATACTTTGGGATAAAGTAAACAGAGTGGAGTGATGGCAGTCTCTGAGTAATGAAGATGGTGGCAGTTCTGCCAAAATGTCACTATGACCTAACTATGAGTAATGTTTCTGTTACCTCTTTCCCTTCCTGCCTCTCCTGCTGTAGAAGTAGCCATGGGACATGCTTTGGACTGTGTGGGAGATACCATAGATTTTTCTTGTAGTTGTTGCAGACCTTCTTGTCTCTGACAGTGATGGATTCTTCACTGTTGTAGCATACCTCTATGACAGAGCTACATAGAGATGAAAAGCCCAGTTGCTAGAATAGATCTTTAAAGGTGCATGCTAATATGTACCCTTATTATCTCAGAAATACTCTGCGACATGAAGAGACACATGGTTGAGGTCTTAATCTAGTACAGCCATGTGCTGTTGCCTGAGGTTTGAGATTATCTGTTCAGTAGTACTGTTTGCAGCTCTCGAGATTTCCTTTTCAGAAATTGGGTGGGTATTAATAAGCCTATAACCAGAGCATCTGTCTTTTTTCTCACTTGGAATAAGTGAGACCTGAAGAAGTGGAGTCATACATTGAGTTGCATATGTAGTTTTATGTACCAGAGCTATTTAGATACTAAAATCCTTCTGGAGAGAGGTGGTTGAGGACCTGATAATAAAGTCTTCAAAATCTGAACGGATTTGCAAAAATGGCTGAGGGGCCCTTTTGTGCCTTTTAGGCTTTACAAACTGGATGACAGTCCTGAGGCTTATCTTCAGGATCCCTTAGTCAATGAAATGTAAAGAAACATCTCTCCTGCAAAGCTGCAACTCTGTAGATGTAGAGCCTAAGTCCAGTGTAGTCTGCTGCCTTTGACAGTGTTTGGGCCAGATATAAGCTGCTTTGAACTGAATGTTGGTAAACATAACAATGTGGAGTTACTCTTGTACTGTGAGGAAGTTCTGTATGATGGGCTGCTTTGTTAGCAGTAACAGCTCCCGTAAAATTGAGTTTACACAGAGGGATAAGACAATGAAGATCCTTGAGCTAGCACACTGAGCAGCTAGGTAGCCTTTTATGGCAACATTTCCTGTAAAAGGGAAACTTGCATCTTGGTTTTGTTGAAAATTATACATTCTCTCCTCCACTCTGAAAACACAACTGTGCTCAAAGATGGCTATATTGAATCATAAATACCTATCAAATACTTGGTTTCTGATCTTGCAGTTTGTGTTGCAGCGAGCTGGCTGATATTAACCAGCAGTTCTCCTCTGTACAAGGCATGAGAAAAAGATAAGTTATCCTTTTTTTAGAGGCAAAAATCTGAAATGCAGAATTGGAGGACTTAGGAAATGGGCCTAGATGACTCTGAGAAGATTAGCAATGTGAATTGAGTCCTTAAAGTTTTCTATTACACCTTTCTGAAGCAAAATTGTTCTGACAGCAGGCTGAAGGTTTTGTCTCATGCCCATTATGACAAATCAGATGCCTCTAAGAACTTTGGTAACACAAGGTCTTTCTATTCTGCTGCTGGATTGGAAACTGACCTCTTTGGGCTTTGTCTTAAGACAAATACCAGTCTTTTATCAGCTTGATAAGTAAAGGAGGAAAGGATGAAGATTATTTTTTTTTGTTTTGTTTCTGGTTGGGTGATGGGACTTTATTGTTTGATTTTGTTTAGTTCTGTTTTCTTAATTGATATGGTACCAAGCTCAGCAGCATTCTAGCTTGTGTTGGGAGCTTCTCAATGTGATTGTGTCACCAGCAGTACTGTGCCATTGCTAGGCACCTTTAAAAACAGTGATGTGAGCTTGAAATATTCTGCAGTCAGGCACACAACCCCTACTCCCCATTTTTATCATATGTTGCTTCAGCCTTCAGATTTGTGTTGGGGGTTTTTTCAATTCTTCTCTTGCAGGTGTAAATTATTTCTAAACGTTTTACTAGTTGGGTGGTATTGGGTTTTAAGATATATGACTTACGAGAGACTGGTGCTTAAAGTCATAAAATGCTAGTGGCTCTTTTTGCTGTGATAGAAGGGCAGCAAAAAAAAGGTATTTCGAGGGCAAGGTAGCTGAAAAGATGAGAAACAGGGGAAGGTGGTGGCAAATGAGCTATGCTTTGAAATCTAGGCATGAACCTAGTTTACCTTTTGGTTTACAGAGCCAAGTGAAGTTTTACTTCTTATCTGAAATGGATGCTCTTGTCGAACTTTCCAGATGAAAGATTGTCCAGCTCCAGCTGGGGAACAGTGGAATGAATACCTTGCGCTCCTGTACAAATGAAACTAAGCTGATGAATTTGTGTTGTTTTGAAGTGAACTACAAATGTATCAAGGGTTAAAGCTCAAGCATTTAGCTGTATAAACACCCTGGTTTTCCTTGCCACAGGTTTCTTTACTGAATACCTTAAATTTCAAGTGACAACTGAGGATGAATGCAAGATTTTTTTCTTAACCAATAACATGTACATTCTTGAAGTAGAAAAAGAAGAAGGTTTTTTTCTGCTTTTCAGATCAAACAGCTCTGGAAGTGACTTTCAGGAGAAGCAAAAAAACCCCAAACAACCACATGCAAACTGCAAAAAACATATTCCAAAATTACTATGTGTGTATTAAAATAACTGCGTATAGCATGGCAACTTGTGTAGCCAGGAAAGAGGAATGCACTGTTGCCTGCCATAGAAACATCTGTATTAGACACATTCTACAGTGTTTTATTGTAACAACTGTGTGTATCTCAGCATTTTCTTTTTATATTTATATATTTTTAATTCTAGAGGGCTGTGCTTGTATCCTGAGCGACAGACTTCCTTTGTGTGGCCATACTGCCATGCTAGTGGGACTGTATAATTAATTGCACCTGGACTGTTAATGATCCCATTGTTTTTAATAGCCATGCAAACCTGAGGAGGAGAGCTGGGGGTGAGTGGAGCAGATGAACTGCTGCACTAAACTGCTAATTTGATTTTCATTGTTACCTCAGAAAACTTTTACTAGAGTGTAATAATGCTATAGCTATGGCTCAGTGGATGCTATCATTGTAAAGCTGTTATTCAGGCCATATAACAAAAATGTCTCAGGTGACTTTCCTGCTATGTTTCAGGTTTTGTACCTAGTACAGGACAGGGAAGGGCAGGGCAAATTGTTATATTAATTGATATGTTTTATTATGGACTAGCTAACAATAGATTGTTTACAAAAGGTCACAGTGAAGTCTTTTAGCTCAATTGGGTCTGTATAGTTATGATGAGTAGATGGGCTGTTGTAAAGCTTCTGGATGTGTTTTAACTTGTTATAAGTGGTTTCTTCCCCTTCCCATTTGTCCAAATACTGGTGGTGTTAACATATTACCCCCGTGAAGGACATATTCCAAAGTTAAAGATGTCAATGATTTCTTTGGAGCAGCTCTGCAACAAGCAGAATACTGCATAATGAATTGACTGTACATACATTTAGAAAATGTGGTTCTAAGTTACAGGCTGATTACAGTTAAGCAGCAAGGAGGTTACCTTGGGCATGTGACTTACTCATCATTGAGGAGCAGTGACAGTTATTGGCTTTCTTGAGTTTAACTGAGTTCTCGAGTTTACTCAACTACAGACCGTGTATTGGAATTATGATGTGGGCTTAGTGTTGCTGAATTATGCAGAGGGGATGTATATTTACCTGCATTCACTATGTGTTAAGGTAGTTGCATAGAGCTATTTAAAAAATGTGTAGATGTAGTACTTAGGGATGTGGTTTAGTGGTACACTTGACAGGCTGGGTTAATGGTTGGACTTGACGATCTTAAAGGTCTTTTCCGACTACAATGATTCTATGGTTCCATGAAAGACAACATGAATTAAAGAATATCACAGAATCACAGAATATGCTGAGTTGGAGGGGACCTCCGAAGACCATCGAGTCCAGTTCCTGGTCCTGCACAGGATCATTCCCAAGAGTCACACCATGTGCCTGAGAGTATTGTCCAAATGCTACTTGAACTCTGTCAGGCTTGGTGCTGTGACCACTGCCTTGGGGATCCTGTTCCAGTGCCCAGCCACCCTCTGGGTGAAAAAACCTCTTCCTAATATCCAACCTAGGCCTTCCATGACACAACTTCATGCCATTCCCTCAGGTCCTGTCACTGGTCACCACACGGAAGAGATCAGTGCCTGCCCCTCCTCTTCCCTTCATGAGAAAGTTACAACTGCAATGAAGTCTCCCTTCAGTTTCTTCTCCAGGCTGACCAGACCAAGTGCCCTCAGCTGCTCCTCATACAGCTTCCCCTCAAGGACCTTCACCATCTTTACTGCCCTCCTTTGGACACTCTCTAAGAGCTTCATATCTTATATTGCACCCAAAACCACACACAATGTTCAAGGTGAGGCAGCCCAAGTGCAGAGTAGAGCGGGAAAATCCCCTCCTTGACCAGCTGGTGATGCTGTACCTGATGTCCCCCCAGACACGGCTGGCCCTCCTGGCTGCCAGGTCACTGCTGACTCAGATTCAACTTGCCGTCCCCCAGGACCACCCAGGTCCCTTTACATGGCACTGCTTCCCAGCCTCTCATACCCCAGTCTGTACAGTCAGTGCTTCCCCCATCCCAGGTGCAGAATCCAGCACTTTCCCTTGTTTAACTTCATATGGTTGGTGATTGCCCAGCCCTCTGATTTGTCCAGGTCTCTTCAGGGCCTCCCTGCCTTCCAGGGAGTCAACAGCTCCTCTGATATCCACAGTGATTTACAATACTGTCACTATGCTGAGTATTACCTTCCCTTCTGAGAAGTGCTTTTGTGGACTGCCCAAACTCAGCAAGCATAGTTTTAAGCTCTCATCGGAGGTGATAACTAGTGACTGATGATTGAAGCAGCTGAAACTTTAAAAGTTACATTAAGACAGTAGTGGTCCTACAATACAGTAGGGTAAAGATATGAGGAGAGAAGGATGAAGAGAGAGATTAGGTTAAGGTGCAGTGAGATGCGCTAGGGGAAAACATTCTCCATATTGTTCAATAAACTTTATGCTTCTGTTACTTGTTAACAGGATGGCTGGACACAAACTGAAGAAAGTAATATGTTAAAAATATGCAAAAACTTAAAAGGCACACCATCAGGTGCTTTAGGTGTAAGCTTCTTTGAGAGTGAGGAAAAATACATAGGAACTTCGGTATGTTGTAGGCACTCAAACAGCAGGGAGGTGCAAACCCTGCTGTTACAGCCCTGCATTACCTCACCTGAGTGCTGCCCAAGAGAGCAGCTGTGCCAGAAACCGTGGCATTGTACCTTGTGCACAACAGACGAATAGCTTTGCACTTACACATGCCCTGGTGACTTACAAGCAGGTAGAGACAGGTTTTATAGCAGTAGGAGCTAAAGCACCTTCATTCCAGCTGTGCTTTCACAATAAGACTCTCATAAATAGTATGTTTTTTTGACATGGCAATTTAATTAAGAAAAAGTGAATTGCAGAAACTGCAGATGACAAATATAATAAGTCATAGATCTGTCAGTGGAAGACAGACAGAATTGGAATTAGCAAACTAAACATTTTTGAGGACCTAGGCTTTAATCCAGGACAAGTTGGGAGTGTACTAGGGTCTTGCCTATATCTGGTTGCAGTTAATGAAATCTTCCATGTTTTTTTATTTTCTTTAAAACAAATGAAACTCCCTGCTGCTATTGTAAAAAAATATTTTAATGCTAGTGATCTACTTGTTACTAATGCCTTTCCTTTAATTCTTTCCTTTTGACAGCTTTAATGGATTGTGTTGCAGAAAAGTTATTTTGACACTAAAACTTCATGGGTACAGCTTCTGGAAAAAGGATCTTATAGTTGTCTAATGAGCCTTACATGGTGATAGATTTTTTGCAGAAATCTTGTTCCTATAAAGCAAATGAGGAAACAGAAAGAACCTTGCTTACATAAGGAAGTACCACTAAGCAAGGGGAATGAATTTGAGGTGTGAGAAATGTTGAGGACAGCGTTAACACTGTATGTGTTTTGGAGCAAATGACTTCAGATCAACGCTAGCCGGATCCGAAGGGCTGGTGACCTGATATACTGCTGGTTGTACAGGAGCTGGATAAGCCTGAGAGATTGTTAGAAGCTGGTGCCTCGGTGACTTGGCTATTGGTAGTGTTGCACCTGGATCAGCCTTGTTTAGCCACCTGAAGTTTGTGGTTGATGTCTGGCCAAGTTTTTCTAATAAATATTGTGCTTCGGGCAGCAGTTGATTAATTGACACTTTTTTCTGCATAAGCTTAAATTGAATGTGTTTGCAAGAGCTGCCCTTTCAGCTCTGGTTACACTGTAAACACCAAATAATTTCAGTTGAAATTTCTGACTGGGTGTGGTGTTTTTCATTCGTTGTTGCTGCCTCTGTCCTCATTGGTTATTGTTGAGGTAATGTGCTTTGATGAGAGAATTAATAGTTGGCTGGTGTGTTAATCCCTTCTGTTTAGATTTGAGTTTGGTAATCCACCTCCTAATGTCTTGCCTAAGTTTCTGTCTGCATTAATTTTTTTGAATAGGGACTTTCTTCCTACATGGGGTTGGCTTTGGAAACTTCTTCCCTATGTTTAGGTAAAGTTGCTTTTAAATAGATTTACCCATCTCCTAGGAAAGAAAGCAATACTACTATAAATTATTTTAATCCTTAAAGATGCTTTAAGTACATAAACAAACATGGAAAAATACATAGTCTTCTCTGTACTTTAGTGGGTTTGGACAGGTAGAATGGCTTGGTCTGTTTTCACCTCTGATGGTACTGTTAACAGATGCCTCCTGCAGTTTGGTGTAGATAACCGCACAATGTCTCTGCTTGTTCAGATAGTATCCAAGTAAAGCCAGTTAAGCTGCTTCAATAAACCTGTGGGCAAAAGACATTCCCATAACAATATATGTTTGTTTACTGTAGTTGTAAAGCTAGATCCTAAGATTTGAGAACTGCTGAAACCACACAGTTCTAGTGCATGCGTGTAGGAGATACTTGGTCTTCAGTGGCTTAATGATTCTTATATACTAGAAACCTTCAGAATAAGCTTTGTTGTTTTTGTTATTACAGAGCATATATTGATAGATCTTGTACATAAAAATGTATGATATCGCTGTATTCATTTCCATTAGTGCTGGATGATTATAACTCTTCTCTTCCTGCAAGATTTTTATTAAGCATAAACATACACCTTAGAGATCCAAATAATGGAAGTAAAAGTGGCAGTAAGGGGGAAATGACTTAGAAGTTTTATGCTACAGACATAGCATTTAAAATAATTCTGGTGACTGCATTTGCACAAAATGTAGTAGAAGGCCTTCTGAGGTTTGAGTGATGTCCTATACATTGCTGATTGCTTCGGCACAGCTCCTGAGTGTTTGGATTTGTAGCTCAGCACTGTACAATTAACCACTAAAGTACTTGGAGACCTTTTACAATGAGACTTTATCAAAACTATCAGTCTGGTTTATTTTATTGTGCTTGTCATGCATGCTTAAGTGTTCTTGCTTATTGGTTGTTACTTGTTTCTTTGTGGTTAAGGGGACACAAAATGTAAAGTCATGTAAAATGGCATGAGGTAAAGCCAGTGTTGGATGGAGGTAACATAGGTGAGTTGAGACTTCATTGCTTGACTCTTGGTTAGACATAGATGTAATGCTGCTATTTTTGAGGCTTCCTAGGATCTTGCTGAAATCAAAGTTCTTTTTTTCCTTTCTGCTTTCCTGTCCTGTGCTGTTAGTGACTGAAGGAGTGTCTTTGCAGAGTTTGATCTTGATGGCTGCAGGCATGATTTGCTGTATGTGCCTGTAAATAAAAATAAAAATCTTTCTTGCCTGGCAAAATGGCAAGCTGTCTGTCTTCGTTGTCTCTCTAAAGCTGGAATACACATTTGGGGCTCATGAACTCCAGCATAAATCCATTGTATTCAGTGAGCTTCAGTAAGGACATGAAGTCCTCCTTCTCAGGTGCTGTGGTTTCCCTTCAAAAAGTGCAGTGGTACTGGGTATGGGTGGCCAAGTGGTGGCAGCGGTGGGCTGCAGAGGTCCCCTCTGTAATGAGCAGGGCGAAAGTGTGAGGACAAAGGAGTAGCAAAGAGGAGCTGTTACAGAAAAACTCCAGTGCCATTCCCAATTCCCTTCACTGCTTGGGTGGAAAAATGCAGAGGAGTTGGAAATGAAGGAGTGAAGTTGAGCTTTAGAAAAGGTAAGAGTTGCTTTTAATTACTCTTTGTTTCTCATGAGCCAGCTGTCTTTTAATTTGGAATAAATTAAATTAATTACCCCCAAGTTGAACTTACTTTGTCTATGATGGTAATTGGTAAGGAATCTCTTTGTATTTTGACTCATGAACTTCTCCAACTTATTTTCTCCCCTGTCTTGTTGAGGAGGGGAGTGAGGGAATGGCTGGGTGAGTGGCTGGCAGCTGGCCAAGGCCTCCACGGTTTATGTATATATTGCATTCAAAAACTCTCTAAAAGGAAATTGCCTGAAAAACTGTTGTTACATGCGTTTAGGTAGATGTAGTTCCATGCACTTTCGGGTGATACAGGCTGGCAGCTGAAGCCCTGCTCAGTTTGCAAATATGTGTACTTTTTTTTCTTTCCTGAATGCAACTCTATAAGCTCTTGATGGGTTTACAGTTAAATGCATTTAACACTTCAAACCTCACCTTTTGTAACCAATGCTGGGCTCTTGGCTTCCCAGCTGTAAACTTAATTCTTCTCTGAATGTGCCTAGTGGTCTTGCTACATAACAGTGCCAAGAAAGTACTTCAAACTTGTGGTAATATCTGCATATCTTATGAAGAGGAGTAAAGTTGAAACAAGGCAATGTCTTGTCTGTGGAGCTGTTGGAAGTGGCCGTTGATGTTGGTTTCTGAATGATCCCATTACTGCCATTGAAACATGGAGTGTTTTGTTGTTTGCAATAGTTATGTTGCTGCCTCCTCTAGGAAAGAGCTGTGCACGATTTCTTTATGAAACAGTATTTTTAGAAAGTCACCTAAGGTACCTGTAAAATGTTTTTCTATCTTTCTCCCCCCACCCTTCAAGTCCCTGACTGTATATGGGGAAGTGGGTACGGCTGTTGCTGCGTTCTGTAGAGCTGAACATAAGTGGGTTCAGGTATGGGACTTTCTAACAGCTATTCCTGTAGCACTACAAGGTATGTATGTCTGTCAGTTATCCTCTTGTAAGAAGAAAAGTCTGGCATTTGAAAACTACTAAGTGTAAACAGTGACAGTGATACAGATTTCATAACAGAGTGTTACCCTTGAACTGGGTGCATCTCCAAAGTGAGATGCACTTTTAATGTGGGAAAAAGTAAGACTATTCTATTTTATTTAGGGAGAAGATCTAGTAGTACTATGGATAAGGTGGAATAAATGAGAGCTTTAAAAAATTTGATTATCTGTCACAATCTCCTAGTTATTACCGCAACTTCACTGCTGACTGTTGGTTTGTCTAGGTAAAAGTATAACTTCCTTTTCTGCTACATAGTTAGCTTAGTAAATGAGGTCAGTTGGGAGTTCTTTAAAAATCAAATCAGTATTTTTATTTTTTATTTTAACATACTTTTGAAAAATCGTTGAATTTGTCTAAGGTGGATGTTATACGTATCTTTAGAGTAGGAGTATGTGGCAGGGGAACATAGCATTAATTATAACTTTTTTTGACAGTATTTTTAGCTTTATAAAGAAAGATTGCCAGAATAAGTCTTTAATGACAAAAGTTGAGGGTTTGCCTGTTGTGAAGCTGGATTTGCTGGTCATCTTACTGCCAAGGATTTAAAACTTTTTGGTTGTCTTAACTCAATCAGCCTCATTAATGGCATATGAGTTTAGGATTTGAGTTGTGTGGAGATCAGAATCATACTGTAACTTTATATGGAAGATTAAGAATGCCATGACTAATTGGGTTAAGGTATTTTTTTTCTCCCAGTGTGTGCTCTCAGGAAAAGTACAAGTCAGCCATCTATTTTTCCATTGTTATCTTGATTATAAAGTGGCTTTCTGCAGGTGGGCAAGGGCAGGTTTGAAAGAATATTGCAGTGGTATGCTAACGAAACTGCCCTGTGGGACTGGTGTGAGGCTGTCTGTGGTGGTGTGCAGCATGCTGGCCTGAGGTTGTCCAGTTTGATGACTCCATTCTGTGTTCACGTGGCATGATGAATACATGCAGCCATGCACCTGGAGTTGTGATTTGCTGCCTTCAGTTTCTTACTCTGTGCCTGGCTGCAGCCTGGAGCAGTTACTAGCGTGGCTGATTTATCAGCTGTGTTACAGCCCTAGTATAGGTTTAAGGCTGTAAGAATTGGTTTTGTAGAGATGGATTTTTCTTTCCCTGTTATTTTTAGTTTATTTTCTCCACACTAGTTGTTGCTACTTTTCTCTTGTGTGGCTGGTAGTTCTTGCCTTAATTCAGCCACCAATGCTTGTTTTCTTAGGTGAATGATGTAAGCTTTTTTCTAAGCAATAGTATTCTTTTAATGATGTTTCAGTTCCAGAGATGCTGAAGTTTGTTATCTTCATTCAAAAGATACTGTACAGGTGAAGAGGTAAGTACTTTTTACAGGTAAAGCAAGAGATATTTTGACTAACTAAAAACAAAGAGGAAAAAATTAATTGGCTTAATTGCATTGACCTAATTTAGTGATTTCCATGGAACATGGCTAGTTTAGCTGCTATGTCAGTAGAAATTCTTAGATACATACTCATAATCTAGATTTTTGACTGGGAGAAGCACTGGTGCTAGCAGACTTAACTGCTTTCAAACTATTTAAACCTGTGAGTCTGTGTGGTTGTATGAGCTACCTGAAAAAAAAAAAGAAATATGGGAGTCTGGAAAGGGTTGTGGGTTTAGCTTTTTTTGGTTTGTTTGGTTTTGTTTTTTTTTTCTGGTTAATTTTTGGAGCCATCTTGTGAACTGTATGATTACTTTTCAGAATGTGGATTAGCGTATTACCTCCGTATTAGTCATTTTGTCTGCTAAAGAGCTGCCATGCATAGAAGTCTTTTTATAGTGACATTATGCTTCTAGTGAGACCTTGTTCATTCTCACAGTCTGAATCAAAACACTTTCTCCTCTCTGCCTAGCAGTGGTTTTGTGTGTAGACCAAGGAGGAATGCATTTATTATCTATATTCACTATGCTACCAGAGGATGATGAATTTTGAATGCAAGTCAGTCCAGTTCTTGATAACAATATAGACATTGAAATCTCTGCTGCTGTTTTTTTCCTTTGACAAGTTATGCTTTCATTGAAAATAGGGCATAGGAGAGTAAAGGAAGCTAGTGGTAAAATTTTGCTGACAGTTGATAACTATTTTTCTTCAGTTAATGCAGCTAAGGAAGGCTCCTGGGAGAAGGGCCAGTTGGTGCTAATGTCTATATGCAACATCCCTTTTTAGCATACCACTGTCTTGTTACTGTAAGGATATGCTGTTATCAAGAGTAGGAATGATGTATTGTTAAAAAAGTGTCTGCACTAAAAACCTACTGCATGAATAGTATTATGCTGGCCTTAAATAGTGGCAATGGTGGGCTGCTCCTTCAAAAATCTGTTGAAGAAACCTTTGCTACTGATGATTATCAGTACTCTGGTGTAGCTGCTATTTTGGTTTTCAGTTACTTGAAGAGATTTACTATTGTCACTGTATTTTGACTGCCGTAATTAAAGAGAAGAGGGGAAAAATATGTCTATATTGTGTGACCTAACTGAAGAATTCCAGAAATTCTCCTGCAAGGGTTGTTGGCTGGGCATCTGTGCAGTGACCTCAAGACTGTCAGAAAAAAATGAAAAGCAGTTTGATGAACAGTTTTATCTGTTCAAGCTGGTTTTAGTTGAAGAAACATGTTGGTTATTTGAGGTGTTGGGCATCTGTCAAGCCAACAGCTGAATGGAAGAGCTTTCTACAAACCTCTCTTTTACATTGCAAAGAGAATACCTGTAAAAGCAGAAGCAGAAAAAAAGGAGACCATTTACAAAATTTCTGAGTTCTCAGACTGATTACCCTGTCAAATTTAGTCTCTCTCTTTGAGGAGGTATATTGATGTCCGTTGACTTAGCTTGTGCTTTTCTTCCTTATCTGTCTGTTCTCTGCTTGCCCGAACACATTAGTTTTCTTTTTTAGTTGTCTTTGTTCAGTATCCTCAGAACAAGACTTGGCCAGTGTGTATGTCACCTGAAGTTTTGGACAGTGGTACTTGTTTCCTTATATGCACAGTAAAGGGAAGTGTATGGCTGTATGTGGAACACATGTTTCAGCATTGCTGTTTATCTAACATGTAGTAAGTGCACCAGGTTAACAGTGGGGCCAGACTGCTATTTGTGCAAACATGTACTATCTGTTCTACACCTAGTGCTAACCTCTTTTCATAAAGCACTTAGTGATGTGCAGCAGATGGAAAAGATTCTTGGGTGTTCATATGCATGACCGGCTAATGGAACAGTGATATTCCTGGAATAAAACTGGCTTATCCATTTGCTGCTGGTTAAGTGTTCAGGTTGTCTCTTGCTTGACCACAGTTGAGAATTTCTAAAATAAATGAATACTGGAAATTGAAAAGCCTTGGGACAGTTCCTAACCTACCATTACCTAGGAGAGAACTGAGCCAAATTACAGTGTTACGGATTTCTCTCAATAATCAAGCCACTTTATCTGAGACACTGTGGTTTGGATTGTCTGTCCCTGGGTGAAATGCTGATTGACTCGAAAATTGAAGATATTTCAAGGGTGATCAGGGCAGCTGGGTTCAGAAAAGTGAACAAAAAAGGATCATCTTTAATCTCCCTTATCTTTACAACAAGGCTATTGTGAATGCTGCTTAGAAATTCAAGTTCAGGTTTTGGAGGGCTCATGAACACATCTGAAAATCCAGGAGTTAGGAAACATGATTAATCTGTGTATAGCATCCCACTGTTTCATTTTAAGATATGTCAGTCTGTATATCCTGCTAGATGAAACCACTGTGGTGGACTCTCTCTGATAGGGAGGAAGTTGAGCTATGGACAGCCAGTCATTAGCATGTCATTAACCTACCCTCTGACAGTAATGGTGATGGCCCAGCATGGCCAGGCTACTACTTAATGTCCTTAAAGGTCATGAAATCTGTACTGGATACTCAATTTCTCTGCCTGTGTGTGTTGGAGAGGTGTGTGATAAACTTGCAGGACTCTGGGCCTGCTTTCCACTGGCTTCCTTTCTACAGGCAGAAACTGTATTACATGTACTCTCCTACTGATGTTGTTCATTACAGCCTGCTACAGACTCCGGTGTGGATTTCTGTTCACCTTTCAAACTTCTCCCATGATTAGAAACTTCATTCAGACTTAGTAACATCCTAAACTGATACGCAGGGATTTTGAGTCAGGATTTGACTATATGCTTTAGATCAAGTAGATTATTCTAGTACAGGCATCAGGTTGGTATTGGATCAGTGAAGAAGCAACTGATTTTTAAATGCTGTAAGGGCTTTAAACTGAAAGCCTGTAAACATGCATAGACATGGCTGCTGAGAAGACTTGATCCCATGTGACCCTATGAAGCAGTTTATGCTGACAAGATTTTAAAGCCATACTTTCCTTTTATACTGGGGTAGAAGAAGGTCAAGAAAGCATGGTTATAATCCAGTAATCTGTTTTGTAAGAGACAAAAGTTACCAAAATATCTTTTAAAATATTTGTCTAGCTTAATTGAAAGGCTGTAGAAAATGATGTGATTTGCTACTTTTAGTTTTCCCTGTCTGTTTTGATGACACACTACACTAGATTGCTGTTGAATATTCTAAGCCATTGTAGTTGTTGCCATATTGCATCTGCCTATGAGGAATTTGTTTGATCATTAAGTCACTGAGGATAAAACTATGCTCTATTTTTTTATTATTTTTGAAGTAAATGATTTCGAAGCCGAAGTGTTTCAAGGTATGCTGCTAGTGGCAGGCTTCTCAAACGTGGCATTGACAGCATTAAAATGTTCTTTTAAAGCCTTAAGAGCAGGCATCAGTAAGACTTCAGTCTTGCACCATTAATTATCTGTTTAGACCTTGAATTTCCACAACTGCGAGAAACTCAGTGTTTTTGTTTTTACTTCCCCCTCTTACAATGTTATGCTCTTCTATGTTATGTTGTTAGGAAGTTAAAATTTGATGAAAAGGTTTGTAGATATTCACTAGGCGATGAGTTACTTGGAAAAGATGATATGTAGGTTTTGGGCACTGAGGAACAGTTCAGTCCAGAGTCTGCAGTATATATGTAAGAATCCTGCAGGCAGTGTAACCAAAAGGAAGAGAACTGGATTACCTGCATGGTGGATTACACATTATAGGTGAACAAAGGCAGGGGATCTGGGAGCTCCTGTTAACAGCAAGTATTTAGACTCTGTTTTAAGATGTGCAAATTTTGAGCTGCAACACTTGAATATTGGCTTTTCTTGATCTGACAAGTTGAAGTTCACACTTTGTTGATCTCTTTGCAGCAGCATGTGACACCAGAAGTGTCATGACCACTTTGTTAACAGATTTTTGTTCTTCAGTTAGAAAAAAATATGGATAATTCAAGTGATGCAACCACACAAACATGCTCCCTCTCTTGCTGATTAATGTCAAAAGGTAAATTGGTTGTCCTATTTCTTTTTGCATTCTATGTCAACTTTTAATGATTTGTTAGCTATTATAGTGTTAGAATTAATGATTACATGTGTTGCACACATGCCTTGTATTTAATGTTAGGAAACAGTGTATGTTTGATATAAAAGAAAGCTAAATCCACATATAGGAAGCTGTATGTATTCAAAGTTAAATTAGAAGATTGTTTCCCTGGTGTTGAGTAACATATGGATAGATGAGATGAATTTTTTTTATGTTGATTTTTTAGTAACCACTCAGTGTATTTGCCATTCTAATGATGGGAGGCCTAATAGGGGGAAGACGACAATAGAAAAACAATACTATGAAGAAAGAAACTTACTGAGATTTCAATGTGATAAGGCTGGGTATCCAGGAACAGGTAGAAGAAGTACAGAAGCATGCAGTTTTAGTAAAGTGATGCAGTTTACTTGTCTCAGGGACTTCTAAGGTCTTTAACCTGCTATTCAACAGGCATCTCCTTGCTTCACTGGTTGGATGCTTCTCCAAAGCAGTTAAATGTTATTTGCATATTTTTGTAACCTGTTTATAAGTGTATTTATGGGTTAACCATTTAATTTTTAAGCAGGCTGTAACTCTACATTAACAAGCATAGAGCTGTTTTAAATTGAGATATTCTAATGGCCTGAAAAAGTAATGCTTCTAGTGTAGTAGGCAACTGATCCTTCCTAATATAGCAGAAGCTATGATCAATAGATTTGATTTGAAATTATATCCACTTGACCACTGTGTAGGAGAAAATATGGTCACATCACAGAAATAATTGCTGTGAATGCTTATGTATTGTACTGCAAGGCAACACTGGATCAGACACCTGAGAGAAAGAGATCAAGCGTAATATGCCTAGGTAATATATAACATAGCTTTTCACTGAATAGAACAGTATGTAATAAATAAGGTAAAGATGAGAGCTCGTCAAATAATTTTGTCAGAAGCCTTTTTGTCGGCCATGTAAGAGTTTGGCTTGTGGTTTGGTTCTTTTTCCAATTTTTGCAGATTCACACAGAAAACATAATAGTAGAAAGCAGAACTTTAACAGTTTTGTACTTGCAATGTCTCTGCTGCTGATCTGGCAGTATAAATGGAAAATAAACTCTCTGAGACCTCTCTGCTTTAAATTTATGTAGTCCCAACTTGATTCAATTCTCCCCCTGCTCCCAAATGAATTTGTAACAGCAGATGTTTAGCCTGGGTCTTCATAATTGAGATGTATTGTTGCACATGCCTTGTGAGACGGTTTTGTAGTAAAAGTGTAGTGGCACTTGATTATACCACTTGTGAAAGTCTTTGTCAGATAATTTGCTTCACTTCAACTTTTTTTAAAAAATTGAGTTCTCACATAGTGAAATATTAAAGTATAAATTAAGATTTTTACTGTATTTTTTCAGGACGTACAGTCTGATCTGTGTTGAGTTGTGCATTTGAGACTCTGATTTTAGAATAGTGCGTTGTCACAGTTTTGGCCTACCTTTTTACCAACCCTGGACTGGCCCCCTTTCCCCCTCCCAGAACTTTCCCAGCAAAGGAAGGGAAAGAAACTGAAAAGAAACGAACTCAAAAGAAACTGAACTGAATAAAAATAATAAATTACATTTTTCTAACATTTACAACCACACTGTATATACACAGTACGTAGGATCCCACCCCCAGGGGAAAGGGAAAAGGGGACTGATCAACCAGAAAATTGAGAAGAAAACAAAACCAAACCAAAAGAAACAAATGAATCAGACAAACACAATTAAAAACCTCAAGGAAGGGGAACAAGCATGAAACAATCTCACCCAGGACAGGAGAACCACCAACAACCCGAGGGATCAGACTCCAGCCTCCCACCAGCTCCCTGGCCAAGGAAGGAAAGCACCAACTACTCCTCCCCCTGCTATGTGGAAGACACGTGTGGAATACTTGTAACTTCCTTAGATACGATGGTTACTGAGGAAGCCATGGGTCAAACCATTACATGTGTTAACGTTGCTTTTTAGATACTTTTTAGGATTTCTATTAACACACTTGTAGAAGTTGTTAGAGTAATTAGAAGTAGCTGAATCTCTTAACATAATACTCATGGGGTTCACACTGCTGCTTACATCAATTACACTTTGCTGTACGTGTTCCAAACAGACTGTCTCAAGTGTTATTTAACACCTGAAGCTGTTGCTTTGGTGTGTGTCTTACTCCTCAGCTTGATTTGGTTCTGTGGTATTCCTTAGACTGGTCTGTGCTTGTGATCTGGGTCGCCGTGGCACTGTGCTCTCAGGCTTTCAGGTGCTTGTTCCTACAGTGTGTAAGCATCCATTGCTTCCCTTGTTTTCACTGAGGAGGTAGGAAAAGGTGAGCAGGACTTGTGGATGTTTGCAGCTCTCATCTACTTGGTTGTGCTTGGGATTGTGCTGGTTAAATGGAATGTGTCTCTCTTCTCCCTTGGAAAGATGTTCTTGGAAGGCAAGTCTGGTGCTTATTACTGCATGTTATTTCTTGCCATAATGGTAAAATATTAATGACTTTAAAAATGACTTTATGCATGTGTCTTCCTCTCTGTCTCTAGTTTTTTCCAAATGAATGCATACTAGTCTTACTACAAGTCAACTCCATCTTGTATGCAGAATTGCAGATCAGAAAAAATGCTACTTCTGTGCTTGTGAATAGTATTGTCATATTTGGGGGAAAATAATTGCTTCAGTGACAGGTCCAACATAGAAATTAATTAGCTGCTTTGTGTTTGGAGGTGTAGTTGCCATGAAGTTCTGACTCACACTCTGAGGTGATATTGCACACTTACTGCTTAAGTAGACAGCTGGGCTTGTGCATTTTTGAGATGAAAGAAAGTGATCTTTCTTTATCATCTTTAGAAATAATAAGAACCTCCTGCTTAAACCAGAAGCCAGCAGTTATACAGTATAGCACCTGATTATTGAATTGTTATAAAGCTGGACCTTTCTTTAAATCAGCAGCCCTGCTGTCTCACATTCAAAAATTGAAGCTCATCGCTATTGGGATTAGTGAAAGAATAAACACAAAAAGACTCATTTTTATGGCAGGGATAACCAGAGAATCAACTGGGATTTTCATCTGTTTTGCTACCAGTATTTGGCAGTGTCATCCTATAAAGATTTTTTTTAAAAATAAAATTTACACACAGAAAAAAGCCCACCCAACAGTGGAAATGCTGAATTTGGTTGGCTGATGTTGCTGGAAGACACCCTGTGTGAGGAGCACATACTGTGAGTTTGTAATGTTGGGATTGAATCTTGAACATCCTTAATGAAAGGAATGCTGTGGTAATTGCTCCTTGAGTTGAAGCAGACTAAATGCAAGACAAATGACTCTTAACTCCTGGATTATTATTTTGTACATGTCCTGTTGTACCAGTAAAGGCTTCGTGATGTGTTTTGGAGTCTTTTCCAAACCTGATCTTCCATTGATAAATGAAGCCTAGATGTTTGCAACAGCATACTTCTAGTAATAATACTGTCGTGAGGTGGTTTATTTTTTTTTCTAATCAGGAAGAATCTCTTCTTCCAAAAACCATCCAGTGCACCACTGTCTATGCACTAGCTGAGCACTGTGGTTGTGTGGTAGGGTCCTGCATTGGTTTGCTTTGTTTAATTCAGATGAGACTGAAATCCTGAATGTTCTGCTTCGTCCTCGGGAGCATTTCTGCCTGTTGGGAGAAGGCACTGTTACCGTTTCTGTTTGTAGCTGTTGTATGTTGTCCTGGGTTGAGCTGTCCAGGACAGAGTGAAGAGGGTTCCTCCTCCCCCCAACCAGCCAAGGGAAGAGAAGAGGGAGAGAGGAAAAAAAAACTTCCAAAAAGCAGGTTTATGCTGAAAGTAACTACATGTATTTATACAGAAAAGAGAAAATTAAGAGGAAACTACAATATAACACACACTTACACAAGTTAGGTATAACAAGAAATAATTTCCCACTTCCCAGTAAACACAAATTCTACCATTTTAACTACAAATCATTCTAGAGAAGTTGGTTCTTCAGAGACAGACTTAAGCAGAGAGAAAAGCTAAGAACAAACATTTTACTTCCCTAAGATAACATGATGGTAAGCCGGTGCTCTGGGCTTGGGCCTCCTCATCCCTTCCTGGGACGGCAGAGTGTCTTGCTGGGACCACAGCTGTGAAGCAACTGACTAAGCCACACCCACACACCAGCTCTTACCCCTTTTGAGATGATGCAATATGGTATGGAATACAATATTATTGGCCAGAAGAAGTCAGCTGTTAGCTAGCTTAGTCCAGCTCAAGTCAGCTGACAATTTCAGGCCTAATCTGAACTTTAAAGCCTAATTTAGGCCTACCTGGCTAAACCCATAACATATGTGCAACATCCAGTTGAGTGTTCACTAGGTCAGACAGGGGGACTTGGTCTGTTTTGGTGTTTTGAAGCATTTTGTGCAAACCTTGAAGGCCGTTAAATATGAAATTCCATCTTACTGTTTTTAACATGTAGACTACCATGTTAAATTACTCAGTGGCTGAAAGTTGTTGAAAAGATTGGACAGCCTAGCGCGGCTAAGGTGATTTTCTAGATGAGTTTCTCTGCCACTAGGAGGGAATAGTCTTTGATCGGCTGCAAGGGAGAAGTACCATGAGGGCATTTTCTGATAATGGAAAAGGTGAAGATACCCTCATTCTGAAGAACCACTGTAATTTGTGGCTGGGAGGATGCAGCAGCAAGTCAGAGCACAGGGCAGCATGAACTTTAAAGCAGGATTTGAGGGCTGTGAATGCACATTGTAGTGCTGCTGCTGTGGCTTCATCATGTTATTCCCAGTGAGTAAACACTGAGAAGCTGAACCCCCAAATGTACAGGGACTCAAGGCTGAGGTTTATAAACCAGTAAATCTGTAGTTTACATTAGCCGGTACATGTACGTGTGTAGGAAGCACATGCTCCCTCTGCGCTGTTGACCGCATGGCAAAGGATTAGGAATGCTTCTGCTACTCTTTTTCCATCTGGGAGTATGGTTGTTCATATGAAGTATTTGCAGTTGTTCAAAAGATTTCATCTCTATAATCTGCTAATGCGTTGTTTTGCAGGTAATTTGTATTTTTTTAAAAAAACTACAACCCTGAGTAACACTTACAAATATATTCCTTCTAGCAAGCTGAACTGATCTGTGAACTTGTCTCATACCTCTTGCACAACTGAAGTGTGCAAGCAGCTTAAAAGCTTATATATAAAATTAACAGGCAGAATTGTTTCACCTTGGGGGTAATAATTTTTTCAGATAATAATTGCGGTGCACGGCTAAGCATATTGTCATGGCAATGCTTTAATCATGTATTGCAGCTCTTACCTAGGCACCTTTAATTTCTAGTAACACTAGAAACAGAGTTACTTGGGAAAGGCCAGAGAAACCAGTTTTTAAATTCTTATTAAAAGACCTGAGTGAAATGTAGGATCTTGTTGATGTAAACTACTACTACTGAAAAAAACATCCTAGCTAGGTTAACTTTCAGGCATCTTTAATTCTCTCTTATATAAGTCAATTCAGTTATCTTCCTTTTTAATCAAATGTTCTACTTTCAGGCTAAGGGGATGAGATCAAGGGATTGTACCAGAATAGAACTGTAACCTAGTGATAAAACCTCATTGAAATTGTGAATGCAACTGAACTTCTGGACCCACTTCATACTGTACATGATTTCTTGTCTCTAACTCTTCATTAATTTAGATAAAGACATGTTTGTGGTAGAACAAATTGTTGCTTTAGTGTAATTCTAGGGAAAAAAAGATTTTTTTACATATTTCCAAGAATGAAGGTAAGACTGCAGAGGGGAGTAATTGGCAATTACTCTTACTGCCATAATGACGTTTCTGGTGTTGTCACTTCCTTGGTTTAGACAAATTATTTATGTCAGGGAAACCATTCAATTCAGTTATGTCTTGTCTCTTTCTTCTGAGAAAAATCCAAGCCTGATCGAGTTGGTCAGAAAATTGATCTCTTGACATCCATTTCATCATGCACATGTAGCGCAGCCAACCTGCATAAGCTCTAATTATCTTTCCTTGCTCATCATCAGGACTGGAGCAGGCTGAATTTTGTGAACTAGATTTTCACTTTTTTAATGAGGTACTTAGTATACTATATCTAAATCTTCTTTGTAGAAATGTTGTATGTGAGGTTTCTCAAGGAAGTATTAAAAGCTGTCTTGGTAAACTTTCTGTTAGTATTCAGAGCGTTCTCAGGTCTATTGGTGTCTCATCTATAGGATTTAATCACAATACTAAAACTTAAAATCATCTAATGTTATTCTTCAGTCACCACAACATACCAAAGTTAAGTTGCCTTTGTAAAATGAGTACTGCTTTCAGTTCTGGCTCAGTAGACAGTATTTGCCTACTGCAAGGGATATGAGGAGTGGTAGAATGAAAAGATACTTTGTTGCAATGTGATGCTATCCTGGCAAACTTAATGTGAAGTAATACCAGAGATAGTGATTTTTATTATCAATGCAAATTATTTTCTGTCATTAAAGAGGAAATAAACCCTTAAAATGTCTGGTTTTTTCTTTTCAAATGAATTCTGTGTTCCTGCTAATAAAATGCAAAGATTTTGATTCCATCTCTTGGACAGACTTGTTAAAGAAGGCATGAAGAATTCAGTTTGTAGTAAATTCTTTTAATCTATTTTTTGCTTAATGATTCCATAAAGAGATACTTAGGATTAAGCATTTCCCTGAAGCTGGAGAAAGTCTTGCTTTGATTCTGAAGTTTCTAATGTGGATTTTAGTGAAGTTGTCGTTCAGATTAGTTCTTGGAAACTTAACTGCACCCAATTTGACAATTCCGGTTAAATTGTTTTGTCATCTTTATCTGTAGAGATAAAATGGTGGTTACTACAGTGAAAAAAGGTATTTTCTTAATATTGTGAACATATAAAAAGGCAAACAGCAAAGCCTGATGTATATTCAGTGACAATGATAGGAAAGGCTGTTTTAAATGTCACCAATGGAAATATGTATTACTGTGCAAAATACTCCATGCTCTTTCATGGACATGTGGATTGAAAGGAAGGCAGTTAAATGCCACCCTGACACCTGATCCCATCAGATCTTGGAAGCTGAGCAGGGTCAGCCCCGGTTAGTGCTTGGATTGGGAGACCTCCTGGCAATACCGGGGGCTGTACCGGGGGCTCGCTCGGCTGTGGCAGATGAACCTGAGGACTTAAACGGTGGGGCCAGTTCTGCGCACGCTGAGCCTCACCTAAAAAATCCACTGCGCAGGCTGGAAGGGCACACCCACGTGGGGAGAGCCCTGCCCAAATCTGTGTTTGCAAAGCCTGACATGATGAGATAGAAAGGACCATGTTTTCATGAGATCCAGATATGTGAAGGAACCATTAAACTATTACTACTTGTTAGGAGGTAGGCCTGGTCTGATGCTGTTAGCTTGAGTGCCTGTAGCTTAAAGGAGGTAAAACTTAAGAGTCAGTGACTTAAGTTTGACTTAAATACTACATAGGACATGAAAACATAGAATCATGGAATGGTTTGGCTTGGAAGGGACCATCAACATCATCTGGTTCTAACTGTATGTTGAAACTGCTTTGACCTTCCCTTGCCAGCATTTTCTCCTGATATTTTAATTTGTGTGTTTGCAAAGTGTACATAGTTAAAGAGAAATAGTGCCTGTCCAATATTAAATTCAGGAAATTGAAAGCGTTTGAATAGGATGACTTTTGTCAGAGGGTAGTTCTGTGTGAAGCTTTTAATGCTTAGGACTTCTGTGAGTTTGAGTTACTCCATGTAAACTTCCTGTTTTTAAATAGTAGTGTTATTTGAGGTGTACATGGGATGCTGACCTTGAGGAGTTACCTACTCTTTCGGTTTTGCCAGATGTTCCAGCACCATGCTGGTTACAGAACTGCATGTTAACTTTAGATGTTGATTGGTTATGCAAAATACGAGTTACTGCTATGATTTGCTTGTGTAGCAGATAAAAGATCGTACATGCTTTTCTGTTCAGATAAATGAAACTGAAGATTTCATCTGCTCTTTTCCAAGGAATATTAGTAGAATTAGTTAACATCAATCTCCTGTGTATTTACATGACTTAAGATGTATGAAGATCTGGCTGTCCCCTCTGCTTTTCCCTTTTTTCTAATGTGAAAGAACTCTGAGCCGAGCAAGCATTATTTGTGAAATAATTGGATCCGTCCTGTAAAACAGAAGAGAAGCTAAATGTAGTCATCTCTGAAGCATTATCCATGAGGGCACAAACATAGGAGCGTAGTGATTTGGACAGCTCTTTATATGTGAATTAAAACTCCTGTCAGGTTAGGGAAGTCTGATTTAAGTATGTACATTGCTTTGAATTGTGTTCCTACCTGTCACCTGCCTCTCTGTATTCTTGAGATTAAATGCTGCATCACTGGGGCACACAGCTAGTACTGATGGGTCATTGAACAAGCAGAATGAAAAAACGGTCTGCCTGTGTGCCACTCCCAGTATAATGAAGGTGAGCAGACTTGCAGGTTTCTCTTGGGATGCTTGAGTGGTTCGCAAAGAAAATGACAGCAAGAAAAGAGAGGTGGGCTTTCACTGTGGTGCTAGATAGGGAAGGGAAGAAACTAAAGCAGAAAAGTGAAAACATCAAACTTGGGCTGTAAATAGAAAAGGAAAGAGGGAAGACAAAAGAAGCCTCAAGGCTCTCAAAGTCTAAATGCTGAAGAAAACTTCAGTACTGGGAGAGAACAGAGACATACAAATAGGGATTTTCTATATATTCCTTGTACTATCTAAACTAGGCAGAAGTGAGAACTTGCAAAAGAATTTCAAACATACACTTCAGTGATTGGTTAGTTGAAAAAATAGGTGGTAGATGAAACTACTTCATCCTTCAAATTGCAAATATACCAAGCCAATAGCCTGGTACATCCTCCAGGTGATACTGTGCCAAGCTCATGTGTTATACATTTGGTTTAATTGCTGCAAAAATTTCAGAATGTTTGGAAAGCCTTTACAAAAGACTTGATGATACAACTGTATTTTGTGTAATTAAGACACTGCTATGGGCAATGGACATATTTTAATATTGAGAGCTGTTAAAGTAATGCAGTAAAAAAGCACTTTTTGTTTTCTTCCCCTGATCACCACTGTTTGCTCTTAGGCCACTTTTATCTAACAGCAGTTTTGGAATGAACATGTTCAGCTGTCTTTAAGAAACTTGCCTTTTATGAGCTCATACACCTTATTAATTTCTTCTGTTACAGCCTCTTATTCTAGCACTAAGCAATCTTTTTTTTTTCTTCAGAGATTGCCCAAAGAGGCTGCTAAACCCACTGTGTTTTAATACAACTAGCAAAAGTTCAGTCTAAGTTATAACTTATGGAGTCAGAGAAGTCTGTTTCTGTAATGCTTAATTCGGCATGGTAAGTGGTCATGTGCCAAAATACTGTTTAGTGTATACTGTGCAGCAGTTAAACATGTAACCTTTTGAACTTTTAGCAGTGCTAAGTAACTCAGTAAGTGTTCGGGTAAAAAATGCAGGATACAGAATTTCTGTGGGAAGATGAAATCATGGGATGTTTATTGTGCTAAGTGAAAATATTAATTACTTTTTTACTCGAAGGTACAATGCTTGTTATACTTCTGAAACTGAAGAACCATGCAGGATGTGTTTAGATTTTTTTCCATGTATCCCTCAAAGATTATAAAATAAAGATAAAATGTACTTCAGTGACCAATGTGTAGTCCAAATATGGTGACAGTTTCAGGAAACATTTGTTTGCAATATTGTAATAGTGATACATCTAGAAAATGTTACAGTGATTCTGACCCTTATCCCAACTCATATTCTGAATCTTAGTATCTAACCTCCTTACCCTCACATGAGTAGGCAGCCAGCCAGTAGAACACCCATTCATCGTCACTGGACATCTGGCTTCACTTACCTACTGCGCTATCCTCCTCATTTTGTTCTCTAGGGCTCTGACAGTTGGTAACAGAATGCTCAACTTCTACCCAATCTAATATTTTTAAAAACACTGGTCTTGTAAACCAGAGATTGAAGACTCACCTCTTCTTAGAGCTTTGACTTAAAAATTAACCTTTGAAGGCTCACCTCTTCTTAGAGTTTTGACTTAAAAATTAACCTTCTCCAACCCATCCCCCCTGCAGAGTGATACATATTTTACAGTATGTATTACTTGCATTATATTATGTCCCCCATTAGGCATGATCTGCATGTAGGAATACTCTACATTATATTAATGTGAGCCATGCATAAATTCTCACATGAAAAGCAATTTTTTTACCTTTTTACACTACCGTCACAAGAACAGAGCCTGTTATTGTCCAGGAGAAGATTCACTAGATCTGACTAAAACCTAACCTTGTTAACTTATACTCCAGGGGAATCTCCAGAATATGAGAGGGTCCTGCCACCCAATACTAACCGTCTCAGGACAATGTCTCTAATTAATCTTTCTTACTGTACTGACCAAGAAGTGCCAGGTCATTTATTGATTGTACCCCTCATGAGAAATTAGCAAACTGGTGTTAGAAAGGTTTATCATGACCAGCTTCAGGACCATTCTTTCCTCCTAAACCTTCACCCATCTTGCTCCTTTGCATCTCTGGTTCCTCGGTGAGGGCCATGACTTGGTTAGTTCTATTTTATTGCCTTTCACAGTAACTAGTGGTTGGGGATGGAACCGGTGCTCCCTAGTTCATAATCTTGGCTTTTTCTCTTTCTTCAGGCCTTTTTTTTTTGGTTGGTTTTTCTTTTTTTTCCCTAATAGATCTCACTAAACTTTCTGGTGCAGCAGGGACCCCTATAATGGTGGACATGTCCATCTTGTGGTGGGTGTGCAGTTTCATCACATTCATCGACAAATTAATGATTAGGTTTTAAGAGTAATCTGGTCTCATAATGTAGTCCTGATGCACTTTCATAGACATTTGATTGGATATAATTGTCTCTTAGCTAGTGCTAAATTAATTAATGTTTGTTAGACATATTTTTACCTAGTCAATTTAAAAAAAATTGCATAAAAATTCACAAATTTCCTCCCCATTCCAGGAGAGTTCCATTAATGATTACCAATTTTTTCACATTTTTTTTACAGCTATTGTTACAATTTTTCATTAAACAAACATTTGTTTCCCCTAAAAAACCAACAAAAATTTTTTAATGTTTATTTTTGTTTCCATCTTTGTTTCCATTTCTCTGACCCCTATTTTTGCTTCTATCTCACTCCTCATTTCTTGCATGCTTTGTTGACACCAACACAAGCCACCAAACCATCACAGTAACTCAAACACACATATCATCAACCCTTCCACTAAACAATTTCTCAGAAAAAAAAGGAATCAAACCTTTATCACCAACTCCCAAAGCTGGTATTTTCAAGTCAACCATTTCCTGACATCCTCACCCTTAAACCACCCGAATTGCACCCCAAGTCAAGCCCTGCATCAACTCCAATATGGAAAACAGAGTGAACAACAAACTTCAACCTGCAATTAAAATTTCCTCCATCCCCCAGGAATAAAATATAGCTACTCCCCCAAAGTCCTACCGAACAAAAGATTCACTCCCACTATCCGCAGTCTCCACCCTAACTCATCAACACTCCAGCAACCCATAGACAAAAACAACCCGACAACACCAACCCTGACCCATACCCCATAACCCGCCAGTCTCCCCAAGCCACAGGAAAAGGGTCTGCTGCTGACAACACCGAATACACGAAAACCACCAACATTCTCCCTAAATAAACCAAATCCAATACTAATAACACAAAGGACAGAGCTAAACTTACCAATCACCCTGTGTTAGGTTGAGCTGGCACAAGGGCAACTCTCTAATACAGAGTCAGAGTCTCCTTCCCCCCACTGAGAAAAGGGAGGAAAAAACCCTTAAAACAGGTTTATATATTTATACAGAAAAGAGAAAATTAAAAGAAAACTACAATATAGCACACCCCTACACAAGTTAGATAATAACAAATAATTCTTTTATCTCCCCATCAAACACAAATCCCACCATTCTAGCTACAAATCACCCAAGAAAACTCAGTCTCCCGAGGGACAGATTCAAGCAGGGAGAAAGCTCTGAATGAATATTTTACTCTCCTAAGATACCATAGCAGCAAGCGGTGGTGGGGCCTGGTCCAAGAGAACAACAGAACACATCCTTCCCAGATGAGTAGCCATGAAGGAACTGAACTCAATCCCTCCTACACCTGCTTTTATATTTGAGATGATGTCAGAATATGGTATGGAATACCACTGGCCAGTAGCAGTCAGTGTCAGCTGTCCTGACCAGCTCAAGTCAGCTGATAATCTAAGGCCTACCCTGAGAACTAAAGTCTAAATTTATGCCTAGCTAAATCTATAACACACCCACACCCCACAACAGACCCTAACACCAACCCTGCTACCCCATAATAAGGTGATGGGTTTGACACAACCGCTTATCCCCCTAAAACAAAACAAACACTGAAAACCCCCAGAAAATACATCATACAAGTTCTTACCTAGTTTTTACCCAGGACTTACAGCCTGAAACACCATTGTTGTCTCTTCAATGACATGAACATTCCCCTTTTACTTACTACAACTAAAACTCATTGCAACCCCAGAAATTCCACCAAACTCATTCTACCCCTCCCCCTTTAATTATCTTTTTTACTTTAAACATCAAAAACACCTCACCAAAAATCCATTTCTACGGCACCACAGCAACCAATCAAAACCCCTTAAAAATTTCTAAGTGAACAACAAATATTTCACATCCTTGTAGCTTAAACAAAGCATAACACTGAAGATGTTAAGACAGCTGCCAAATGCACTCAAGGACAAAAGACCTAGTCCTAATCTTACTGTTAATTTTTGCCATGGAAGTATCCGTACCCCAGTGCAAATGGCCTAGACAACAGGAGCAGGAATCAGGCTCACACAATTGCAGCCCAAGACACCTTACCCAGCCACACCCCCACAGAAATTCAGCAGTAATTAACATTAAGCAATGACTGGAAACTCGATTTAGTTGTAGCAAACTCCAGGGTTGGTAAATCTTGTGGCAGCCACTGTGGTCACACAAGAAGCACAAATTAACATTACATGGCATAAAGAGTGGTCCTTAACTATCTTTCCAACTAAGATTGAAATGCAACTAAGCCATAATAAGCAGAGAATGCATCTAACATCTTCCCTACAAACGATCTTAGTCGTGTGACTGGCCTAACTCCATGAAAGCCAGGATACAAACTGGAATTAGATACCCCACTATGCCTCACCCTAAATCTTGATGCTTACTTACCTTAGCATCCCCCTGAGTACTATGAACACAAATACTTAAAACTGTAAGTACTTGTCGATGCTCCAAACCCACCTGGAGGAGCCTATTCTATAATTGATAACCCATGACATACCAACCACCTCTTGCCAAAACAGCGTCTATACCGCCATCACCAGCCCACCCTTAGACTGAAGGATTAACAGCGAGCACAACAGCTCAACCCACTAATAAGAGAGGTCGAGGTATAGCCTATGAGATAGAAGAAGTGGGCTACATTTTCTACAGCAGAAAATCTTAATGACAGAGGATGTGAAACCATCCCCAAAAGGCAGATTTAGCAGTAAAGCAGGATAATAAAGCCTCCTTTAAGTCAGCCCTGGAGCATGTACATACTGCCTGTGACCCTCCTCACATGTAGATGTCTTTTTCTGACTTGAAAGTATATTTATGTACATACCATAAAGGGCTTACAGGGCTTCCTGGGGTTTGGCCATTAAAGTCAAAATTGCCCCTCTAGAAAAATTGTCCTATATGAGCATTGTGCAAAGGAAAAATTGCAACTCCCCATCCCTAGACAAGACTAGAAATTGGTCTGCATAAATTTAATTCTCAGTAAAATATTAGTGCTGATTATGGCTGAATATGGAGTAATATCAAAAGCTTAAATACAGGAGTTTGAAGAATTTACCCTCAAAAGACTTATTTTTTCCCCCTTTACCTAGAATTTCAGAAATCACATCGTAGGAAATGGAAAAAATGGGAGCAGCCTCCTGTGGAGTGGCCACGCTTTCATGATATTTCCCTTCTTTCCCAGTTTCAAAACTCTTCATCAGAGTGGCATTTTACTATCAACATAAAGTAAGTGACCTTGGTCTGTCTTGGATTGTAATCCAAAAAGAACTGTGATTTTCTCTTGTACTGCATGATGCACCAAGTCTAAAAGGCAAATGATGCTTCTGCAATTGTATTGCAAATTTCAGTTCAAAGTAGATGCAGTTTAAAAGCGCGTCCTTCTTGATGGCACTGCACTGACTGTCTTGTCCTTCCCTCCCAGGTTCATAGGATTTTGTGTTCTCCTTTGTCTGCTCAGAAGCCTCTTAACAGTGATTATAGTGACATTTAAACTAGAAATCTTTTGGAGGGTAGGTGAACTGAGAACAGGCTGGTGGGTAAATCCCTTAAGGTGCTGTGCTTGTGGGGCCATGCTTTCAAATGGTGATTTTACTAACTAATAACAAATCAAATGAGTTGCTGTGTTTCTGTGTTGCTTGAAAAATGCTCTTCTCACACAATCTTCCTGTATCAGTGTTCTTTGGTGGTACATCAGTAAGTGCTGAGCTCCTGAGTAATGATGACCAATATGAACTAAAAAGAAATAATCAGAAAATATCTAAGTATTCAACAATTTCCTGTTCCTTTAAGTACAAGTTGATGAATATTTCTCAGAGGAAGTAGGAGAGGAAGAGGAATCTCCACACAGGATACTTGCTGCTTAAGATAGGAAGGCAATTTGATGTCCTCAACTCTAGACATTACAAGATTTTATATAATTAAATATGTTTTCACTTGATATGCAGGATGGCTGTGCTATTTTCTCCTCTGTACCAAAGAAGTATTTTTTGAAAATAGTTGTGAGCATGGTGGTTGATTTCTTTTGTGCCTGGTCAGGTGTGATTTTGTGCCCAGACACTGCCTCATGGTCTCTGCTGCCCTGCAGCAGGTGTTTGCTGGGAATGCTGACAACTGCTTTGGCTGCCTCTGGTACCTGGCTGGACCAGCCCTGCATTTTGGTTTCCTCCATGGTAGGCAGCTTTCTTAGCACTGTGTGTTCCTAATACTTCAGTTGAACATGACCATTCCCATGCCTCTGTGGAAAATGGTTACTAGCTCTTCCCTGCAAGTGGTTAACCTGTAGAGAGCAAAGCCTGCCTTGTTTGCCTCTTCTTCTTATTCTTTTTACTACTCTTTTCCTGTGTTTTTTGTAATGAATAGGTAGAAAACAGCATCTTTGTGCTCACATTGTCATGTAGTATGAAGTGGCACACCTTCTTCTGTGGTGTGGTATGCAGAGTTAACCAAGTGAACTGCTGAGGAACTGTAGCAGCAGTGGAAGGTACTGATGATGCTGCTTCTCAGAAGATGGACTGATGCTCCAAATATGTCTGTTTGATGAGGAGATGAACACTAAATTTATGCTCATGCCTGGGTCTCAGTTCTCAGGTTTCAGTTCTGCACTTCCTTGCCTGGGGAACTCTTCCAAAAATAGGAGTAACTTACATGTTTCTGGCTATGGGGTAAAGTTCTGTGTGTTGTTAGGATAGTAAGGAAATTGTTAGACATATGGAGCAGTCCTTTTGCCACTAACATCCTTTTTTTGCATGTTCATCACAAGCTTTTGCAATCTCAGCTGAGATGTTCCTCAGCCAGCAGAGCTGAAATGCGAACTCCTCTTATCCTGTGGACTTAAGTTTGAAAAAGAGAAATGAAAAACCCCACAGTGGTATCACATGTACCTTGGTCATTGGTGTTTCAGAGCTCAGCTCTTCAATGAAGGCTGATGTATTTCTGAAGCACGGGCTGGCAAAAGCCAAAATAGGATGTCTGTTCCTCAGTATTTTTTGGGTAAATGATGAGTGGCATCACATTTGGAATAGCATTGAGTGCTTATAGTGCTGACTGTAGTTAATGTAATGGTGCTGGTGACCGGGATAGTAGCCTTGTTTAAACATAGGGAAGCTGAAATAAATGTAGGCATCTTAAGAACATACAAAAATGTAGTAGAATAGTTGCTGGTTGGTGTTCTAGAACACTGCTAATGCACTGTTGGCGTTAAGTGGTTGTACTTTATGCTGGTAGCAGCTGGTTCTTGTGTGTAACAGGTTTAATGGGGAAGCAGTTCTTGGCTGCAGTTACACATGTGAGCAGAAGTACCTTTAAAGAGTTCTTGCTTACTCTTCAGCTTCCTTAGAAGTCACAGTACAGATTCTGATGCCTGTAGCCCTTCTGAAAATCTTTTAACATTTCAGAGAAGGCAAGTCCCATAATACCGTCATCCTCAAGCTGATTTTTGTAGGCTCCTTAGAGGAAACCTTCCAGCAGAACTCCAGGTAGATGGTAATAAAAAAAGTAGCACGGCAGGAGAATTCTACAGAGTGTCTTGAAAAAAGTGAGTTTATCTTACAGCTACATTAGAAGCCTTTTCTCTTTTTATTTTATATCCTGTTCTTGGGGATTGCTGGTTAATAATTCACATGTACTACAGTTACCAATTAAAGAAAAATTGAATTTGAAACAGCAGTAGGTTCAATTAAATATATTTGGGAATCAGTTATTTCTTTTATTGCTCAGGAAGGGAGTTTAATTATTTAAAAAGTCCTTTCTTTATACATTTTTATGTTACATGAGCAAAAATTACCAATGGCTAATTACCATTCCTGAGGAATTTAGCATTTTCAGGCTTTAAAACTTGGGACTTAAAACCAGAAAAAAAAAGCCCATTCAAGATGAAATTAATGTTGCTTATTTGGTTTGAGTGCATGCATGAATCAGATGACAATCCTTACAAAACACATTCAAACCTTGTCAGAAATCAAACACTTAGCTTCAATGTGTGATGCAGAATAGCATAGTAGATCATGTGTACAGCAAAATGAAGTAATTAAATATAAATGGAGAAAACTGGAATTCTTACTCAGTCAGAAAGAACGGAGAGAAAATCTGTCCCTTCTCGACTGCCTTGATTTCACACCCCATGCCACACCCCTTAAAGAAAAATACGCAAGAACATTAAAAGGTCCTGTGTTGCATGGTAGATATTACCAGACTGCATTTGGTTGACTTTTTCCTACATATTTGTGTTCCACAGCTGGCTGCTTTAATACGCCATATTAGTCATCTTATGGCTATTTGCCACACTCTACAGAGTAAAAAAACCAAAACTTTTTTCTAAATGTCAACTTGCAGAATTTCCTGTTGTGGTGAGAAGATACATCTTATTACCATGCATTGCTCTTTCTGATGAGTATTCTGATAGAATACTCATAAGACAATTGCTTCATTTTTTCAGAAAAGCTGTATTAATCAGGGAGTCAACAGTAATAAAAATATTTTACCTGTTTGTTTTTAAAAGGAGATGATCTTCTCACCTGTAGTATTATAATACAACAAACCAAAGTTAAAAACAGCACAAGAAGAGGTATGACTTAAACTCTACTGATATCTAGTGGGCTGTAACAAGGCTAAGATGGTTATTGGTAGGTTTTTCTCTTTTGTCTGGCTTTCCTGCAAATAGGGACCTTTGACTTCTTTCATGAACACACCTTGATGCCAGCCTCATTGCAGGGTACCTTTCACAGCAAGAGTGATACTCCGAAGTGTTGCTGTCTGTACAGCAGTGCCCACAACACAGGTGTCCAGCAACAGCAGTTTGCTTGTTAGTGATGAACTTCCTTTTTATTATAAATCGTCTTGGATGCTTCCAGATGAATCTCTGTTAATTGATCCCATAGAGTGGTCCAGATAGCTTGATGACTTGAATAAATGTGTGTCTGGCGTGTGCCTCTTTGCTATAGTTGGAATTAGTGTGGTTTGCAATTAGCCTTTTGAATGCCAAATACTATATATACAAATATCTAAACGTCTTGTTAAGTTTCAGCTGGACTGTAAGATTTCTTCTCAGTGTTTAGTCATGTGTGATAAACTTGCTTTTGAGGACCTACAATTGTGGACATAAAATCTAACCAGGCAATACATCCTTTTTTTTTTATTGATTATGGTCTTTATAATTTGCGTGGACTGCTGTTTTATAGCAAAATTTTATTTCTATTCCTCCTGGTAAAAAATAACAATTTCAGGAAATTGAGAAAATTGACATGTAATTTCAAATATTTGAGTTTTGCTGCATTGATAGAAAGGAATAGCAGACACATTATTAAATTAATATTTACAATTACATAACTGACAGTTTTTTCATTAATTTAAAAATAATTGCCTCTGTGTTACAGAGTTGATGGGAAGTTGCAAGGGATCAGACTATAGCATCAGAGATTCTGGTAAAAAAATGCAAAACTTTGCCCTGGAATACTGGGAGAAGACTTGTGCCTGAAATAATTTTCACTTTTCAAATGTTATGATAGGGCAGTTTCATTTTCAATATTGTAATATCTGCATTTTTATAGCATTCCCCATGTTGTCTGTCAAATTGTGTACATGAATAAAAACAGATGTCCGTTTAATCACAGACTGTTGATTTGGTATTACTCAACATAATTTTAAGTTTTGATTTTAGCATAGTTTGTTCCATGTTAGAGAACAGAAACTTTTTTTATTGTGATTGGAAATAAAGAGACTGAGGAAGCTGCGTCTGATAAACTCGTATAATTTGTGTGACATTTTAATAGTAAATTCAAGAAAAATGGTGGATTCTGGCACCCAGAAATGCAGACCAACAAGTTGTCTTTCTGGTATGTTAATGAAATTACTTGGATGTTTTATAATGTTCATAAGCTGAACTTTCAGTGGATTTTTTTTTTACATGATACACTCCAGGTCTATTAAGAAATAAATTCTCCTTTAAAAGTACAGCTGCCTTCAGATTATTTTTCTCACAGAAGGTACTTTTCTGCCTTGGCTGCAAACATGTCATGTTTTTTACTTGTGTTGTTAGGCCTCACTTTCCATCTTAGGTAAACTGGGTAAGTAATGTTCTAGTTTTTCTGGAGAAAGTTGTTACGTGTCTTCAAGTAACTCAAATTAGCTGTCATTAAACATGCTTACTGTCTTTATGGAACACTCTTAAATATTGCATGAAAGAGAAAATAAAAGTACTGAACGTAGCCTCTATTATCTTTGTACCTCTTCTCTTATTTTTAGTACATTATTGAGAAAAAAAGGTCTTGCAAAGTCCCTTATGAATCCTAATGATTCAGTCAGTGTAGACACAGTGCGTGACTTGAAAAAATACATTTTTCTCATTGCTTATATTCTGCATCTCTGTTCTGTAAAGTAAAGAGATTACCAAAGAATAATGCAGTGGGTCACCAGCTAGCATCAAGTAACATTCCTGATTAGCCTGAAGCTGCTTGTTTGCAAGTAGTTGATGTTTGAGTAAATGGTATGTAAGCAAAGAGTTTAAAAAGCCTTTAGTTGAAAGGTCATGGCAGCATTTAGTGCTTTCTTTGATCAAATCAGGGACTTTTTTTCCTGCTAACTTGTGGACCTTTGCTTTGTGTGTTTATTTATGCTTTTCCTGCTGTGCCCCCTTACAGAAGGAAAATCAAACCAAAAAAACACCCCACACCCTCCCACCAAAACAAAAAGGCAAACAAAAAAAACTGCAGAAAACCAAAACTGAAGTTATTGCAGGCATCACTTGGTTTACAGGGGTCTGCCATGAGAGGTAAGTATTTTAAAATATTGCCCGTAGCTGTTTTAAAAGCCACCTTGGTGAGAAGTTAATCATGATCTGTTAGGAAGGCAGTATCCATTCAGTTTCTGACATGAGGCAAATTTTGACATTTTTAATGGTTGTGTCAGATTTTTCCTAAATGTGTGTTTGGAAGAACTGTTTCAGCATTCTAAAACTGTAACTGTAAAACAGTAAGACATGGGTGAACCTGCCTGGTAAAATGCTTCTCCATGGTCTCCTGTCTCAGTTAAGCTTCAACACAAAGCATTCATAATGCTGTGGTTTCCTGGTCCACCTGCACGTTTTAATGATTTATTTGAACTCAGATGACGGCCCTGTCCTCAGCCTTGTATCACAAGGAACCAGAAACTGTGATGGATTTGTGGACAGAGAGGGATCACTCAGTACTCCTGTGAGCCCTGGCAGTGCTGGTGCTTCACTCAGGGTGCACTGCTCTGTGCACGGGATGGGTTGTTTAGATGTGCAGTCATTGTGTAGTCTGGAAATACGGATGGGCCATTTTAAGTTGAGAGTCAGTCTTAAGTGGGTTTTTTGAGAACTTTGCTGAGCTATGGTTGAGTGATATTTGGAGACAGAAGGCTGAGCTGGATGACCTGAGCCATACTTTCTGACCTGATTGTTCTGTTTTTCTGCTGCTCTCATTGCTCTGCCATCCTCATCCCACATGAGCTCTGTTGCCTTCACATTTCTTAGACATAGGCAGGAAACGCAGGTTTTCTTATGAAGAGAGCAGACCTGGGGTGAAGAAATAACCCATGGAGAAAGGTTTTGGCTATCTTTGCCCCTGTCCCCCCCCCCCCCCTCCCCCTCGCCCCTTCCACTTCTAAAATGTGTCAGGAAAACATGATATTTTCTATTAGACTTCATAGTAACTAGGGTAGGACAGTCCACGCAGTACACAGGAAGACCTGATATTCTGATCTTTAATAGCTAATCACCATTCAGAAAATTGAAATATATTCCTTAAGGTAATACAGCCATCATATATACTGAGTTGCATTAATATGAATATGAATGTGCAACAATAAACCAGTTAATTTTATAACCTAGTGGTAAATGATATGCTGTTGAGTCTCTGGGAACAAAATGGACTTTGTCCAAAATGTATTGATAATTGTGGCATATACAGACTTCAGACAATTGAAACATCATAAGTGCTTGTAAGGAATCATTCTCTGTGGCTGTCACTTAAAAAAATTGATGTAATTGCACTCCCATTTGGTTGTTAATGACACAGTTATTTGAAAATCAACCAGCAGGTTGCATGAGTGATCAAAATATAGAGAAAACAATGCACTTGATGTGAAACTGGAACATGGGCATGGAAGGTGTGTCATATTGGTCCTTGGTTTTGGTGAGTGCACGTAGGCTTGCCATGTATTGAAAGTTGTCTGTGAAGCAGGGTTGTGTTTCTAGGATTAAACTACATGAACTTATTTAACACAGTTAATTGTCATATCTGCCTTAGTTCCATCTGTGTATTTTTGCTCAGACTGATTCCTTGTGCCAGTTTTTGCTGGTTCAGCTGGTTTCCCTATGCTGCTTCTAGGAGAGGTAACCTCCAAGTAAATATTCCTGCTTTTGTCATAGCTTTTGACATTTACTTCTCCTGATGTCCCTTTTGTCTTTGACTGTTTTCCTAGGAATTTAAGGATTTACCTGGGCTCAGTCACTGCTCCTTTGCAGTCTTATACCTCTAGTTAAGCCCTGCATTGGCCCTTTTAATCAAGAAAGTGTCTTCTTCCATGAGCCGATGCTTTGGTTTCAAGATGCTCCTGTGTGAGTCAACGGGGTTTGTCTCTGGAAAATTGTTTTCATTTCCCTGTTTCCTTCTTGGGAGGCTCCCTTATTCAGATCCAACTTCTTCCTGGAGAAAGCAAATTTTATGAATAGTAACCTTTTATCTGGGGAAAGAATTTTGGTTTTGGTAGGAGAGAAATGGCCAGTTTATAGTGAAATCTGTTCCTTTCCTTAGAATGTGCATAGATGATAAGACTGAAATCTTGGATCATCTTGGATAAACTTATGCATGTATTGATTACATGGGCAGAAGGAGAAGTTGAGTATAAATAGGCAAAGACAAATTCATAAAAGTTTGTTGCTGTGGACCTGTTTCTTGGTAGATGTTCTTAGTGGTTTCATACTCTCCCGGTTAACCCTTTCATCACCAATCCTCTCTGTGTAGCAGTTTTATCTTGCAATGCACAGATTGTTTTTCTAAGCAAATGAGAAAAGAGCACTATTATGGTGCTATGATATTTGTATTTTCTTTTCCTTTTCTTTTTTCCCATTTCCATGGTTACCATTCCAAGCACATATGTTCCGTTTCCACTCCCTAAATCTTTGCACACATGATGAAACAGTCTTACACCAGAAATACAGGACTACATATTTAAAAACAACATGGCAGGTAATTTTTTGTTCTTCTCTTGCTATTCTGATTTCCAATATTTTCCCCTCAAAAGGAAAGAAACAAAAACCTTGTTGTCCACACTTGCGGTTGTTCAGTTACGTTTTTTTATTTCTCTTGAACAAGAAACTTCTTTAGCCAGAGTATATTGGTTAGTTTTCAGTCTGTAGCTTTCTCTGCCATCATGCCTTTTGGGTACTATGATGTAATCTTAAGTAGAAATAATAAATCCAACACAGAATGCCCCCAAAGTCATAAACAACCACCACAACAAAAAAGGCAGCTTTATAATAATTTGGCTTAGAGTCACAGTTTAAATATTTCAAAATAAAAATTAAAAATTATATAAATTTATGTTTCCCATTCAGGAAACTTGAGTTCATGGCATATCATCTGCAAAGTAATATATCTAATCCTAGGTTAATTGTCTAAAAAAAAGTGCACATTTGCTAGCTTTAGGCACTTCCACTGTATTTATCCTTAGTTGTCATTGTAAAGACATTGAAGAATGCCGATATCAAGAATCACCAATTTTAATCAGAGTAAACAGTTCAGTCTTCCTTTCCTGTAATCATTAGCAAATCTTAATTTGTTTGAGAAAGGGTAAATGGCCCTTGTTATTTTGGTCAGTTCTCAGGGTTGTGCTTGTCAGCTGAATAAACATGAAAAGAAAAATAAATTTATCTTCCAGTGGCTTTTCTTGGAATTTGAGTAGGGATGTTGCACTACTCATTCCAGATCAAAATAGGTCAACTCTCTTAAGCTCCCGTTCCTTTCCCACAACTCCAATATTACTAAGAAATCACATACCTGAAAATTAAATTAAGTACTGGATTCCTTATTAGTTGTGCAACAAGCTTCAGTCTGCAAAAATGAAATAAGCTCTACCTTCTGAATTTGTCTTGTAATCGAGTACTACTGTTCCAGTTAATGAAAAGTTAAAATACTTCAAAGTGGTAAATTCTTGTGGCTTTTAAAATCTGATCTCACTTGCAGAAGTAAGTAAACCAAGAGATCAAAGAGAACTGTCATACACTGATCTTTCTTTCTGAGGCTCTGTTTTTATAAATCCATAATGTTATAGAGTGGCAAATGCAAAGCAAAATGTATCCACTAGATGCACATTAGTTTCAGCTGTGCTAGTAACAGGGATTCGAAACGTGCTCTCTCTCTGTGATTCATTGTGTTATGTGATCTTGAAAGGTGTGATTTCAGATTTTTTTTTCTTAACCCATTGTTGCTCTATATGTGTCGGTTATGTGTTTGAAGGAGACAGTTAAATGCCTCCCTGACAGCTGATCCCGTCTGATCTTGGAAGCTGAGCAAGGTCAGCCCCGGTTAGTACTTGGATGGGAGACCTCCTGGCAATGCCGGGGCCTGCAGGCTCTAGTCCTGAGGACTTCACTGTCACTGTCCAAGCTCACTCAGCCGTGGCAGATGAAACTGAGGAGTTAAACGGTGGGGCCAGTTCTGCGCACGCTGTGCCTCACCTAAAAAATCCACTGTGTGGGCTGGAAGGGCACACCCACGTGGAGAGAGCCCTGCCCTAATCTGCGTTCGGGAAGCCTGGCCATACATACATACATATATTTGAGGTGTATACATACATAATTGAAATCTTCCCTGGCCTTCCCCTGCCCCCTCCCGATTCTTTGTTAACAGAAGAATGTCTGTTTTTACCTGGTGTATATATACATACATATACATATACACACACATATATAGGTATAGATAGATGGATACACACACGCACATACAGATATATATATATATTTATATATATATATATATATATATATATATATATATATATATATATATATGAAGGAGTAGGTAAGGGGTGATTAACTAACTGCATTATTCTGTTAGTGTGACCATGTTTTCAAATAATGAATAACTTCACCATTTTCATGATTAAAATTCAGAGCAGATGATGTTATAGTAAAGATGTGCTAAAGATACTTGAACATTGTTCACAAATCTAGGTCATTTTTAAGGGAGTTTATGATGCAAAAGATTTTTTTCAGTGTGTATGCAAATTAGCTGCTTCCAGGGACTGTGTTTCTTCTTTGACTTTGATCTGAAACAAGGAAATATTGATGGAAGTAGAAGAAAAATATTGTATAAAACTTCTGTGCTTAATTCTGCTATGTGCTGTGCATCAACTCGGTGTAGCACAGATTCTTTTTGAAGATTTAAAAAAATAGTTTTCAGGCTTATCTCCCATCTTTATAGTGTAAGACACTTACACTTTAAGTGTAAGACTTCAGGCTACAATTTCTTGAGCAAAAGGTTATCTTGGTAATTCGGAGAGCAATGTGGGATTTTTTTTTTTTTTTGCTTGAGGCTTCAATATCCACTGTGATTTTAGTTTAAGAATATATATTTGCATGTGTTTAGATCTGTACCAGAATCTTTTCACCTTGGGCATTTTAGTTTTTGTGTATTAACTCTTGAATTTGAAGGACTAAACTCAAATTTGAATGATGGTCAAGGAATGCCAGCTGTTAGCTGTGTGAGAAGAGAAGGATTTTGAAGGGTGCAAGAAAGTTCTGTGTGTACAAGTTAGTATTTTCACTTGTTGTTTTCTTTTTGTAAATATTCCAGTCTCTCTTCTTGTAAGGAATGTTTTTTGTTGTCTTTGCTCTAATGTCTGTGCAGGTGCTTCCCCTGCCCAATGCAGCTAAACATTTCAGTATCGGCTGTTAACATGAAAGCCGATGGAAGTAAGAGTCACCATTATAAGTCACGAACCACCTTTGTAACCACAGCAGTGCTGTCTAACTCAGTAACTCTGGCCTTAAGCTCAAGCAATTTCAGTGGTCCTGTTGTCCAAGAATGTTACATAAGGGGTTGGCATACAGTTTCTAGGTACTTGTTTGTCTAATTTTTTACTAAATCAGACTGAAGCCAAATGGAAAAGTGTGGGAACTTTCCCTGTGCTACCAAGTAGTATCCTGATAACAGATCAGGGTAGGAATTAATAAATGGATGGTGTGATTTGAAGCACTGATGGTAGTGTCCTGTTCTGACAGCAGTCTCTGGGCACCATGTTAAATTAACTGTAGTGTGGGCTTTTGTATACAAATTTTGGGTTTATGTCACCTGTACAAATGGGCTTTCCTCTCTAAGACTTCTGAGCATGAATTAATATGAGCAGGCACTTTTGTATTCACCTGGGAAGCAAGCAGCTTAGGCCTGACTTCTGAACAAGCTTGGAGTTGTTACCAGAAGAGAGCTTTCAGCTTCTTAGCTTTTTTAGACAAGCTGCTATTAAAGGTAGGATAGGAACTATTAGGGAATTTATTTTTTATAATGCATAAGAAGGAGCCATGGAAACCTTACCCCAAAAGTGTTGACTCTGGTGCATAAATCCACTGCTTCAAGAATTTAAGCAAGTGATGAAATAATTTCAAGGAAAAGTTAGGCTGTAGAATTCACAGTTGATCTGTAAAATTTTTGTGTGTGCACTTTAGAACTACAAGATAGCATACTGATCTTCAGTTTTCCATGTTTGTGACATGGCTTAGCGACTGTAACTTGTTCTATGCTTTATGCTAACTAAACTTTGATTCTGGTTTCTGCATATGTAGGGTAAACCATTGGCATTCCATGTTACTAGGCCAGCACACTTTATCAATGTAATTTTTCTTGTCTGTAATGTGAAGTTATAAAAACTCCTGAAGTCTCATGCACTTTTTGGTTAGTGATGTCCCTACCAGTGAAGCGTGGTCTGTCCAGAAAGTTGTATGCCTGACAGCAAATCTAAAATTGCTGGCTTAGCTATTTGTTAATGAATGAAGCCCTGGATGTAGTGGCCTTGAAACTGGTGTGAAGCTGGGAGGGAGACTGACTACAGAATTTGCTGTCTAAATGCCAAGATGTCTTTTTCTAGCATGGAAGGGCAAAGTGCAGTAGTTCTTCCTCTGTAGAGAAGCTTCAGAGGAACCTCTGCAAAAGTGGGTAAAAATAAAGTTTAAGAATCAATTTTTCCCCCAATGCCCTTGCAAACCTCTTTTGAGTTGGATATAGAATTTTGAAAATTAAAGTAAAAAGGGAATATTTTCAAACTATGGGAAAGGAGTCTTCCTGAATTTTAAAGATTATTTCATGTACCAAATCCCCTTACTACTTTTGATAATATCCTAAAGTATTATCTTTCACTTACTGTGATACCTGACTTTGTGTGACAGCATCTTCTGAAGAACTCTTGGTGAGATTTTGAGGTAGGACTCAATAGCAATATGGTTGTCTCCCTTCTGTTTGCACTACTTGTCTTTTCTTTGGGAGAGATATGGGCAGGTCCCACAAAGATCTGATAGAGAAGACTCCACCATAATCCAGAGCACGGGAATGAGTATGTGATTGCTTGAGATGGATTTTTGATGCAGCTTTACAGTGTAGATTTCTCCTGAAGTTAAATATTGATTTGAAATGAGAGGAGGAAGTGAGTAGATAGGTTGTGCATTTTATCCTTCGTTTCCTTCAAGTCTACCTCTTGGGGGATGCAGCTGTCCAGTTAGTTACTGTCTGGGCTTGGTTTCACTTCTCTGTGCTCCAATAGAAGGGAGGGTGGGGTCTGCCTTTCTTCAGTAAGTTCAGTTGTGGTAGGCCGTTCAGTGAGTTGGTGAATGTGTATAGGTTGAGCAACTGGTAAGGTGTCACTCATGTCCAATCTCCTATTTTTCATGACTCTTTCATCTTGTCTGGAGAAGATGGAATTCTTTCCTTCTTCGGAGTCCGATGGCTTTGCAAGACAGAAGGAACTGGAAGAATATGGAGCTGTTTAAGCAATTGTCTTTTAGATTAATCAGGCAGAAGAGAGCTCTTATCAACTGAGACAGTCTCAGGACCCTCAAGTTCTCAGTTTAGGAAAGATTATAGTGCTGAACTTAATGTAGACACTGCTGATCAGGCACTTTGAGATTTTTCTGTCAACATCATCACATTTCCTATCAACATTTTTGTGATTGGGCTTAGAGGACTGTTCTCTCAATAACGATGTTAACTCTGCATCCTGCTGTTGTGTAGCAGGGACACGTGTTGAACATCTCAGAATATCTTTCAGCAGTCTGTTCCTGAGTATTTCTAGAACTTTAACTAAATGAGAAGAATGGAACAGAGATCTGCAATCAGACTTCTATTTTATGCTTCATTGTAAGATTAAGTGGCTTACCAGCAGTGCATAAGAGGCTGCAGACCCTGAGGTCATTGTTCTGGAGATAAAACACCTGGCAGTGCCAGTTGTCTTACGAGAACAGTAAAGAGAAGCACAGCTGCAATACAAGCTAGAGGATGATGAAGACTCAATTAGTAATAGAAAACTGTAAAAAAAGGTATTAAATTTAGGAGGTTTGCATTACTTTATTCCTAATCCTTCTTTGCATAACAGTGGCATCGAACTGCGTTGCTTTTTGTACTTCAACCACTTCCACTAAATTAGTTTGGTTTCTGGAGTCACAGAAAATAGCACGCATCATGGAAGCATAGCAGGTAGTTTTGAAAGCAGGCGCCAAAGAGCTTGGATGCAGTAGAGGATCCTGACAGATGCTAAACTGCCTGAGAAGGGAGATAAATGGACTTGAATCAGGCAGGCAGATAAGGATGGAATTGCATTTTCCCTTTTCTCATTGATTCCTCTTCACTTCCTTCAGGCACCTATGCAGTTTCTCCCCTCCCTGCCACTTTGGGGAAGATAGAAGTATGGAAACTCTGAACCAGGAGGCTGAGCTAGGGTGTCAAGGAGCTTCTAAAGGGCCTATTTTTATAAATGCTGTTACAGTGAAAATGTTATGTTAGTTTTGGCTTGCTGCGTGAGTCAGGATTTCTAACAGTGGTGTATTTCTTAATGAGGCTGTAATGTGTGTTTGCAGTTACAGCATGGTAGTAGCCTGGAAGAGATTTGTGTTCTTTCATGTTCTTCAGCAGTCATTCATGGAGGGTCCATTGTTTTGTGTTATTCTTGTGTGAGCTCCTGGTATGCTGGCAATGGACGTTGTGAAGCTGTAGGAAAGGCAGTTTGATTGACTGTCTCTTTATGGGGCATGAAGAAATGTGCAGCACTCCAAGGCTGGCTGCATGCATATAAATCTGCCCCTTTACTACTGCAGAAAAAGATGCAGCAGTAGTACTACTGGGAAGGGAATGGCTTTGGGAATATAGATTGCTAGCCTATATATAAAGGACAATTTAGAGTGATTACATTTCTTAATAAACAGACACACTAATTGCACTAGTGACTACATGATTTGTAAAGTGAGAGCATGCCAGTAAACTGCATTTGCTTTTTTGGAAGGTTGCTAATTTTATTGTCTTTGGGACAACATAGTGTCCCAAAGACAACTTGTTAGAGGAAAGAATTCAGGATCCGATATCCCTTAGATGGGCAGGAATTCTAAACCCTGTGGAGGTGGTAGTACTACAGTGTAGATCCCTAGCTGAGATCTGGATACCTTGGTTTATGGCACATTTGGAAGTCATAAAAGGGGCCTTGAAGTGTTTGATACTGTCCTTCCTGGCGAGGAACATGTTGCAGAAATGTGTGGAGTTACTCCTATCTGAGTAATTTTGGCAGGTTATGCTGCTGATTGATTAAGTAGTCTTTGAGAAAACCAAATATTAAACCTACAGTATGCCATGTCTTTATTCTATTGAAATTACATACTTAAACATTTTTTTCCTTTATTCTATTCAAATTACATACTCAAATATTATTATTACTTTTTTAGCATGCAAAATATGGTCTGTCTTTCCCAACTGGGCCCTGTCTTGGAAATCACTAATTGGTGTGTGCAAGTAAGGTAGCATTCAAGTCTTAGCAAAAAGAAGCTTAATGAAGTACAAATCACTGTGGCATATCTTTGAGATTCAAGGTTGTTTGCCCTCCTGTCCATGTGCTGCTTATTGTGGCTGTTACCAATCATTTTTTGAAGCTGCGGTGCAAATCAAGACCAATTCGTGTATCCCAGTTGCTCTGCTTTCCCTATATTTTATTATAAATTCCAAGGGGGAAATTTGTCAGTCATGGTTTGACCCCAGCTGGCTGCTGAGTACCACACAGCTGCTTGCTCACTCCCCACCATCCCAGTGGGATGGGATCAAGAATCAGAAAAGAGTAAAACCCATGGGCTGAGATTAAGAACAGTTTAGTAATTAAAAAAAATAGTAATAATCATCATCATCTTGGCTTAAGATAATTCAATGTTTTTCTTTTTTGTGAAAGAGTTTTATTAAAAAACTTTTAAATTCGGTATTAAAGGTGTCCAATTAATACAGCAGCTAAGAAACTGGGTTAACTCCCATGGCAGTACATAGTCACAGAAGGTATAAATTTCAAAGCTTTTAGCATGGCATGTTTTTCCTTGTGCAATCTGGTTAGTATGGCTTAGCAAGATTGTTTTATTTGCATTTTAGGCTATGGTTTAGTGGATTACAGTCTTCTATCAGAATGAAGGAAACCAACTAAAAAGAAGGGAAACTGCACTGCAGGTGCTAAAGATATATCCAAAGATTTTCTTTGTGTTTATAGGAGAAACTAATGAAGTGTTTGTGATTTCCCGATAGTCTTCCAAACTGCTTCTCCATATGCTTGAGAGAGCCTGAAAAATGAGGTTATGGTTTAAGACAGAAGTTGTCTTGGGCCATTTTTGTAGGTATGACATGTTTGGTACCAGCATGTCAACTGTTGAATTTGGCTGTGGATCTCATTGTTTTATTAGACTTTTCATTCCTTATTTTGGTTTTCAATACTTTTAAATAAAATGTCCATTTTCAAATCTGTGCTGTTATGTCTTTTAGGAACTGTAGATTCCTATAAACTGACAAATTTCTAAACTATAGAAAAGGCAGTATCTTTACCTTCTAATAGCTAAAATTTGTTTTCAGATTTTGAAATGGTAAAAATGTTTCTGCATTTTGGAGCTGCTAGTGTGGAATTGCTCTTGTAGATAGTCTCTGCCTGTAATTTACACAGATTAAAGGGCTACATGTGATTTAAACCTTTTGACATTGACTTAGACAACTTCTTTTGTTTTATGAAATATGTGGCTTTCCATTCTTTTGAGTAAGATTAACCTTGAGAATACAGGTTGGAGTGAGAATGCAAAGCTGAGTTACATATCAGATGGAAGTCCAGCTGCCTTACAGGCATGAGATGCCCTAGTAGACCCCGATAACAGAAGGTGGTGGTTGTCCTGCTTTTGATGATACTCCCTTTTCACTAGTGGAAGTGAGAAAGAAAGTTGAAATAAGGCTCTAAAACAGTGTGAAACATCATGGCTAGAATTATACTTCATATTTTATTAAATCTGGTTACTTTAGAAAAATATTAAAAACCCCATCTCATTGCAAGGTTACTGCTAAGTTGCAGACATTACAGTGCTTCTGTCTTACACTCTAGACATTTTAACAAAACTTGCATTAAATTACTTACGAGATTCATGGTGATACCAGTCAACTGCTACAACTTAGTATATGGCTAATCCTTGTAATTTAGAGAGTTTTAAGTCATACTGAACTTCTAAGAAACTGTGTGTAAATCTCTGAGGTGATATGATCTATAACTAAATCTCTAAAAGGCATACATATTCTTCTGCTGTTAATTTTAGTTTTTCTGTGCTTGGGTGAAGAAACCATAGCAGCTCTAAACTGTTCATGGAAATTGCGGTTGTTTAGATTTCAATGCTTTCTGCATTCCTGTTTTATGATCCTCTGCATATACATACCAGTGTCTGTTCTTTCAGATACAATGTGTGATATGTTCTGCTATAATTTCCTTGCCTAATGGGACTTTATAAGGATCTTTCCTTCTCTCAGCCATCAATATCATTGTATTAAATAGCTACTTGTTTAATTGGAAAAGCCTGGTAAAAAAGACCAGGATGAGTGAGGATAAGTCTACTTAATGAGTGTAGGTTTTACTATGGGGCTATTTAGAATGTACAGGCAGTGACTTGCTCAGATTACACAATGAATTAATTAAAGGAGTGGAGTATTTAAAGTCATCCCTTGTCACATTTCAGGTTATGTTCTCACATGGTCTTCATGGGTTTTCCTAATTGTAGTGCTACTTCAAGGCTTCAGGCTAAAAAGAATAAAAATATTGCCTAGGCCAGATAGTGTTAATAATCCCTTCTGGTAATGATAGACCTGGGTAAATTGTCTGAGACTGATAAATGGCAGCTTAGAGATGATGTGAAATGCAGTGGAGGCAGTTAAAATTACAAACATGATTCTTGAGTATTATACTTAACTAACAATCTCTACCAAATGCAAATTAGATTGTACCTCCACCCTTCCCCAGATACACTTACCCTTCTGATATTTTTTTGCTAATTTTTGTTGATGAAGCTGAAGGAGAAGCATCCCAATCTCTGAGTTCTGTGTTAGATGTCTAGGGCAAAACTATAAAGCTATCAAGTAAATGCTTTATTCTAGTTCACTTTCAAACCAGTTCAGGAAGAGGGTTTTTCGTGGTAGCTATTGTTCGATAACCGCATGCTTGCTTTCTCAGCACTGAATGAGAAGACATCAAAAAGCCCTTGTCTGCAAGGTCTCTTGTGGCGAGGATGCATTATTTAAAAACTTAGTAGCGTGTTAAAGGCAAACTCAGGGAAAAACTGCATTTTCTGGGTTTGCCTCTGCTGCTTGTTAAGGTTAATTAAAAAATACAAGGTGATACACCTACTGGTAATTATAACTAATCTGTGCTCAAGTTCACACATGCACATCACTGGTACATTGATCAAGAAAAGCGTTTCTTTTCTCAATCAGACTGTAAATTAACAATCCCTTCACATAAATAATCTTGCTTTCATCTTGCATTGATTTATGGATCAACTTCAGCTCCATTGCATGCTGAGAACCTTTTACTCCAAGCTCATTTCATCATGGATCTCTCTCTTTTGTTTTGTACCTGCCTTGCATAAATGTGTTGTGATTCTCTTTGAAATGTTATTCCTAATGAAAGGGATGCTGAATTTGAAGGCTTATGTGTCAAAATGGTTGATTTAATATTTTAATGGTCTAAATAAGGAATAATAAATTCAGAATTTTTTTTTTACTTATTGTTTGTAGAGATTATGAGGTACTTATGAATTTCTGTGGCTGGAATACACAGTTACACTTAACATTGCTCGGTAGTTCTTAGTAGAAAGCCACATTTCAAATATGTTTTCCATTACTTGGAAGACTAAGTTAATAAGTAGGAATTCTGTAAGCTGCTGAGTAGGTCATGCAAATGGTACAGTATGGTCAAGAAGCTCTCGCTGTACTTGAAGCAGTGGTTGTTCAGAGTGGTATGCTGTGGGGAGCTGGTCAGTGGAACAAGTATTGTTTCAGCTTGCATTTTTATTTTTTAATTTTGCTGTAACTGAGGGAAAAGTGAGACCTAATTGAGCATGGATGGAGCAGATAGACTTGAATAAACAATTAGTTTGCTGAGGCTTCCAATGTGATTGAATAAATGAAACCTTTATAGGTAGTCTAGGAGTTCATTGGTGAATGTGAATGGAAATAGATGTTATAAAGACCTAAACTGCTTTCACAGCATTAGTATTCATGGTATTACAATAAAAAAGCACAAACCCTTCTTTCCAGAGTGTATATATTCTCTTCTGAATTATTTTTTTTCATGAGACGAATGATGATGGTGTCAACAGCTGATGAAGATGAATAGGTTTCTTTCTCATGTATTTCAAGTTGGTTTGGTTTTTTTTTCAATTGAAAGTGACTTTGAAGGTTAGTTTTACTAAATTTTCATGCTAGTTAAGGAGCTAGGTAAAATCTTTCTTAAAAATCTGTGTATGAGGAGCAGCATTAGAAATGTTTAAAAAATGGTGTGCACGTGGATGCCTTCACATGCATGGAACATAAATACATATTTCTATGCATTTGTCATGAATTTCTTGAGCTTTAAAAAGGTTCATTAAAATAATTAGGGATGAAAATTATGCCTGTGGTGTCTAGAAATATCAAAGTTCTTTTCAGGTTGCTGTGTAGCTAAGTTCTGCTATCACTGAGAATTAAGGAAATACTCAGTGTGGCTAGTTTAATACTTTTATCTGCAGCAGAACATAGTGCATAGCATTGCTAATGCTACTGTATAGCTCTGCATATGATAGTAAGGAAATGAATACAGCCTTAGAAAATTAAAGAACAAAAGCTGCCGAAGCAGGGGGCTTTATCCAAGGGAAGGTAAGAAAATAGTACTTTGTCGTGTAATTTTTTTAGTGATGCGCAACGTTGATAACCTTCATTTAAACTTGTTGATTTTTGGTTCCTAGTGTTTCAGCTGAAAACTTGGTTGCCTTTGTTCTCTTCCACTCTTAAAGTAGATAAACTGGGGAAAACAAAACAACCCTTTGAAGTGTTTGCTTTGTGTTAGGGTTTTTGCAACTCGCTCTGCCAAATGATTTCTTTGTGGGGACGCAGCAGGGGTCAGCCACCGCTGCTCCTCCATGTCTGTGGACCTGCTGGAAGGATCAGGACTACTGAAGCGCTTGTGTCGGTGCCTTCACGGTAAACCTGCAGTGTTGTTTCGTGTCTGAAATGTTGTGTGTGTGGTTTTGCTTCTGCTGCAAGTTTCTGGCTGTTGTCCCTTTACCCCAGCTAAGGTGTTTTCCAGAGCCCAGGAGCTGCCCACCAGGTTTGTGGTTGGGTGTGTCCCTGATGTCCTCCCAAAGTGGAACAGGGGTGCTTAACCTGCTCTCTGTTGGCTTTCTCTTGCTGCCTCCTGGCTACTCACTGGGTCTTTTGCAACAGGCAGATGCGGCAGTAGTCACAACAAATTTCTACGCTGTGAAACTTTTTTTCCTGCCAAGATGACCAGCAGGACAGGGACAGGAAGGGAGTATCCTTCCTGCTGCATAGCGGTGGCATGAACTCCTGCACATCTGGGCAGCAAAGGGTGGGGGGTTTTTTGTTTGTGGTTGGTTTGTTTGTTTGTTTGTTTGTTTTTTATATCATCCTTTAACAAATTCCTTTTAAAACTGTGGAAGTGAAGGTAAAACATGAGTGTACTTCCTGATGCCTGGACAGTGCTCAGAGGAGCTACAGAATGGGGTATTTTTTTTCTCTAGATGTTACACTTGCAGCAGAGCAGAGACGGTTTGAGGGACCTCAAGCCCTGCTTTCTGTTTTTATGCTTTTTTGAATTAAGTTATCAAACAGACTTCCTTACAGAATCTGCTATGTCAAGTCTGGTGCCTTTGTGTCATTCCTAGTAGGGCTGACCTGTTGAGCTGCTGCAGCTTTACCCTGGCTAGCAGCCTGTTGTGGTGCTTTGACTTATCCCGCTTTTTGAGAGTGATGACAGTTCTCTAGTTTGGAAACGATTTTTTTTTGTCAGAAACAAAGACCTTAGGACATCACATGCATCCCTGAGAAGACACCTGTATGACTCAGAATTAAAAAAAAAAAAAAAAAGTCATGATGTTACCAGTAAGAAAAGTGCCCTATGTGATCCCCTTTAACCAGAGGTTGAAACTATTCTTTTAGAACTACATTCCAGTTTTGTCTCTTGATTTAAGGCCTTACATGAGGTCTGCTGTTTGCTAATCTTTTAATGTTTGTTAATGCTGGCTGAGTAAATCCAAGGAGACTGGGGGCAAGCTGAGTTGTTGGAGGCAGTGTCCTCAATACAAATACTGTTACTTCCTTTGTTTCCTGGAAAGGGAGCAGTCTGTCTCTGAATCTGTGTGCACAGAGGCAGCACACAGGAGGCTTTCAAGAACTGAAGGACTCCATCATAGTGTAACAAAACTGTTCCAGCTTAACCTGGGTAATAATTGACAAAGACAGCAGTGTGCATGCATATTTATAGGCCACTTCTTGGCCTTATAGAATACTGTGAAGGCTGTGCTTCATTTTCTGTACAATCATATGTAAATATATTTATGAAAAAACATTGGATGGCAGCTAATTTTTTTTTCAAAAATAGCTGATTCTTCATATTCCTCAGTTGTATTTATTTGTTTTTAATTGACCAGATGTCAGATTTGTTTTAAAGAAAAATGCAACTGTTTTAAAGGCAGATTTGTATTTCTAGAATGAGTGTGAAGTGCGTATCAAAATAATGTGGTTATGTTTCTATTAATCCTTAGCAAAATTCTTAAAATAATTCTTTACTACCTAGAATATGATAGGTAAGAACATGGCACTATACACTATATTCAAGACTTTGCAGCTGATATATCTCTCTTTTGGATTGGTGTATGACTTGAGGAGGCTTAAGACAGTTGACAGTTCACAGCCTTTTTATGGAAACTTTAGAATTTAATTTGTATATACAACATGACATGAGGTAGAGTGAAGTTGTGCGGCGTTCAGGAGAAAGAAATAAAATTGCCTAATAGGACTTTCATATTGATAAGACTGAATACTCAACCATTTCCCAGTTTCTGTGGGAAGTAGAAATATTGCCTGTGGAGCCATTTGGGGAGGTTGAGGATAAAGTATTTTGGACACTAAAACTATAGTGGGTGTTTCAAGAAAAAGTGGAGGTGATCAAGTTAGTTGAGTTCTCATTTCAACTCAATTTTTATTGGTAAAAACCCACACCATGTTGCAACAATTCTCAGTAGCTCAGTACGACTTACTTTCTTTATCCTGGTGTTATCGGTGTAATTGCATTCTCTTACCTTCATTCACCTTCGTGTAGCATGAATTTTACTGAAATTCATTTTCTTTCTGACTGCCTCATACCTCATTATGTACTTGGCTCAAAATGTACTCCTACACACTGATGCAAGGTCTTATTTTGAATCAGTTGTCATGTCCTTAATTTCCATAAGGACATGTGGGCTGACATACTTGATGTGATTATTTGACGATATAATTATCAAGCAGAGAGTTCATTCTAGCTGACAAATAAATACTTGATGGTAGACAGCTGGATTCAGTACTACTGAGGGTTTAAAAAATACTAATATAATCCTTTATGAGTAGGTGAGCTGTTAAAAGTCCATGTCTAGTACAGTGTGAGAATAATTTTCTTTAGAAGAGTGTAACTGATTCTATTCACACAGAAAATGAATAGCTTCAAAGTATGGAAAAAAATTGTTTGAGGAAAAATTGTTTCCTGTATAACTGGAGGAGACTGTTACTCAAATTCTATCAATTTTCTATAGGATCTCTAAATCTACATGTAGAAGTCTATGGTAAGGATATTTTGATAATTCTGTTCTATGTAATTTTGAAACTATTCTCCTCTAATAATTCTCTTCCTTTTTGTAAGGTACATGGAAGGGAGTGGGACAAACAGGATTTTGTGAGAGGTGCTATCTCCTAAATTTTACAGTGCTTCTGTAGAAATTCATTATACCAATGACAAAAGCAGTTAGTTTTTTTATTAAATGTATGGAAAAGTGGATTGGAAGAAATGACTGTTGTAAAACAGTATGTTCTTTATAGCTTGGAGTTTGCCATGTATTTTGTGTCTTTCAAAGTGCCTTTGTCCAGAAGGTATTATTTGGTATTTAATGTTGGTGGAGGAAGGTTTTTAAATAAGTTAACTATCCATGCATTGTGAATATTAACAGGAAAGACTGGTAGTGAGATGTGTACTGATTAAAAATCCCTCTCTAAACAGCCTGTATAGACTCTATGGGTAACTAAGCCCACTTGTACTTTAGATACAGAGCAGTCAAAGACACTTGTTTTTATAGTTTTAATTTTTCATTGTTTTAATTTTTATATCTGAAAAAAATTACCCCATTGCTTCTTAGGTCTCTGACATTTCTTTTAAAAGAGTGTTGAGAGACATGTATGCTTGTAGCCTGAGTGCAGTAATGAGACAGTGGGCAGAACATGTGATAGCCAGAACCTTAATGTATAACATGACTGCCTGTTGGAAACTGCCTGCAGGGATACAGCTATTGTGTTTCTTGCAACTTGCTGTCAAGCAAGATTCACTGATAAAAAAGGTGCAACCCTGGTTATCCTGGTGAGTTTGTATGCCAGCCAATGTCAGCACATTTCCATATGTAAACATGAAGTAAATACCACTGGAGTGATGATTGTGGCCGGGCATAACTTGAGTGCTGAGTAGAAGCAGCTTAAATAGAATTATTTAAAATATCTCTGGTAGAATTTGAACTAACCTCAGTCCTCAAGATACTTGCTTTGATGTTGTCATGTGGACAGCAATGTCCAGTCTGTACCTGATAAGACACACAGCCTGAACTTTCATAGTATTCAAGTTTCCAGATCTTTCAAATAAGTATTAACAAGTTTGAATAGGTCTTGCTATTATTCATTTATTTAAATTTGGTATAATCTTGTGTAGTGATTGTAGTGTCTCTTTGGCTGAATTAACCACTACTTGGAATTTGAATAGATGACGTGTTATGCATCTTCAGAATCAGATTTGGGTTCTAAGGAAGCAGGAGCTAATGTTCTCAGTTGGTTTCCTTACGTGTAGTTGAATGCTCTGCCTTGCAGGAGAGGGAGGCCATCAATTGAAGGCAGAAAGACCTCTTCATCTGCAAAGGCATTTACTTGAGACAAGGTCTGTATGAGGTGTAGAAACCCCCCCTGGTTCTGGTAAATACAGCTGTGGGTTTGAGAGTATGAAAAAAGTTATTCAGAGGGGGCTTGCAAGTCTGGCTGATTTCTGCAATCCACTTCCATCATATTTCCCAGGCATCTAGAGCTCTGAGGTCAAGGCTGTTAAAAGGTATATCCTTGCTTAGTCCTCTTGGTCTATGACAAGTTACAATTTACAATGTACAATCTGCTGTCACATACACACTGTGCATGCTCACAGGGGTCTTTCTTGCCTTTTGGAAGCAAAAGTGAGCCTTTGGGTAGCTTCCAGAAATGCTTTGTTGATGAATGTGTAATTGTTTCTGTAAACCAGGAGTTGGCTAAATTTCGTATTTCCATACTGTTTCTTTGTAGTGTTAGACCTTATAAATGTCACTTAGTATAGTTGCTTCAGGTGATGAGATACAGTGATGAGTTCTCTACACCCAGTTGAAACAGAGCTAACAGATCTGGGTAGATGTCATCTACTGTATTGAGTTTGACTGTTCCTTTATTAAAATGAACTTCTGTCCTTGAGAAATCCTTGGTGAAACCCAGTATATAGCTGTAATATTTTAGTCTTTAATTTGTTACATATAAGAATGCTTATTTTAGTAATTTTATCTCCATAAAATAAAGTCATGTTTTCCTTCAGCAGAGTCTGCACTCCACCTGTTGTGTTTAAAAACACAAAACTTCAGAAACTGCATTTTGTTTCCCTATTTCTCATGTGGGAGGATTGCATACCAGCTTTCAAATGAAGGACATCTTGTTGAGGAGCATTGGTGGGAAGAATGTCTCCACTCTTTCCTCTTTCCTTCCTCCTCAGTCTTGTTCCCAGGAGCCTCTGTGTGTAGTATCTTAGGCATGGTCATTTGACGTGGAGTTGAAATTACTTCCTCCTGGCTGGTAGCTTCTGTCCCAGTGGCCAAGGCCCAGCCCCAACTGCATGGTGGTATCCTCCATTTCCATGCAAGCCCTTGAAGAAGTTTGTATTGTTGAGAACTTCTGTGCTCAAAGTAGTGCTGGAGTCATATCAAACAGAAATTTTAGTTCTGGTAGAGTCACTTAGCAACAAGGAGGTACCTTTGTGAGAGAATGCTGGCAGGGCATTGCGTGAGGTAATGGGGGCTACCATTGAAACTGTCTTAGCTTTTAAACGTACTTTTCTGAAGCTGAGAAAGCATTTTAATTATGAGTTGAAGACCTGGATTGTACTGTGTTGCTTTGTACTATAGTGCCATCTTAAAGCTTCTTCTAAACCCCAGAAAGCTGTGAAAATGGAGCACAGCTTAATTGGAAATAATGAATTCTGTAATTAGACTGTATGTTGTGGAATGCATCAGTCCATTTATTGTGGAAGTGACTTGAACAGTCATAAAGGTTGAGTATCTGGTTATAAGGGGACAAGATGAGAGGGTGCAAGGTGCTAAATTCTGTAGTGTTGACTGAAGTGCTAATGTATAGGGAGCTTAGTGCATTTGTTCATTATTTTTAATTTTTTTCTTTTTTTTTTCTTGTTTAAAATTTTGATGAACCTTAGACCAGGAAAAAAGACAAATAAAATGTAGTTTGTTACTTTGAAGTGTGAACCAAGAAAGAGCATGAATTTTTGCCAGTAACTCACCTAAAGCCTTGATGGAATCAGTTATTTCAAAGTCAGTGTAAATGAATGCTTGTTTTATAAACAGGATAATTTTTTTCCCCACTTATTTTTTTTTATCACTGGCATTGATAAATCTGTTTGTTAATACTTTCCTGGACTGGGAATGATTGGAATTTTGCTGATAGTGCAGTGACATCTAGTGGCATGGGACTGGGGAGAAATTGCCAAAGAGCAATATTCGACGAGCAGATTGTATAGGTTTCAAGGTTAGGTGGTCTGCAACTGCAAAAAGACTGCTTTATGGAAGGTTGAGAAAGCTGAAGTATGATCCCTTGTACCTTGAGATGGGGCCTCTGCAAAAAGTGCTCCTGGTGTTGGAGTGTGGTTGGAGGTAGTGTGATCTGTACAAGAGAATGGCTTTCTTAAACAGCCTGCACAAATCTCACATTTGCTAAATCTTTCATTTCAGTTAGCAAATTAATTACTGTAAGATCTTTGTAAACAGTCTTTTTTTCACCAAATCCTGTCATAATCATTACTTGAGGGTAACTTAGATTTTTGTTTTAGTGAAGGTAAGCTTTCAAACAGTATAGTTACGAGGTTTTTCCCTCTGTTTCTCTGCAGCTTGATCACATATTGTCCCCCCCACCTATGCCCTTCCGAAAATCCAGCAGTCCTGAAGTCTCTTCTGGCCTTGGAAAGTCTCCTAAATTTAAGAGGCAGTTGAGTGAAGATGGAAGACAGCTCAGAAGAGGCAGCCTTGGAGGAGCTCTGACTGGTGAGTTTGGGATGGGTGTAATGCCATGTGGAGGTTTAGCACTTGTGGAGCTCATTGACCTCTGGTGTTTGCCTTGTGGCTGAACTCCTTGGGGAAGGTGTGAGCTCCACCTGGAGTTCCCATAAAGTCTCTTCTACATGAGTTCCCCAGTTGCGAGTTGGATGAGCTCATGTTTGAGGTTCTGCCTCAATGGGCTGCTGATAGGTGGCCAAGCACAGCGTGTAAAGGACTTATATCTTATTATGAATATGGTATTTATCTTGCCAACTTAGTTTAGCTGTTTTGAGATGAGATCATGTGCATCCATCCAAGGGACCACATACATCTTGTTTCCTCAAGGAGCTGAAGTGTACAGATAGTCCCTTTGTACTTGATTTCAGCAAAGATAAAGCAGTTTGGCCTCACAGCGGAGAAGGGTCATTACCAGGTAGCCACTGGCTGTGTACTGCAGCTTCTCCTCTGTGGAGCAATGCAGAGTAGCAGGACAGTTGAGGAGGGTTCAGGCCCTCCATGTCCTAAAAGTGTCTGTAGAAGATACAGATGCCTGGTATCATGACTGTTCTGAGAGCTCTATGGCTGCTGCAGTGGTGACTGAAGAGGGATTTTTTTTGAGTATGGAGCAAACTGAATATGAAAAAGTCACTAGAATTAGGATGAAGTATATTCCTAAATTGCACAATTAATAATAGTTTGAAGAATTTGTTGTACTTGATGAGAAGAACAATAGATTTCAGTGAATTCACTGGAAGATACAAATTTGAGACTCAAAAACTTGTTTTATCCATCCAGTTGATGTTGATTGATACTAGAGTCAAGCAGGTGAAATTTAGGTGAGAGGAAGTTGAAGTGGTATTTATTAGAGATGTAAGTGTCTTCTGTCTCTAAGTTCTGTACATTGTTCAGACTTGTTTTTGCTTGGGGATGAAAAATGGTTCCAGAGTGGATAGAATTGACTCTTCTCCCATAAATGTCTGGGAAATGCGTTTAGAGTATTTGCTCTTGTGGTTGGCTTCCCACCTCTCTCCCTAACCTTTTGCTGGAAGAACTTCCAAGAGGCTATTAGCAATACCTCTCTTTGTGTTCAGTAACTTAAAATGACCTACAATGTTTCTTGTAAGTGACAAATAATTTATTTTTTTACCTAAGGAACTTTAAAAAATTAAGTTGTCTCACACTTTCTGTGAAGGAAAACCAGATACTACTACAGGTATTTTTTGTATCATATCAGTACATAATCATTGCTGTGATTTTTAGTGTAATGAGAGCAAGATTTGCCATTTCTCTTGCAACTTCATTTTTATCAAGAGTTGTATTATGAAGATTTCACAAACAGTGTAGGAATATTTGTGGTCCATATGGGCTTTCATGAAAGACAAGTGACTTGGCAAGCAAGTACCAATTTTGCTAACCATTTCAGTGAACTCTGGCATCTCTAGAATATTACAGCTCTAAAAGTTTGGAGTGTAAATCAAACTATTGTTTTACTGAAACGGAAAACCTGCCAGCACACTTACTATTTCAGGGTTTTAATTTTGTTTTTGTTTAAAGTGAGGTGTTGGTCTTTAAAAACTGATCTTTCTCATATGAGCCCTGCGGATAAAGAGGGAGAAGACAGCCTAATCAAAACCAAACATAGTAATTGTCCTCTCCTGCTGTAGTCTCTGGTGTTTATCTCTATGCTTGAATGATTGCTTGAGGCCCTTATAAAGGGAAATGGATATGCTTTTTGTCTGCTTGCAATATGTTGTGCAGGGTTTCGTGTCAGGATTTGGGAATATAGTGTGCAATGATGTTGAACTGCTTTATTACTAATGCACTTTAAATGAACCTGGATACCCTAGGGCTTTGGTATCTTAAAATTGTTAAAATAACAGCTTTCATGATACTGATTAAATTAATCAAAGTCATTCTGACGTCTGAAAGTTTTTTGTATTCTTCAGGGATTTTCTTTTTAAATTGTTTTAAAGAAACCACTGCAGTTAGAGAACTAATTCCTAGAGTTGTTTCAAGTGCTCAGCAATCAGATATTGGTAATTGCCTTGGTCTTGTAATTACCTACCTTTTCTTCATGCACTTCACTTTTGGGAGTTTTTAAGTTTCTTTAATGCTTAAGTGGTTTGCTGTTCTGGTTTGAAAGTACAGGAATCACAATATCACTATAAACGAAAGGAAGCAGTGAGGCACAAGAAGACCTTTCTTTAAAATGGGTGAGCTGACATGTCCTTGGTTGGGATTTACTGCTATTCTCACACATCCTCTCCCAGATTTCTGTTTTAGTCTTGATGTTTCCAGAAAAATATTCCTGGCCCATAGGGGAGAAATCGATTTGGATGCCTGTCATTTAAAAAAATACTTGATCTTTAAGTACTTAATCTTCAATATCACTAGGCATTGTCTTCTTTTATTCTTTCTTCAGTTTTGTTGCTTTTAATATGCCCATAAGTGCTAGCTTAACAATGGGTATCAGTCCATTGAGAAGTAGTTCAGGAAGGTATTTTTAATTTATTTACAGTTCACTCTGTCTTTAAAAAATGCTCAACTTCAAAAATACTTTAAATGGGTGTATGTAAAGCAAGAAACATGAGTCTTAGCTTGCAAATTTGGAGAATATTCCTATGCTGATGCATGTTGCTCACTCCAAATGTTAGAAAAGTGAATTGTATTTTTTATGTTACTTTCCCTTTGCTGTTAAAAACACAATATTATCAAGCCGTAGAGCATAAGCAATATTAATGATGAAAACAAAAATAAAAGTTTAATTGGTTTATATAAAACAGGATAGTTCAATTCCTGCAGGGCTGAATACTAATAGAGATAAATAGATAGGGGTTTTATATCTGGGAATAGATCCCAAATAAATTAGTTTATTGGGCTTTACAAGAGGGAATAATGTTATGCAGAACATATGAGAAGAAATAAAATCTCTAGTGTTACAATATATTGGATGAGATTTGCAAAACTGGAAGGATTAGAGTTACTGAGAACCTACTGCCTTGAACTGGCTAAGGTAAATTACAAAACTCTTTATACAGGAATATGAGAAAAATTGAGAATGATGTACAGGGTCTTTCCAGAGGGAAATCAACACAAGGGAAGAGAAGGTTGGAAACTTGCAGAGGTGAGATAGAAAGTGAAATTATTTTCTACACAGCTTCAGGGAAACTGGAGCCCATTTTTTTTTCCCTGAGTCGCGATGTTTTATTCTCAATGTTTTTGAGAATAAATCTACTATTGCTTCCTCTTGAAAATTGCTAGGGAGCCACTGATATTAAATAAAGTTTGGCCAATAAAAGAAATGAATACTGCTTCCTGGAGACATCATGCTTCTATATTTTGGAAAATAAACTTGAATATAATTGTTGCAAAAGTATTGCTTTCCTTAATCTTCAGTCCTGAGGAGAGGAAGGAAGACCTTTGCAAAAAGAGAGAATGAGTTTAGAATGAAAAGAGTATATTGCATGTGGCCTACTATTAGTCTAGCAAATCTGCTTTAATAGTTCTTGTGAAGTGCTAGCAGTACTGCTTAGTAGAGAAAAAGAAGGAAAAATAGTATTTCATAGCTGTGCCTGCTAAATGTAAGCATTCATGAGATAGAACAACTTTAGAGTAAAAGAATTTGAAAGTAGTTCATGACCAATTAGTCTTTTAATTTAAAAGGTCACGTTCACAAAGGTTTATTCAGTTTTGGGTAGCATAACCACTTACACACACAATAATCAGTGTTTGCCTTTTTCTCTTCTGGTGCTTCTGCCTCATAACTCCTCTTCTGCTCTAGATGGCCCCTTTCCTGCATGCACACATGCCCATAACAATGCTTGACACATCCTTTACATGGGAAGTAAAGTGGACCTTTAAAAGTTCTGCTTGTGCCACGGACAGTGTAAAACACAGTCCTCGCGCAGCTTGTTCAATGCAGAGTAAGCCCTGATGCAAAGCTAAGTTGTAGCTCCTTGTTTCATAGTCCTAGGTCAGATACAGAGGAGAACAGAGGATTGCTCTAGAAGGTTGCTGGTGCCCTCTGGGTGCAGGGCAATGGAAGGTGTTCTGGGCAGAATTGAGAGCAATCTGTGGCTGCGAGAATCAGCTCTGTTATTCTTGGGACAATAGACATCTGTGTGTACACATGTAGTAGATGCTTCTTGCTGTAGCCTTAGATTGCCTTCCTAAGGATTCCTAATGGTGCACACACTGGGACTTTAAAACTTGTTTCTAACCAGGAGAAAAGATGTTTAATTAAAAAGCTGCTTTTCTGTGGTGGCTGGTTTTCTTGATCTTCGCAAACTTCAAAGGACTATCTGTAGTCAGAAGGTTTTTGGCTTAAATTGTCTACAGATTTTAGTTTGCTGTGTTCAGGATGCTTAAATAGAATCCATGGCACAAAGTAATGTGAAAGGATGAGAAATTAAATGAGCTTAAACTATGGAGAGGGTTAACCTGACAAATCACTGGGACAAGCAAAACAAATTGCCCTTGCTTTCATGTCCCATCCCTGCTCCTCACTTTGCACAGTGGTGGGTGGTGCAGCTTTGTTCCCTCTTCTCAGTGGCTCTGATGCAGGATTTGGAGATTGCTATCTCTCTTTCTACTTCTAAAAGATACGAGAACACATTGGGATAAGTTTGTATTTTGTAGAGTGCTGCAGCTGGCTCAGTTGTCTCTATACTGTAATGATAAGCTCTGCTGTTACATATGAAGAAAAAAATTACTATTTGTTACCTATAGTTTGAACTTCTTATCTTGCCTCCTGTTATCTCGCCTTTAACTGCCTGGAAACAAACTTCCTGCTGGCCTAATTGTGTCTAATTGTGGTAGGGCTGTTATCTGCTAACCTTAAATTGATTTTATACAAATACTGGTATCTTAGTTTGAGGGAAACCAAAATATTTACCAATACCAGAGGAGAGGATTCCTCCTCAATAATCACGTCACCCTTTATTAAATTAAAAAAACCCAACCCTTTTAATTAGAAAATGTATATAAGGATAACTGTTCTTAACTACTATATATATAGTGTGTATATATATATAGTGTAAATGTACGTATAAACAGACCAGAGCAAACTACTCCCCCAGCACCAAAAAAACAAACCCCAAAAACTGTAAGCTCCACCTGGTACAGTTACATTTATGGACAGTGTCAGTGTCACACCTGGGCTGGCTGTGAGGTGAATTCTCAGTCTTTTCCCAGCAAGGCAGAGACAAGGGGGTGAACGACTCACGTGGTGCAGGATGGAGCCTTTCCTGTGGGGTAAGAGCAGACTCTCTCTCCCCCTCTCTCTCTCTCTCTCTCTCTTTCTCTCTCCCTCTCTCTCTCTCTCTCTCTCTTTCTGTCTGTCTCTGTCTCTGTCTCTGTCTCTGTCTCTGTCTCTCTATCCTTTTGTACAAAATAAGGAAATGCTGGGGGTTCAGAGTGGTGGTAATTCCCAGAAATCTCCTTGCAGTCCAAGTTGGTCCCCAGGAAAAAGGTCTGCAGCGTGTCCCAAAGCAGCTGTGACCCTCCTCCCTCTAGCTCAGGGTACCCAGAGATGGAGAGGGGAAGGTGAAGAGCAGAGCCAGAAGGAGCTCTCACCAGCTCAGCAAACAGTGGCTCTCCCCCAGCAGCTGCCAAAAATGAGGTGAAGCCAGCACACAGGTAAAGCCTCTCCTCCTCCTAGGTGCATTGAGTCTATTTTTTCACCTCTGCCCCACCATTCAGTTGGAATCTGGAGCCATCGACCACTCCTTTGTTCTCAGTCCCAGCACTTCAACTCTCAAAAATTTTGTGTTGGTAGGGTGAGAAAAATTCCCTGAAGGAACCTTTGACAACTGGTAACATAGCACATATAAATTTCATTTTATAGGATCTTTAATCCAAGAATCCTAAAGCACTTTATATTAATGAATTTAATTAATGATCCAGAGATCACATATTTTCTACGGATCATGAAGAGCTAAAAATGAAGAAATTGTACAATTTATATATTTTTCTTAATATTCTTGCTTTTATCAGCTTTCTACCTCTGACTCGTCTGTCATCCAGATATGCTCAGCAATTGTTATTCCCATATAATTCATCTATGGTTGATCTGAAATGAATTTGGGGATTCTCAGTCTGTTTTTTGCATCAGAGATTCATCACTCTGCTAACACTAATTAGCAGAAAGATCAACAGCTTTATAAGCCATGAAGAACAAGCTGTTCTCTTATCCATGGATTGGCATGGGCTGGCAGGACTTGGAAATGAAGGTTTTCCCTGTTCATACAGGGAAGCAGTTGCTATAGCAGACTTTTCATAAACATTGTCAGGATAAGTTTTCATTGATATTATTGAAAATGAAGATTAGCTAATCCATTAAGCCTTACAGTGTCAAATACATGATACAACTTGGTGAGTGGGGAAATTGATCATAAAATCACATGACTTGTACCTTGAAAGCTCTCTGGGCATGGAACCTTACCATTACATACAACTGCTTGTCATAATTGTGATGTGATCAGTTTACCAGCAATATTTAAAAGAGATTATTTCTATTAATGATTGCCAGTTGGTGTAGATAAGAAGAAGTGTTCCATATTTCCTGTTTACATAATCAAAATTTCTTTCTGTCATGGTACTAAATGATTATACATGTGTCACCCCATGTGCCCTGTAATGTCACAGCTGTCTCTGGGGATAGAGCTTGGTGGACTCTGTTGGCCTGTCCCAGGTGCCAGAAACTGAGGTGCTGTAGGATTTGGGGGAGGAATGAGTGCCAGTGACAAAGGTCTATCAGATGTGCCTTTTTGCAAGAAATTTTACTCCCTGCTTTTTATTCCCCTTGTATATCAGAGCAGAAGTATATTTCGAAATTGCTTTCACTGTGATGCATGACAGGACTGGCTGTACTCAGTTTTAGAAAGCCTTTCCCGCTGCTGCTCTCTGAGGGCTCTCCTGCAGCAGAGGAGGGAGAGTAACAGCCCAGTACTGCTGCTGACACCACTTGGTTCCTGGGTACAGAGGGGAAAGTTTCAGCAGCCAGGTGTGCATGATCACAAGCACAATATGCTTCATTCAGTAGCGCTGCCTATCCAGAGCATATCTGGGAGTCTTCACTTCCTTCCTCAAAGGTTTCCTTATTCTGGAATCAATTGAAAGAGATAGAAACAATCTCTTCTATAATTACATATCTGAGGAAATGTGATGTGGATTGGTTTTTTTGTTTGTTTAGGCTTTCTGTTTGCTGGTTTTTTGTTTGTTTTTGGTTTTTTAGGCATTCTGTGCACAGCTGTCTTCTACAGATAAAGTAGATATATTTTGCTATGAAATATGCATTTTAAGATGGTTCTTGGTGCACTGATGGTTAAGATGATGTTAAGTTGTATTTGTCATTGTCAGTTACCTTCATAATTTAAGGCTTCAATCAGCCTGCATAGTTGAGTCGATTTTTACTTCCCTATGTGTCTAGCAAGATAATTTCCATATTCTTTGACATGTCTGGGTTCTGCATCATGTAATAGTCAGAGCTGAGAACAGAAGATATTGTATTCCTGTCTCATTATTTTGCTTTTAACTCCTCAATTGCTGCTTAATCGTGCTTGTATCATCACAACATGAGAAGCCGATTGTTGCTGAGATCAAAGCAAACTGTACCAGTAGACTGCCTAATTAGCAGATATGTTTGCAAGCTGCCTGTTTTGAAGAAGGGAGAAGTAGAGTTTAACCCTCTTTGGGACACTTATAAAAGCAGCTGGAAAGTTGTTAGGAGTCATTTATCATAGTGGAAAAATAAAAAGTGGAAAAAATAATCTGCATATTATATTTCTGAAGTTTGAGTTTCAGGTCTTGAAGAAATACCCTTAGAGCTGTTGAATTAGTTGGCTCAAGTATGGTTAGCTGTGTAACTGTAGAAGCACAGATGAAAGAACTTCCCCGAATTTAGTTAAATGCTTGGATTTAATTGGCTGATTAACTAAATCTGAGCTCTGTGAGGCTGGAGTCCTATTGTTGCTAGTACCTGAGGTTGTTAGTACAAACTGACTACACGTATTTATAGTTAAATTATAATTTCACATCAAGAACACGATCTTTACTCCTAGAGGCTTAAGTCTTATTGTTTTTTCCCTGTGGTGGCTCTCTAGTGGGTGTTGTAAAGCAAATAATCTGACACCATACTTGCTTTCTCCAAGTTAGTTGGTTTAACATGAGTTGAGTGTGCAGATTGAGAAGTGTTTGAGAAGAGGGAAAAAACACTTCTATGCTTATTAATCCTTAGAATGAAGATTGAAGACTTCAGTGGAGAAGTTCATATATGTTTTCCAGTGAAAACAGGAGCAGGCTTTTCTATGAGGAAGCTCTGCCTTTTGAAAAATGGCTATAAGAATAAAGTGACATAATTTCTTTAGTTATGTGGCGTAACAACAGGTACATAAAACAAAAATGGGGGTCATGGTGGGGTCTGTAGAGAAAGTATCATGCTGACACATGAATTCATGCTTGTCTTTCTTAATGTCAACTAGGAATTGCTGGGCATTTTCCTCAGTGCAATGGAAGATGTTTGTTTCTTATAAATTTTATTGAGCAAGTACCAAAAAGCAAGTACTGAGATGGTGCAGAGGTGAGAGTCAAGAGTATTGGCAACTATCTGAGGTAGTTGTTCATGTAATGTTTGAACTGAGCAACAGTGAATTTTTTGAGTTCCTCAAAATTAGAGCATATGTATTGCAGGCACAGCTTTGCTGCAAGTGGGCCAGTATTTAGAGTTGCAGATAAGAGTTGTCTCTGAGCTCTTAGTGTGCAGGATTCTTGTTTTTGTAAAATTGACTGTATATCAGAAGGAATTCTGTCTAGTTATCACTTAGATGTAGTTAATTTGCTTTTCATATCATCGTGTGTCTAGTGTGAACTTTAAATCTCTGTTTTTTTCTACTTTTATCAGAATTTCAGAACTGGACCTTCATATTGTTCTAGAACAGGTGTAAACTCGAAAAAGGGCTGAAAGTGGAGCAGTAATATCTGTGTCTAGGGTTATGTTCTAGAATTGACCAGTAGTTTACAAGTTTTGGAGCTACATGAGAGAAGTATGGGAAATGAACCTATTTGTTGGTATGATAAAGAAAAGGAAGCAGATGAATGTTCCATTTCTTAGTTCACTGATAAGTATCAGCAACTCATTTTTTTGCTGAGTTGCATTTCAGTAGAGTTGGGAGGTAGGGAAATAACAATGTAAATGGTAACTTCAAGCTGTAGGGTGTTTTTATTATGTAGTTATTGGTGCCACTGTTTGCCTAACAGTGCTATTGCTTTAGGTGTTTTTGATATAGAAAACTAGAAAAATATCTCAAGCAAACAAACAAAACTGAAAACCCCATAACCATTCTTACCCTCCAAATTTAATTAAAACTAGGGAGATTTGCTGGGCATCCCAGGTGCCTTTCAAATATTTTATTGCTGTTATAGTACTTCAATAATAGATTGCAAACAGTTATAGTAGAAATGTAACTGCAGTGAGTATCTGTTAACAAGGAACTCTGAGTAATTTCCTTATCAGCAAAACTCTTTCTTGTGTTTTAAGTGATTTTCAGTGAGAGAATTTTGTTCCAAGCATGAAAATGATATTTGTTTTTGGGATGAAAGCTAACTGTTTGTTACTACTTACTCTCAGTAATTGACTTATTAACAGTCTTGATTCTGAATCCCTTTGTAGTTAATGGAGGCTTGATTTTCTTTATATATATATATATAAATATATATATATGTATGTGTGTATAGATATATATATATATATGTATTTTTGGATAATATTGCATCTTACTAATTTGTGGTACAAAACTGGATGTGCCCTTTCCCAGTTCTAGTTCTGCCAATATTGATGAAATTTTAAGATAGATCTTTTGCTGCTTTTTTTCATTTTTTAAAGTTCATAACCTCACCCCATATTTTTGCCTTTGGTGGGCCACATTTATTTCATGCACGGCCAGACAAAGACACATAGAATATCCAGAATTGTAAGGAATCCACAAGGATCATTCAGTCCAACTCCTCACCCTACACAGAACACCCCCAGGAATCATATCATGTGCATTAGAATGCCACTTCTTTGTCTAATTTTAGAGTGAAACCAAGATACAGCATTTTAGGAGATTTTGTAGTACATCAAACAGTGAAAAAACTATTGTGAGTGTAATAGGATTTTTTACAAAGGCTTCTTGTATAGTAACAAAAGAAATTGTAATTGAGTCTGTTGTAACTGTAGGCTAACCTGAGTAATATTATATTTAAGGGACATAGTGGTTGAAAGAAGAATTTCACTCCTGCATTGGCATGTGTAGCTAAGTAATATGCAAAACATGCTCATTTTCTCTTAAGTTCTGGGCAATAAATGAGGCACTAATAAAATGGTAACCCTTTTTTGTTTCATGCTGGCAGTCATTTGGAATTTAAGTAGTCTGATGCAGCCATAACAGAATAAGGGAAAATATTGAAAAGTTTCCTAGTGATGACTTTAAATTCACTCTTCTCTTACCTTCCAGTTACAGCTCATGGGAATTATGGGCTTTACTTTTGTAAAGGCAAAAACTTATTTGGATGCTAAAAGATTTTCTCAATCATATGCAATTGTTTAATTATCAGAGCGCTGAACATTTGAGACAAAGTTATTTTTAAATTTTAACTGAAAATGAAAGATTTCTAGGTATTAGATTTAAGCTCATTTAGAAATTCTCAGCCATTCTATTGGAATACGTATTTGAGAGGGAGAGAGGAAGGAGAGTAATATCTCAGCAGCAGGAGAGGTTTTTGTATTTAGACTAAAGCAAAGCCCACCTTTTGTGACTGAGGTTTGAGGAAGCATGTGTAGGTTTTAGTCTCTTTTGGCCTTATACATTAAGGCGTACAACTAATGTGGACACACTGAATGCAGCAGAAGTAAGAAGTAACAAAGATTCCATTTGGACCTTCTACAAATATCTGTTAGAAAGGGAGCTAGACGTATGAGAGGGAAGTTGGGAGGAAGAGGACACTAAACTGCAGTGATGTATTAGCTGTGTCCACCAACGAAGGGGTAATACTGTTAAATAATGCTAAGTTATTACCGTTATGTAATCAACTTAAGTCACTTTTCATCAAAATGCATTTTGATAAATGTTCTGCACTAACAAAGATTGCCTTCACAATATGAGAGGAGATGGCATTGGCTACAGTGTTAGAAATTTAGGCTGTCTTGGTAGTCTCAGACACAGAAAGGGTGATAGAGCACCAGCAAAACCTCTGACGAGGAAGCAGGGGAGGAAGCCAAAGACTTTTTTGAGGACAGCAGTAGGGGACCTGTATGAATAGATTACTCATCTGTATCAATACCTCATGAAAGTAATATGAAAATTACTACCAGTGTAGTAAAGGGCTGGATGTTGGCAGTGTTATGTGCTGTCTATAGGCCAAAATACTGAATTAAGATGGAAGGGATGAGGTGAAGTTGAAGCCTTCCTCTCTGTCCCTCCAAGTCAGTTCACTCTAAAAGGAAAGCTCCTTGGAACATTAATCTTGAAGGCAGAAATGCATGCAGTGTGAAAATCAAAAATCAAGTTTTTTGTGTAATACTGAAATTTAAATCAGTTAACAGCAAGGCAAGTGTGGATTCATGTAAATTGAAGGAGTTATTAAAAACTGTAAAGGGGGAAAATGCATACAAATATGAATGAAACTGTAGTAGAAAAAGTGTAGGAGTACTATAATGGCAAGAGAAAGGAGGAATGAATAGTCTGAAGGGATTATTCCTTTTTGTTTGGAGTCTAGGGAGAGTTGCTGACTAACTCACTGAGGGTAGAGACTGCTTTATTGTGTGGTAGTTTAATGCAGTAGTACCCTAATCCCTTAGGGAAGCCAATTGAATTTTGCAAGAAGTTTTTTTTCTGTAGAAAATATTGGTGTTCCATTTGCTTTGAAAATGAAAAATCATTTTCATTGCAGTTCTGTGAAGTATATCCAACTTTTCTTTTTTTTTTTTAAGAAGCACAGTATTAAAAGTACCATTGTTATTGCCCAGATATTTTGTTGCAGTTGGTTGTTCTCCTCGTGGTAACTCTCTGCATAAAGAGTAGCATTATTCCTAGATAAGAGATCTGTCTGTTACCATCTTTTTGTCTAAGCCATGGATATTTTTCCTTCTATAAAAAATATGTTTATTATATGGCATTTCTGTGCTTAAAATAAGCCTGTGTACTACAAAAAGAAGAACTGGAGTTCTAGACAGTCTACTTGCCTTAAGTTCAGTATGTTCTGGAAACTGTGGTATCTTCCAGGCTCCTGTTTGGGGTAAGGATAGGAGGAGAGGTTATTTCACACATGCTTATGATTTTATTGGCAATTTTGATTGTGTTTACTGCCTAATTAGCTTTTCAACACCCCCCCAGCATTATTTTACATATTTCTAGGTATTAATCATGCAAGAAACATAATGAAATATTAAGTAAATTCTTACAGTGCAGACACTTGACCTTGATACTGCATTAATCTACTCTGCTTTCCTGTCACTCAGGCAAAATCTTACTGTTGAAGGAAGGACTTCGGACAAGATTTTGTCATAAACTGTAGGATTGCCTCTCCTTTAGCCTCTGTACCAAGATTTCTTAGCTTTTCTTTCAGATATTTGAGCAAGATAAAAACTAAGTAAAACATGTAACTGTAAAGTACAAATAGTAAAGGTGGCTGTTAGAGATGCCCTGCACATGGTAAGGTACAGAGTGTTCTACTCTGAGTGACCTGATGTGAATAGGAATAACAGTATTAGCTGTCCATGTTTTAGATCTGGTGCACATTTAAAACAAAAAGTAAGTACAAGCATTATTAATGGTACTTATTTCTAAAGTACCTTTCTCCTTCTAGACTAAACTTATTATTTAAACCTTTTTGGCTTGGGATCCAAACTTAAACAAAACTGTGTTAATTTGTTGTCAAAATACAAATGATTGCCTTTGATTTTTTTTTCTTGGGAATCTCAGTGGGATTCGTCTGAACTGAAAATTAGTGCCATCTGGGAAAGGTCTAATGTCTGACAATGGATTTTTAGACTGGTTTTAAACCCCTATGTCCTAGTTCCAGCAAGGGACAGAGTTAAATTTTTTTTTACAGTAGTGTGCCTTAGTCCTAGCTGCTAGGAAGGCTGAGCCTGTGGGATTGCTGGAGCCCAGGAGTTCTGGGCAGCAGGGAGCTGTGCTGGGTGGGCATAGCCAAGACCCAACTGCTACTTGATACCATTTGACATCATTGCCAGGGTGTGGTGGAAAGGGACTCTTTCTCTTGATTGATGGGGAGAGCGTGGCAGGTGGAGAGTCTGTCTGCCATTGGTTTTTGTTGTCCTGGGTTTGGTGAACATTTTTGCTTGTAAACCACCCTCTCTTTGTATATTTTTGTTACTAGTACTATTGCTGTTATTGTTCCTTTTCTTACCTCATTGCTGTTTCCAGTAAATTCTTGTCTCAGTCCATGATCTCTGCCCATTCTTTTTAGTGGGAGTACTAAATTGAGAGATAGCATTCCTAACCTGTGACACCCTATGAGGAAGTGTATTGGCTAACCAAAGACTGATAATGGTCCCCAGTTTTAGAAAAACATTATTAAAAACCTCCATTTTTCCCCCTGTGAATACTCTGCTGTTTTAAGGATCAGGGAGAACTTACTGCTTTTGGAATTTTGATTCTTGTGATGATAAAATGCCCTAAGGTTATGATACAGTGCTGAAATTGAAAATTGTTTAGTATAAGTTTCCTGATGTTTTCTAGAGTGGGTTAATACAGAGTTTCTAAGGGTTTTTTGTAATGCATGTCTACTTGACAAAATAGGTATTGCTGAATGGTGATGGCTTGTTTGAAGCTGTCTTGGTGTTGCTGGAGTTCTGCAAGGCTTCTTGCAGTTTCATGGTAGTGTTTGTAGTTTGCATTCTAGCCTGAGAGATTTTTGTAATCAGGAAAACCAGCACTAGGAAATGTCTGATTTTACCCAAGAATTTGTTCTTACCATTGACTCTGAGGAGCAGAGTCTAAAAGAAGTAAAGCAAATGCATAGACCTCTTTTGAGTGGAAGGCACTAAAGAAAAAAAATACACCTGTTTAACTGGAAGGTGAGTGTTCCTAAGGAATGGGTGGCCTGAACCTTGGTAATTTCCTCTTGCTTGGGACACTGGGGAAAGATATTTTCTTGGGAATTGATTGATACCTATTAGGTAGATTATAATGAGTTTTGGAATAGAAGCAAAATAGTCTTCACAGAATAGTGCAATTGTTGTTCACATAGTAAACGTCTTATTCCTATAAGCTTCACTTTGCCCTCAGACTTGGAACCTTGTTCTTTCAAGGGATAGACAGAGGCATATTTTTATGTATGTTTTTAATTTTTATTTTTGACTAATTTTCAGAATTAAGGTTTCTTTTGCTTCAGAACCACCGTTATCTGTTGTTGCTTTATTTGTGGTTCTAGGTAGCAAAAAGGTACAGCTGTGAGAATATTGAAAAAATAATTAGACTATGAATGTGTAGCTTGTGGGAGGGTGATGTGAAGGCCTAGCAAGTGAATAGTAGGAATTCTGGTCTGATAGAATCACCTCTGATCAGGGCTGTAGTGTCTTAGGGTGGCAACAGCGTTACAGTAGACTTTGTCCATTGCATTGCCTCATCTGTGATGTCTCCTGTTTTAACTCTCTCTTTCTTACCTTGACAGGAAAGTATTTGCTTCCCTGTGCAACTGGACAGCAGCTGTGGCAACCTGTAGAAAGCTCTAATCTTGTTCGCATGCGCTACCAAACATTCGGACAGTCAGCACCTTCACTTACTGCTAGTTTGGTGAGTAATTTTTTCCAAACCTGGAAATGTATTAAAAAAATAAATTGTATCTCTATACCTTTTAGTAGGGGGGAGGGAGATCAAACCAGAATTTCTGGTAGGAGTTAAGTCTGGATTGGATTACTGGATTCCACATAAAGTCTGAGCCAAATGTTGCATTAATATAGCTGTTTGCATTTAAATTATTTCTTTCCTTAAAAAAGCATGCTTTTTAAGACAGACAGCTGCCTTCTATTGCTTTTCCTGAACATTCTTTTCTGTCAATGTCTTTCCACTTCTTCAGTACTCTGTCCTTAGGAGGACATAGGTATATGAAGCATGAGCTTAATTAAGATTTTTGATAAAACAAAAAGGGAAGAGAAAGGGGAAGAGATGCATCATACACTTGAACTTTCAGTTTTTTGTTTTCAAGCATACATTTTGCTGCTTTGTGCTTCTGTATATTAATATCTTAAGAAGTTTTGAAATTTATTGCAGGACCTCATATACTAGCCTGTACTTTTCTTTGAAGAGTTACTTTAATATTTCTTGTTGTATTAAAAAGAAAAAGAGTTATTAGCTTTTTGCCACCCCCCTTTCCTGCCTTTGGAGTGGCTGTTAAAACTTGGTTGATCCATGTCTACCTTCTAGGGAAAGCTTGTTTTTTGGTTTGTTTTGGATTTTTTTAGTGCAATATTCAGGTTGAATGCATCCATGGTCAGCCAATGCTGGACAGATAGCACCACAAGTTTTTAATGTCTTATTGATATGTAGATGGCTGTTTTCTCCATGATCTGTCTGAAATACTATTTTATTTCAAATTCAGCAAATCTTCACCTGTAAATCTAATCCTGGTTTCTGCTTAGTGGTGGTACTGTTTCTGGCTCTTTGGGACAGATATGGTTTATAGGTCTCCATGCTTAACTATAAACACTGGATTCTACTGTCATTTCTGTGCTTTGAACCCTAATATTTTTCAGGAAACTAAGTATCAACCTATGTGTGTTTTTTTAATCCAGTCTACCAAGAGAAACATTGTTCATTTTGAAGGAAGTATTTGAATTATGTATAATTGAAAAAGCAAGTAGATGAATGGTCAGAAATCAATTTAAATTGTGTCAAAACTTTACATTTTTTCCTTCTTTTCTGAATTTGTGAATAAAAAATAATGTCTTCTAAATTAACTAAACTTAAAAAGTCCTGTGTTGCTATTTGATTCTCTGATTTTGTTTGCAGGACTGTTGGGTGACATGCTGCTAGCAATACTGTGCTTCTGTTTTGGTGTGATGCTTAAACTATAGCAAGAGGAAGATGCAGTAGCATTTTGACAAAAAGTACTTTAAATGGTCATAAACCAACAGACTAATGAAAAATTCAGTGAGCCATGCTTCCCTAAGGGCCTTTCACTCATCACCTATCTATTTTTATGGCATATCTGTCTGCCACAGACTTCTTCCTTCCTGTCTCTCCACATCATTTATCTGTGCCTGACTGCAGTTTCTTTCATGCTGGGTGCAAAAGCAGGCAAGAGCTGTCTGAGCAGATCTGAACAGACTGCGCACAGGGTAAAGGTGCAGGTTCCTCAGAACCATTTATTTCCTATCTGGAACTGCTGATCAGACTTGCTTCCTAACGAGGTTAATGTTAGTGTCACCTAGGCAGAGCTCTTCTCAAGCCTGTGTTGACAAACACTTTGCTGTCAGGCTTCTGAAAGACTCTGGCGTTTGCTTAAAAGGGGCCATAAGTTAGGGAGCACTTCCCCTCCTTCCTTTTTTTGTTGTTTTTGTGTGTGTGTGTATTTTTTGTCTTGGTGCTTTGATTTGACAGAGTTGAATTTGGGAAGCATATTTTTAGATTCTTGTAAGGAAGTTTTTAATTGTATTTAGGAAAGAGTTTACCTTATGTAGAAGAATGTTCTGTAGCTGTTCACAGTCTCAGTTGAAATAATGTTAAATGAATTGTCACACTTATGTGAAAAATGACTAGCTCATTATTAGTTATTTTCCTAATAATTGAGAGACTGATCATTCTTGTTAGGTTGATACTCAGCTGATGGGGACCTGACTGAGCAGTGATTATGTGCCCATATAGACAAGAATGGCAAGCAAACAGGTCAGGACATGTGCTAGTGTTCAGTGCAATTGCAAACAAGGTATAGACATACTTTTCTGTCAATAATTTTTGAAAATTTCACAAAACCACTTACTGGGTCACAGATGTAAAACCTTTCTGAAGGAAACTATGGACTTTTAAGTGACTTAGAGAATATTGATTAAAAATGGGCTGCATGTGTTGCTTTAGATGGAGTTCAGTAGCTATGCATGATTCACTCCTGCAGTTGGACTGTAATTTAAAAATACAGTTTCCATATACACCCATATAACTGGGCTAAAGATGTGTTAAAGATTTTCAGATGAATGAATAGTGTATTGAATCTGATGTGGGCTCTTAATTCAGAGGTGATAGTCTTGCTACTCTTCGATTTCTGGTGGGAGCATTTTGAGCTGTCCACAACAGACAGTTTATGTGGTGGTGACACAGATGATGGGAGTCTGCATAAAGTATTAATGGGGACTTAAAAACTTTAAGAAAATGATACAGAATGTCTTCAACACTAAATAGATTGGGAAGCTGATGTGTGGAGTAGTTCTTCTTTAGGATGTTTTCACAGGTCATGTCGGTCTGGTCAGTCTCTTCCTCTCCATAGTTAGCAGACAGTAATAGATGCTCCTGGAAGGCAAATCCATATGTGTCTCAGTGCTGAGCATTGCAGGAGTGTAGAGAAACTGTGCTAGAGCTAGTTTGTCTGACTCTTCTTGGCTGTAGGCTCTCAGTGTAGGCTGACAGTCTTCCTGCCTAGTTTCAGGCATCTATTTCAGGATAGGAGGGATTGGCCTCTGAAAATGCTTATTTTCTTTGGACGTGGTTTGAGAGTCGATTTGGAGTTAGTTGCTGTCTCATTCAGTATCCAAAGTTTAGGAGCAGTTCTCCTGTTCTCTGCTAGTCCCCTGCCACTCCAAAGTATTTACAAATACCATTTATAAACATAAGGTTTTGACTTGTCCATTTTTATCACTGCTAGCAGAATTTTTGGAAAACAGTTTAAAATAAATGAAAATAAAGCCAATTTTGTTAATATCGCATTGTAATAAGCTGATGTGCTTCAAATTATGATAAAGAGCCTGGAACTGTCTGAGCTCAAAAACTTACTTTTATAGTCAGAAAGGTATTTGTCTAGGTGACACAGATTGAACAGAGTTCCTGATTTTAACATTTTCGAGTTAGTTGCATATATAAAAGCAGTGGAAACCCAAACATAAAGTGTCCTTATGATATATGATGATAAATGAGTATAAAGGAAAGATAAAGGAAAAGAATTTGACGAAATGAATTGGGTAAAATTTTGTAAACTTGTTTTGGCTTTATCATGCCTTAGTGTCAAATTCTTGTTCTTGGTTTTGTTGATTTATTGTTTGTTTGTCTGTGTCCCTAATTAAAAAGAAGGAATTTCCCACTTTAAGGGGCATGATGTCTTTCATTTTGTTTATCTGTTTTATATAAATTGAAAACTTCTACACCACAAGAAAGATTTCTCACAGTCCAGAGAGCTTTTTAAGACTATTTCATCTCTACTTTATGGTAACTTGCTCTATGAAATAATCACATAATAAAAATACGCCTATAAACAACATCCTCAAATGAAACATTTATCTTGTAATATACTTGGCTTTTAAATTCAGTCAAAACTGATTGTGTGATTCCAGCTTTTTGGCAAGTATTGAGGTCAGGTTGGCTAGTCCTGCCTTTGTGGAAGTAAATTATGCTCTAAAAGACATGCTGTTTCTTCTTGGAAATGTGAAAGATGTCAGCGAAATTACTGAATTTTTATGTAGTATAATAGTGGAATATCTTTGAATACTTGGAAGTAGTTTCTAGTAACATAACAACTAGAAAAGCAGTAAACACTAGTCCTTGTGAATGGCTTATGCCCTTTTCCTGCTAAGCAGTGAAGGGATGTTTTGCCTAGGTATGATTAGAAGCATTTGCTACTTTTTATCATACTACTTTTATTTTCAGTTTATTTTCTTTCAGGATTTACCTCTTGATTTTCTCCTCCCCCAAAACACACATCCCCCAGGAAGCTGCCAAAATGTTGCCTTCCCTGAAACTATAGAAGACTGAGTTTGCAAGCATCTGTACTTCAGTTTACTTGGGTTATATGGCCATTTTATCAGTGTTAATTTGTAAGAATGGCCTTATGGAAACTGGAACGTGGCAATTATATGAAGTACTTGTTTATAAGTTGGATTGCTGAAAGGAAGCAACATAAGAAATGTTCAGTGTCTATGAAGAGCAGTTCTCTCTTTTTTGCCTCTTTCTTTCTTTTAAATAGTGTAATACTGAAAATAAGTAAGTGTGTCGTTGTTAAATACGCCATTAACTTCAGCTAAATTGACATAATGTTGACAGTTATTATGAGAACTGTTTCAAAACTAATTATGCTAATTAGAATTTAACTACCAGTAATTGCATGTATTCAAACAGCACACCAACACCCTTTTGTGTGTTTTATTCCCCAGATGTAAGACAGCCATTTGTTGTCTCAGAAGCTGCAAAATTACAGCATAGATAATAAATGATTGGGAACAAATAAACCACATTCTTTAGAAACACTGATCAGTTAGATAAGTGAATGACAGTATCAATTGTGCTTGGTCTTCTTCCTTCATGAGAGACTTTGAACAGCGAAAAGGCTCACTAGTTTCTACTTCTAGATAATCAAGATTCTAGGGCTGTTAAAATTACCCACACATTTGAGCTCAGTAAGCTTGGTTAAATGTAATTCTTCACCCCTAGAATTGAAACTCCTGACTATATGGTAGTAGTGACTCTGAATAAGGGTTTATTTTTGTGTGCTGTGATATTTGAGTTGTTTGTGTGTGGTATTGGTTGTAGCTGTATTAAAATGTCATCTAGAATTGTGTCCCAGTATTATTTAAAAAGAAAAAAGTGAGAAAAGTGGAAAGTGTTCCGAAAGTAAGGCCATGACTTTTCATGCTGGTAAAACTGGCCACATGAGAAACAAAAGAGTAGCATTGTTTGACAATAAACTGGATGACCAGAAGAAATTGATGTGTAATTATTCATACTGCTTGAAGTTTAGATGCCTTTCTGGGAATAAAAACTTTCTTAGCTTGTTGTTGGACTTTACTTAGAGGATAAGTGAACAAAATTACAATCTCTGATTAAGAAGGAAGATAGTGGTGGACTTTTCTGGCCTTAGATCAAAAGCTTCTGCAACTCCTTAAAAAATTTGCAGGTGTAGAAATGGAATGGGGATAAAGAGGCTAAAAGGACATCGAGAGTAGAAAGAAACTGGAAGAATTACTGACATTTGGAAGTATCTAGGAAATGTACCTATAAAGCTGTATCCTGGTTGCCATCATAAAGAAAAGACTACTGTGAATTCACTGTCTATTAGTTTACATGTTAATTCAAACACCCATTCATCCATAGTTATGCACATTTAATGAGAAAATATTAACAAGTTGCAAGAACATTCTCCTTTGCTTAAGGAGTGTGTGCTGATGTACAGATCTGAATTTAATGCTCTGATTTCAATTCTTAGAAGAATGTAATAAAAGTTTAAACTAATTCCACTCATGGTCCTGACTTTAAAATAAATTGAGATAAAATGGGCATGAAAAATACCATTATGAGTGTAGGAAAACTATTGTCTACACTTCTATCTGCATTCAGGATCTCGAGGCGTAGTGAGAGGTGTTAACTTCAGGCTGGATGCTCCTTGTGGGGTGTAGGTGACTAACAGTAGCTTAGGGTGTTACTTGGTGTCCTTAAGAGACAGTTACAATTTCTTTGACTGTCCTTAACAGTTTGGGAATTTGGTACTCACGCATATACCAGATAGGATGATGAAAAAAAGTGCTGTAGATGATGAGGTCCTGGTCCACTGACTGAATTTTAATAGCAATATTCAATATTGTAAAGAAACTTGACTTTAAGCATTGTAGAAACTTTTTCCTAGTGCTGCTATCACTGTAGAAAACTTGATTGCTGCTATGGCAGTTTCAATTAACAGAAATGCAAAGAATTAAATTCTTTGAACTTCCCACTGAAGTTTGGCCTAAAATGCTGTGATTATTGGGAAGCTGGTGAGGTATTTTTGTTTTCCTCTCTGTAAGTCGACATATTCTCATATCTATGGTACTTGCCAAGTGATTGTAATGTAGCAGAGAGTAGAAGCAGACAGTGTCGGAGCAACAGCTCTCATCCCTCAAACTGAAGTTCTCCCATGGTTCTGATGATAGCTGTAACTCTCAAAACAAAGATACTCAAATGGGTTGAATGATACTGCTGACTTACAGACACTGGAGGAGGCAGGGGAAGTGTAGTTTGTCCAGGTACCTCTGGTGGGAATGAACGTTCCTCCTCTTTTTTTTTTTTTTTTTTTTTTTTTTTAGATTCCATAAAACAAATGTGTCTAGCAAGAATTTTTCTACAGGCATTTTTCAGTTTGGGAACTTACAGCAGAGTACTTCTGTGTTGGATGGTACACTGCTACTTCTAATCTCTTACATTTCTAGGTTTAAAAGCAGATTCAAGTTTTACTGACCTGAAACTTTAAGTGGGTTGACTGTCACAGGTGGCTTTGGCACGTGCTTCTGGGTGTTTGTACCTCTGGTTTTCAGTCAGACTTTCTGGTACATTCATGTGGAATCAGAGGTCTTATTGTAAAATGCACTTCTGCCCTGTGGAAGCAGGTGGGAATCTGGACTTCGATAGTGTTTTAACATGCCTTACCTGTTAGTATTCCTGCAATCCCTCCCTTGTCCTGAGAGATGGTGATTAAAATGGTTCTGACTTCACTGGTGTGATGCAGTCACCATGTTTGTTTCCCTGTTCTGTACACTGCCACAATGGACTGATGACTTTTAGCATCAAGTGTTACCATCTCAGTAAAGCCAGAAAGTGTTCTTCTAGCTTTTCTCATTTGTCACAATAAACCATATTACGGTGCATATGTCTTTTTCCATTTCTGTCAGAATTTTAGTAAAGCAATAGTACAGTAAGATCATTGCATCTATTAAGGATTTTCTTTCATGGTGTTGTGGAGATTAAGGAAGTAGATAAGTGCTCAAGTCAACCTAAATGTCACTTGAGTAAAAGATATAATAATCAGCACGAGATTGGTTAACTGCTACTCTCATGAATACATCATTTAACCTCTTGATCATTGCTGAATATCTGAAATTATGTGGTGCAGGAGAAGATAGTACTTGGTCAGTTACATTCAGATATGATGGCTTGCTTTGTAATGCATGGAATAATTTCGTAGTAATATACACTTGGCTGATCACGGATTCCTAATTTATCTCTGTTAGGTTATCTATTTGAGAGAGGATAAAGGTTGGTATTAAGAAACAAAGTTGAATTATGAGATTGCCTGCTGTAAATAAGGGAGGAAAGAGTTCAAGTTAAGGAAGAAAACTAACCAACAACTAAAGTAGAGTTGGATCTCAGTATATTCTGTCAATTTCACAACTAGAAAAAGCATATCCTGAACAAACTTCCATTGCATGATGCTCTTTTCCAGAAGCCTGTAGCTGTGAATAAATTTTTTGTATGCTTGCTATATGTACTCTACTTGTCATACATGGAACTGCAACTAGTGATCAGTAGGAGAATATTTCCTTTTATTCCAGATTCCTCACTTTGCTGGTTTGTAATGGAATTTCCATGCCTGGACAGTCAAGACTTCAGCAAGATGAACTGTCTTCTGAATTAACATGGTTGTTGAAAGGCTTAACTATTGCTCTCTAATGAAGGAGGTGCTCTTATGAAGCAGAAGGACTATGTGTGGTGGAAAGTGTTGACTGTTAAGAGTGCAAGAAACAGCTGAAAGACATTAAGAAGAATTGTGCCTCTTTAAGAAAAAGTACATTAATATGTTATCTCATTGAGAAAATATTGCATTATTACAAGTGTTGATATGAAATGCTTCTAAAAAGGAAAATGGGGCATTGTTGTTCATAGCTGCAGTGTTGCTCAGAGTGATTTCAAAATAAAACAAGAACTTACACCATGCCTAAGTTTAGTAATCATGGTTGGAATGCAGCTTGCCTATTAACTGATTTCACTGAGAACTAAACTTCTAAACATCTAAGAGGAATTATTCAGAATGTAATTCCTATTTTTACTGTTTTGCCCTGAGAATATTTTTAGTATTTTGCTTCCTTTTCCATATACAGCATCTAAAATATGCCATTGAAATGATGGTTAGAAAATGCTTTAACCGAGAGGGTTCTTTACTTGTTCTCTGAAAACATGGTTAGATGTGGATGTTTCAAAGCTAAGATTTAAAATGGCCTAAGTCCTATATGTTTGATGTTAGGCATGCCTTGGGGAGATGCTGAGACAAGTAGTTCAGCAACTTTTGATAAAAAGAAGAACCTTTTTGTATGTGGGTCTCAGTTTTTGTTGAAAAGAGATCCCTGAGAGAAACAGACTGTACTCATTATGTGCCTGTGTTTTCAGAAAGAAATTTGGTTTATGCTATTGTATAATTACAGAAAACTTAGAAAAATCAGAGGGCTGGCTACTTCAGTTTTACTTGGTGATCCATCTGTGCTTTTTGATGCAGTAAGGAATATTATTTGATGCAAACAGCAAAATGGATGTAGCTGGCATGTCTGTTGTAACCAGTCTTTTCCTGTATGTTCTGTGATTGAAAGACCGGTTGAATTCTTATTTAAAACTTATTTTAAAAATTGGTTTGCTTTAGCAGTGTGCTCGTTTAAAGGTCAACCAGAAGGAGAAATGAACCCAACTCAAAAAGAGATTACAAGTCAGAGTTATAATTTACTAAAAAGATTACAATAAATACAGAGATACAGAGAAAAATTGGTTTTAACCCACAAAAGAACAGAGGTATAACCCAGCACCCTGGGGCAGAAACCGAATGGCATTTGCTAGTCCCTGTGCTGAGCACCACGTAGTCCCCCTGAGTACAAACTAAAAGAAACCTGTTGGTGAGGATGATGGTCATGGTCTTGTTGAGGGTGCCAGTTGCAGTCATCTTGTCGAGGTTCTGGTCATTCTCTGGATCTAACAAGTGGCACCCAAAGTCCCAAACCCCCAGGATTATATATGCTCAGGTTCAGATGAGAATGCTCAGTACCTCCCCCAGGGTATGGAGTTTCACACTGGGTGATTTAACTCTGTGAGTCATGACTTATCAGGCTGGATGTGAAGGTGCTAATGCCTTCCTGGAGGGGAGTTATCATGGCTGAGTCATTGGTGTGAAGACATGAACACTTCCTTATCTCACAGGGTTCTTTAACACCCAGCTTGTAGCCTGAGGTGTCAGGCATGTCCTGGGCAGCTGCTGCAAATGGTCCATTGTTAACAGTTCATGCGAACTGACATAAAGGGTGTAGAATATAGTTTTGTTGACACCCACACAGTGATAATCGGATCCCAGCTGCTGCAACTAGGACATGCGGCAATTTTTTTCTCTTATATTTTCATTACCGATGTATTACCTTTCTAAGGTAATAAATTAGCCTTCCGAATGAATGGTGAACCCGGAAATGAGTTGGTGTAAGGAGGATTTTGTCCAGCAGGTGGCATGAAGACCCCGTGTGTACCTATGCTCTCCATGGAATGTCCCCACTCCTACATGTGTAATTGCAACTGTTGGCGAGGTAGATGTGCTTTAGTATGAAAAAATAGTTTATTTTCAAGAATCTTAAGAAACATAATCGCAGAGTCAATAATACATTATTTTTTGAAGAAACAGCAACAATCAACTCCACTTCCTTATGTGTAAGAAATTGTAGCACCCTCTGCTAACCTGTGGTTTACCACTTGTGTATGTTGGTCAGCTCCAGAAGAAGAGAATTAGAGGTTTGGTAAGTAAGGAATCTTGAATTTCTCCCTGCTTGTGGACCTCTTTTGAGCAATAGCCAGTGTCTCAGGAGAACAGTAAAGCATCTCTTAATGCATTGCTGGACCTGGTAGTCAGAGTTCTTTCTTGGATACACAGCAAGCCAACTTGGCTTATCCGAATCTGGTTTTGTGTAATGTGGTGAAATGGAAGACAAATTTAGTAGCGCTCTATCAATCCATGAAATTATTATTGTCCACAAGTCTTTACTTCTCAAGTACAAAAGAGATGTGAAAGGAGCAATGCACTTTTCTCTCTGTGTGTTTAGGATTGTAATACTGAAGGACAATAGAGATAAAAAACTAGTAAGACGTCACAGTTTTGCTGTCAGGCCAGCAGTGCCTTCTTCAGTGCTGTAAGGTACTCAGAGGAAGCAGTGCCTTGAAAGCATTTGTCTGGTGAAGCATGTCTGTATTCTTCCCCTGAGGGGTGCTTGGCTGTCATGTTGCACCCCGGAAAGGAAGTGGTTGGTATCATATGGAGCATTTATTTCATACTTTTTAAAGTCCTTAGACTTAGAAGGGACGCTAAACAGATGTATATAGGAACATAGATGGCTATGATGAAACTCTGCTACTTTTGCACTTTGAATCATAATTATATATTGTTTACAATGTCTAAAATTGTATACTAATTATTATGCATTATTAGTAGTTAATGTTGTGTATGTTACTTGATTCTGTTAAATTCATTAATTTCTCAGAATTTCAGTTATGTTAATAATTATTAATAAATTGTTTTTATCAGTCTCAAATTTAGACAAGATAACTTTAGCCCCTAACACTCTAAAATGGCAGAATTGTTTTCATTGTTTCCTAAAGTAATGTGCAAGTTCATATGATATCTCTGCTTAGCTTCTATGGGTAAATGAGATCTCAGAAAGTAAATCATGACAGCCAAGCGGTGGATTTTTATTATCCCATTCCAATAATTTGTGATAAAGCTGGCCTGTATTCCCTCGCTGATTGAATATCTTAAATATGCTTTAGTGTTAATATTGAAATAAACAAGCCTTCCTGTTGCTGTATGATGAAATTCTTGCTGAATATATTGCAGAGCTGTAGTTCTGTTGGCTAGTCTGTATGTGCAGACTAAAAAGTTAATTGCTACTTCAAGTGGATTACAGCTTCCCTTATCTCAGTGATGATGTTAGGTATGGGTCTGTCAATTTTTTGCTGCTAATTTTGATGAAACATCTCACTTCCATGGCTGTAGCCAATTTCAGTGACACTTCACAGGTAATAGAGCTTTCAGAATTTTAATGGAACAAGAGGTACGTGGATAATGTTGTTTCCATAACCTTTATTCCTCAGAAAACATTAAAAACATTGCATTAAAGAAAACTCTTGGGTAATCTAACAGTAGGTAGTGATACCGTAAGTTTCTGACTTACATAAGATGGCTAGATATTGATCTAAATGAAATTCTTTAAAGATGATCTTCAGTTTGATTCACTTCCAGAATGATTTTTCAAATGGATATGAGAAATACATGTACATCTTTCAGCTCACAGTATCATATGTATCTTTTGCTTTCATGCTTCTATGGCTTTACTCGATCATGATCTGGTATCCGTTATGATTTCTAATGAAATCCCTTTTTCTCACAGCATTGTGGAGTGACAAGATGGATGATGTGGTGTGGATATATATGTATGGGAGGGGTGAACACTTTTGGGTGTTAGTTGTTTTTACAGATTTTTTTTTCTTTTTCTGTTTTTTTTTCTGGGGAATGGACAAAAATGTACCGTGTGTTTGAAATTCAATGTAAAACACTGGGGGTAAATTCCTTCAAGAACCGAAACTGTTTTCAGAATACTACAGAACAGGAGTGTGATTTCTGTTACAATTTCTTAATCATATGCAGAGTATGATTACTTTGGTGTGGCTTATAAAGATGGCTCAATTTCTCTTATAACTATTCAGAAAAATAATCTGGGACTCCCTTGTGGAATTGTAGTGTTATCCTCCCTTGGCAGTTTATGCTCTAAACTATCACAGACTCACAGAATATCGTGAGTGGGAAGGAACACACAAGAATGATCAAGTCCAGCTCATGGCCTTGTGCAGGGCAACCCCAAAAATCATACCATGTACCTGAGGGCATTGTCCAAATGCTTCTTGAACTCTGTCAGGCTTGGTGCCATGACTACTTCCTTGGTGAGCCTGTTCCAGTGTTCAGCCACTCTCTAGGTGAAAAACCTTTTCCTTATATCCAGCCTAAACTTCCTTTGACTCAGCTTCATGCCATTTCCTTGAGTCCTGGCACTGGTCATGAGTGTGAAGAGATCAGTGTCTGCCTCTCCTCTTCCCCTGACTGGGAAGTTGTAACTGCAATGAGCTCTCCCCTCAGCCTCCTCTTCTCCAGGCTAAACAGACCAAGTAACCTCAGCTGCTCCTCATACGGCTTCCCCCAAAAGCCCTTCAACAGCCTTGTTGCCCTCCTTTGGACACTCTCTAAGAGCTTAATATCTTTCTTATATTGTGGCACCCAAAACTGCGCACTATATTGAGGGTGAGGCTGCCCTAGTGCAGGGCAGAGCAGGATAATCCCCTCCTTGACAGGCTGGTGATGCTGTGTCTGATGCCCCCCAGGACACGGTTGGCCCTCCTGGCTGCAATTCAACCAGGACCCCAAGATCCTTTACCGTGGGGCTGTTCTCCATTCAAAACCACAGAAACAGTATTTAGGGAGTTTGTTTCAAAACCATTACAACTACAGCATCCAAGGGGTCACACTGCTGTGCTCTAATGATTCTTTCTTCTCTAATGTGCTTAAAGAAAGGCTGCATAGGAAGTTATGTTTAACACGCCCAAATTTTTCCATTCCGTGCTTGTAAAAACACGTATCTATAGTGTTTCTACTTACCTGGGTTACTGAAAATATCGCATGTACAATATTTCAGTTTTTCTACTGAGTCGCTTGAATATCAGTGGACAAAAATACAATGGAAAGCTCCCTTTTTACCAGAACTGGGAAAAAGTTCCTGTTATTTTAGATTGCAAGTTGTCAGAATGTAAGGCTATTATTTCATTGTTTGCTATTTGTTCCAAGCATTACAATATTCACCTATAGGAAGAAAATATTTTTAAAACTCAGTGATGCTGATTGGATGCTGTAGAATATTTAAGGTATAGGAACTAGCCCTGACAGAGATAGTTTTAGGGGCAGAGTACAAGTGAGTTGTTATGTGGTACATAATAAATATGATTTGTTCTATGTTACCACCACGTGTAATATGAAAGTGGCAGCTACACATGGGATATGCGTATACATAAAGTTAAATTTAAATCTGCTTTGTAAAACTGGAGGTACATGTTCATATCTCTTTTTGCATGTTTAGGTTTTATCTGGTTAATTGGCTGATTTCAGTAATCACAATGATTTCTAAATTCTCCTGGGTTTGTCAGTTAATACTGTTTTCTAAGTGAAGCAGTAGGACCCATGCAAAAAAAGGGCAGTTGCATGAGGATAAAAACTGCCTAAATTTGTGTAATTGTCCTGAAAACTATCTTCTACCATATGTCTTTTCATCTTTAAAGGAACATGGACTTACAAGTATTTATATTAATTCTGAAATATCATTCCTATTTAGTAACGTCTAATGCTTTGTTTATAGGGGAGAAATATTTTTTTGAAAATTTGAGGTTATTGACTGTCTTAAAATAATTTTGCCTTCCTTGATGGGGGTGGAAAAAAAGGATGTTTCCTTGTTCATATATTGTAAACATGTGCTATTTTGTGATACATATACAAGTGAATTGTGCCTTTCTGCTAAAAGTGAAGTGAAGGAGTCTGTGAGGCATTTTGCTGTATTTATATATATATAAATTTAAGGATAGCAATAGTAAAATGTTTCAAAGAGTAAGCTTATACTTCATGATTTTCCTTCTAAAACCTGTCTTTTACCATACCATAATCTGGTCTGCTGTGGTTTCCATAGAAAATATAACTGAAATAAGATTCTGAAAAATAATGAAAGTCTTCAGAACAAAACCAGCAGGATTTACACATTTTTAAATGTATAGATGCACCTTTGGCAGTATCTAAAGAGATTCACAAGTTGTAAGAAAATTCAGTTGATGCTTCCCTTGTTACCTGCAAACCTCTGCTTTTTACTACCTTCCAATAGACTGTTATGAATTGCAGCACAAGCCTGGGAAAGCACCACTTCTGTAATTGACAGTAAATGCACTTTTCACTGAAAGGTAGTTGTATGCTTTTCTACTTGAGATTTATCTCATCTTCTTCCACTGGAAGGCACTCTTCTCTTTATTTCATTCTCCTGCCTTCCAGTGTTACTTAGGTAGCTGTGCTTTAGCTTATTGCAAAACCAAGCAATACTTGCATTCTGTCTGTAGTTTAATAATTGATTCATGCATGTACATTGGAGCTTTTTCTGCTTCTGATCCTTTCTGTTAAGTTATCCTCATACAAAATTACAGCTTCTGTGATACTTAAGGTGTTTTGTTGGGTTGCTGGCTTTTTGCATCTGTGTCTATCATTATATATCACTTGAAGATACGACTTTTTTGTGCTGTTGTTCAAGTAATGACCTCTCAGTTAGTGGGATAGGACACTTTTAATTCATACATATATATTGGACAGTTATGTACAGTTAGATGGGCTAAAAGGATTGTTGGAATAGAACTACACCTCAGTACTACTTACATTTAAAGGAACTGAGAAATTGAGATTTAGGAGGTTTTGAATTGCTGTGATTGAAATAATTTGTGTAAATATGTATTTACATTGGGTTATATAAATGCATATGAATGCAAACAACCTTGCAGCTGAAACCTGCGGTGTGTCATGAGAGGCAAATGCTAAGGCTTTGCCTCTTACCCTTGAAAGTCTTTGACTAATTAATTTTTGCCAAAAGAACAAACATTTAAATTGCCATTAATTTGCCTCGGTCTTTGGAAACAGAGAAACACAGAAAAGGATGTGAGGACACATGGTTATGAATGATTGTCACAAAGTTTTAGAGTGTTAACGAAGAAGAAAGAACATTTTGAAAAGACAAATAGGAATATTGGGAGGAACACAAAGGAGATACCTGTGTGTCCTTAAGGTAACTTTTTTCCCTTTTGTTTCAGACAGATGAGAAATCTAGTTGCTTTTCAATTTGATTCTCCAAAGCAAAAAGAGTTTTCACTAGGTTCAGTGTGCTGCTTAAAGAGATGATATACTTGAAAAACAAATTCAGGAGGGCTGAGTACCCTTTGTTACAGAGGTCAGACTTGACATGCACAAGACCCCCTTCTGGCCTACAAATCTATAAATCTATCCATGTGTTTGATTTTTCTTCTGTCCCTCTTGTGGCACTGGAGTTTTGGTCGTATGAGCATCTCCTTTCTTTCCGAACTGACACGCAGCTCTAATCCTGTAACTGAAATCGGTGAGGGCTAAGTTTTAAGCCATTGACTCAGTGTGATGGATGTATTTGGAGCTGGAGACACAGAGACAGGGAAGGGGGAACATACTTAGTTAATGTCACTGTGTACCTCAGATAAAAAAAAAAGACCTTTTTTTAGAATGATACAGTTGGAGGTCTCAGAGAAATGTATCTGAGCGAGAGTGCTGATTTTTTTTTTTTTAAATTGTAACAAGTGTAAAACAGTAATGTTAATGGATTTCAGTCATATGAAGAGAGGGGTGGAGGCAGGGAATACAGCAGCCTTTTTTTCTCTGTTCTTTAGATAAGCTGTTACTGCTCAGCGTTATCCTTTCAGCAATGCTTTTCCCTCTCCCCTCCCCCCCTAAATGCCTTTGCTCCTAGCAGGTATTACTACTATGGAATGTACATGGACTACTCAAAATGATGCAATCTGACAGGAAATCAATATTTCTTTTTCATACTAGATTTGAGGGTATGATTGTCATAATCCTCATCTTAGACTCTTAATGGGTGAATAGCTAATAGTGTGGTGAGAACTTTTGGAAAAGAAAAGAAATCAATGGTTTGTTTAACCAGCAGCTTGGCAGATAAGAAAACTCCAATACCGTTTTACTCCTTAGAATGTGTGCTTTCAGATGTAACCTTTTCGGATTCAGCACCTGGTTTTTGACCGAGACTTTTTCTTGGTTCAGTCAGGTCAGCTGAGCTGCTGAGAGGCGCTCAGGCGACAAGCCCAAGGTCCCAGCCGGACCTGCGGGCTACGGTGTCCTGCACCCCTCGGGTAGCCTGTCCTCTCTCCGCGTGTTCTCCCCAGCCTCACATGGGAATCCCGTGGGGCGCGGTTTCTTACACGGTGCCCTTACACCACGCTACCGCGGTTCCGTTCCGCAAGCAGACGGAAACCTGTGGTTGCCGTCCAGGCCGCCCCGCGCTGGACGGGGCGGTGGCGGTGCGCGGGCTCCGCACTCCGCGCCCCGAAGTTGCCGGGGTGCGCACCTCGCCCGGTCACGTGCGGCGGCGGCGCCAATCGGCGCGCCCGTGATGTCAGCGCTCGGCAGCTGCGGGGATGCGGAGCGGGGTCCGGGCGGTCCGGCATGGCCAGGCGGCGCCGCGCGGCGTGAGCGCGGCGGAGAGGCGGCATGGACGAACCGGGCATCCTGCGGCGGCGCGGGCTGCAGGTAGGGGAGCGGCGCGGCCCCGCCTGCCTGCAGTTTGGAAGTTGCCCTCCTCACCTGCGGCTGGCGCGGGGTGCGGTGCCCGCGGACTCGGCCGCGGGGGGACACCTGTGGGCGGCAGGGGCGCGGCGGCCGTCGGGCTGCCCGGGGCGCGGCCGCTGCCGGCGAGGCACTTGCACTTGCCCGCGGGTCACTTGCACTTGTCCGCGGTGCTGGCGGCGCAGCGCCTGCCCGGGCATTCCCGGGAGCCGGCGGGGCAGGAGCGGCGGCGCGGGTCTCCCCTCCGGCCGCGCTCCGGAGCGGGGCGGCGCACGGGCACTGCCGGAGGAGAAAGTTTGGCCGGCGCCCTGCGCGCCGGGGCTGCGGCACATTTCGTAGAAAGGCGGGGCGGGCGCGTCCTCTCTTCCCGGGCGGGTTTGGGATGACTTTTCCGCTGTCGTTCCTAAACTCCAGAAAATGCCGTATCCCAAAGGAAGTGTGGGTCATGGTGCAGTATGTTGCTTGAGCCCTAGACTTGAGCCGTATACTCTCTTAGGGTAATGCATTCCACGCTCAAAAAAAAATTTGGGGCTTTTTTTGTGCAGAGTGTATTTGTATAGAACATGCGACCACCGTCGAATGCAGGGTGCAGTGACTTTTTCACCATTTCACCAAAATGAAGCACCATCTCAAACCACATCATTACTGGCCATTGTTAAGAAAGCCCCTTTGCTCAAGTCGATCTCAGCGATGAATGTACTTCCTTTCTTTTGTTTTCCTCCACATCCGCAATTTCAGTGGGAGGAGGGTGAAGAGGAAAGCCTCCTTACATTTGGGATCGTTATTCTTAAGTAATGTAAAACCTCTTAAAATCTTTAAGATGCACTGAACTTGCACAGTTGTGAACTTTTGGGGAAGATGCCCTTTTTGATCAGTGCTTTCAGCTTGGTGCTGATCTCACCGTGATAGTTTTTGTTAGACAGATGAAGGCAAGCCCATGTTGTTACATAGTGTACAGAAGTCCTGAAACTCTCTTGGGCCCCATAGTCTTTTAAGAATCCCCATTAGCTTTTCTTTAACTTTTTCTTTGGTAACATTTGCCTGTGGAAAGTGAGTAACTTTTGTAAAAAGATTTTTATATTCAGTCCTTATATGCAAAGTATTTTCTATTAATTGATTTTAAAGTGAGTAGGAGGATCTCTGCTACATGTTGAGACTGTGGATGACATCTTTTAAAGGAGAGGATATAAAACTTTTAAGAGGTAGATCTTCACAGCTAAAAAGGTTTTCCTTCTGCTAAACCTGCTGTAATCCATTCACTAGTGTAAACCAGATTTCTGTGTTTAGACAAGAATTAAACAGCAGTCTGGTCTGATTAAGGGATAACTTAAACCTCCACATAAAAGAAATGCATTGAGTTCTGCACATGTTATTTTTATCTTATTTCATTTTCTGTAACTTTAATAAAGTAATTTTGAATAAATACCAAATTGTTTCACAGCATTCCTTATGTTTAAGAGTATTAAAAACTACTCAGTGAATAATCCTAGTAACTGAAAGGCCAATTCACACTTGCAGTGCATGCAGTAATAAATTGTTTTTGAAGATGTGTACCTCATGACTGTCGCTAGATTCTGGTCCTAGAGTGGAGAAAAATAGCCAATGGTCAGAAGTGTTCAAGCTGACATACTATCATCTAGAGAAAGATGGAAGGGGGAGAAATCCTATTTACACTCAAGTTGTGTTCATTAAACCTTTAAACTGAATCTGTCTTTATATTGTCCTACTGCTCCCGCTGTGTTCTATTGCTCTGTTTTATCTCCATCTGTTATCTGTGCAACTAGCCTAGAGAATTTGTGAGCTGGAATGCAGAGGATGTGACATATGACAAGGAGCGTTGCTGCTGTTGAAGTTCTGTTAATAAATATTAAGTCACTGAATTGTCTGCTTTGCTGACCTTTTAATTTTATAGTACATTCCAAAGTAGTGCCTTGGTTATTTTATAGCGGTAGTAGAATTCTCCTGCCATTGTTTTCTGTGGGAGTAATCCATGTATTTTTTTTCATATGTTATTGATACTCTCTTTTAAAGACTGTTGAGTATATTCTGAAAGGGATTTAATAGAAAAAGAAAAAACAAAACACCAATCAAACAAAAATCCCCACAACAGCAAAATCAACAGAAACTCCAACAAAACAACATCACAAAAAAAGCCGAAACCCCCAGAAACACACCCCTACAAACCTCCCCCTCCCAAAAAATAAACCAAAACAAAACCCAGCAAGAGTGGGGGAAAAGATCTGAGTTAAGACTGTTCTGAAATAGCTGTGATCTTCAATATAAGGTTAGATAACTTCATATGACATTGTCAATTCTCTTGGTTAGAAGTAGAAATGTTAAAAGCAGGTAGATCTGGTTTTATGCTGTGTGCTTTTTTAGGTTAAGTTGCATTTATAGCAAAACAATCATATAACAAGAACTAGCATATGTTTAAATTAAAAGCCAAATTGATGTAACTGCTGTTTTGTTTTCCTCTTTGTACACAGTTTGCTTCAAAACTTGATTTACAGGATACGCAAACCATTTTCTTTAGATGGGAACCTGATGTAGTTGTGTTTAATGCCATGTTCCATCGTGCTGTGTTTAAAAAAAACCCAGGAAGCAGCTTGAATTGAATCTCAAAATGTAAACCTTAAATAAATACATAGACTTGGATAAATCTTGTTTTGGGTTGATGTGTGAAAGGGTTTTCTGATGCTCAGGTGTCTGAGAGAAGCTGAACCTTTAATTTCTTGCATCCTGAATACATGCATCTGTATAATCTTACTGCAACCTATTTCTAGTGTCCAAGTTACTTGTCTTGGTTGTATTCATAGGAAAATAAAAGCTTTTGGATCTATAGTATGTGGCCATTTTTGGTGAACAGTTTCAGAAGCTTTAATTGCAAAGACTATTTTCCTTTGGTAAGAAACATCAGGATAAAATTGACCATTTATTTAAACTTCTAAAAATTGCAATTGTAGTTTAGTATAAATTGAAATAGTTATCTCTTGAAAATAAGTTTAAAAAAGATGAAAACAGCTGTTGCATATTCTTAATTACAGTTAATTACAGTTCTTGATTGCATTCCGCTAACAGCCTGTGCTTCATCTTTCTACCATAAATTTGACTAGTTGTTCAGCCAAGCAGTTACTTATAGTGCCTTAAACCAAGGACTCCGAACCCATGCAATGATGTGTAAAGGTAGCACATATTTTCTTGAATATGGAAGAAGGATAAGGGAGAAACCTTCCTGTCAGATGCAGCCAGCTTCAGTCGTGCTTCCAGCACTGATTAAGCTTTCACTTTGCCAGACAGATGCTTTGGGCCTTCACTCTTCCTTTTGCTAATTTCAGTTCACCTCTAAGTGGCTGGTAGACAGTGTTTTATAATTTTGGGTAATTATATAGGCTATTTTAATTAGGCTTGCAGAGAAATTGACCAACAACAGAAAAATGAGCTCATATGTGAAACCTACTGAATGCCAGAGAAAATGCTGTGTTTATTTCTTGTCTTGCCTCTTGAGTATATATATATATACACTTTTTTCCCCCCTGGAAAATTTTTGTAGGGAATCTAAGGCTTCTTTCAATTCCAAGCGACTGCTTTGCGTTGTTTGAAGAGGTGTGATTATAACCAACATGGAGAATTCCAATGGAAAATTTAGTATGTGCATTTGAGAAGGGTAGGGTGTCAAGTAAAATAATTTAATCACACAATTCAGACATTGCTGGAGAAGTGGAAGTAGGCAGTGGGAATGAAACTATGGTGTAAGTGGAGTTGTTGCTATTTGTGCAGAATTGAGGAAAGCAGTTTATACCAATTTTGTACATTCCTAGGAAAGATGGCAAGGGGCATAGTCGTGTAAGCCTTGACTTAATCCTTACTTCTACCTTCAGAAGAGGGAAAGAGTTACCTTTTGTAGGGAGATGTTTTAGCTTACCTAAAAATGCATTCTGAGAAATCAGAAAGAAAAGACATAATATCCAAGGGAAAATGGCCTTATTTGCAGCTCCTAAACAGGTGAAATTTCTTTGATGTAGAAGATTTCAAGAAAATAATTCTTTTGAAATACTGAAAACTGATGTATGAAGTAGAAGGGTCATCGGGGAAGCCACACTCTGCAGGAGAGAAAAGGAAATAGGAGACTTTGTGGGTGCAGTTCATGCTTGAGAATGTGCTCTTGGTATGGTCTGCTGAGGCAAAAATGGTGGTAAAAATTGTACTGTAGTAATTGGACTTTGCTCACTGTTGCAAACTGAAGAAAAAGTGTGGAAAAGTGAGCTTTACAGGTGAGATTCTGGAAGGAGTCTTAGTAATTTTCACTGATTTGAATGCTGTGTACATCAGTGTTCTCACCTAGGCAAGAGGAATCTGCTCTGTTTTCTCTGCTGGTGTTTCTGTATTGGTAAAAATGGTTCTACAGTGTGAAAGAGGAGTTGTGTAGTTATAAATCAGTTCCGATATGTCTCTGCCTTTCAGTGTGTGGAAAAAGACATCTGTGTAAAAAAAGGTCTGTGGAGGGTGTGGAACCAGACAAGGATTAAAAAAAAAATGAAAAAAAAAGGTAGTTTGCAGTTTCCAGTAACTTGAGATTAATCAGTTGAGAAGAAGACAGAATATATGTCTTCTGGTGCTGTATGGGAATAGCTGTGTGTCTGCATGCTAACTCCTAATCCCCCCGTCTTTCTTTCTCTAGATGTTGTGGTCACTGTATTTCATGGTTGAAAATCAGAAAAAATAAAAAGTCGTCCATATTCAGAGCTAAGATATTTGGCATGGGGCCAAACTTAGTGTATAATCCATACTGCACTTCTTATTTATGCCTTCTGGTAATTCTAGCAACATTTCTTGATAATGTCCACAATAAGTCACCGAGCTGAGTGACTGTTTTATGTCAGGTTTGGAAAGCAAACCATAAACTTCGTGTTTTTGTCAAACCATTTGGTGAGTTCAGTGGTGGAATCTATAATGATTTGAACTGATACTGGTTGTGTTCTAAGGGTCATAAAAAAGTGGCTTTGGCATGCTCTGTGCACTTATTAGCTAGCTCCTGTTCCTGAGTTACTTGGCTTATCTCCAAAATCTTCTTGTGTATGGGTGCTTTTGTTTGTTTGGCTTTTTTTCTTTTTCCTTTGCCTGTTTGGTTTTAACAGTGGGAATAATAGTTGCATGAAGAACAGTAAATTCTTATTGAAACAGGGGGTTTTTGTCAGTTCCATGGGATGCCCTTGGTTTGACAAATGGTTTTACTCAGTTTGTCACAATGAGTAGTGACTACGAACTGTAGTTTTCCATGTTTTGTTTTTGAAATTTTGTAAGATGCTTCCTTTGAGTTTGATACTGTTCTGACTGTGATGCTGCTTCATGTGTCACATTTAATATAATGATTGGAGATTTGTTTTCAGCAACTGATACACTACATTTGCTGTAAAAAAGTTTTTTATTCAGTAAGTTAGCAGTTTTATTGAAATTGCTTATAGGCTTAGACATGCTATTACTTTTCCTATTAGGTTGAAGCACTAGCCTTTTTTGCTTATAACACTGCCAGTTAACCATCTGAACATTAATATTACATAAAAATCAGTAAGTTGTTGTTGTACTCACACAGCAGGACACTGAATACTGCAATTTCATAGTTTTTTTTGATCTTTTTTCTTGGCTTTGCTTTTCCCAGTGTAGCACTAACTCCTGCAACCCTAACTCTGTTCTCATAGATCTTTTCTTCATTCAGTGTAAATCAAACAACATTGTTTCCTCTCAAAAACTCGTGTCTTCTGTATACTTATTCAATGACTTTGTCTCCCTTTCTGCTCTTGTGTTCCTTTTGAATCCCTGTGCCTCCTCATTCATGTTCCCCTTTAATTTCAGGTTCAAAGTTTAGCACTCCTCAGTGACATGCAAGAACTGGGATTAGAGATAAAAAGGATCATTGCACTCGATGTCTCTGCCCTTGAAAAAAAGCAAGCTCTTCAGAGACTTTAGATGCTAAACTCCAAGTTTCTCAGAGTATGTTATGTTTGGAGTACTTTTCCTTTTTGAAATTCTTTTGTATATATAGTTGGCTTAGTTTCACAGGAATATTAAATAACACTTCTATGATATCTGGGTAACCTCCCCAACCAAGACACTATGTCAAAGCAAGAGAGTATTTGCACTGAAAAATAATAAAATATAGGGGTTTTTTAAGCTTTGCTATTAGAAATGGGAGATCCAGTTTAGCAACACTATATCCAAGTTTTGTCCTTGTGTCGGTGCTGTAAAAGAGAAAGTTTAAAGTGATGAAATCTCAACATGTTTTAGCAATCAAACTTACTGTCTAATAAAACTGATGGATGACAGTTAAAAGATGGGGCATTACCAGTTACTGGCAGTTCCTCTTACCAAACAGTGTATATTTTCTGAATTTCACTTTTGGCTGTTTGGAACCTGGTAGTTGTTTAGACTATCTGCCTTGTACGGTGGACTGAAGAGCAGTGTTATGTTTTGTGGAGTTAAGTGTTATGTTGCAATTCTTCTAGCCCTATAAAGCTAGAAATTGAAGCATGCACAGTTTTTGCATGTGTTTTGTGTATTTGAATATTCTTAATGTTTTCTACAGATAAGTGATGCTATATCAAATACAGAACATATCTGAAGATGTTTTTCTTTCCTCTCCCACAATGTAACTTTCTATGTGAAAAGCAAGGGAGATGTACTCAAAAATGTATGAAGTATGTGCTTGTGTTAACTTCTGTTTTGAGTTCTTTGATGTGAAAAGTTTTTTAAAATGTATTTTACCACTTTGCTTTAAATTATGCCACTGGAAGGATAACCACTTCAGTTGCTCTTAAAAAGCCTAGTTGTACACAAGTTTTGCAGATACACTAGGGAATTTAGCAATCAGAATTTGTGTGCAGAAGAACCTGAAAATATTCCCTCAACTCTTTTGTTTTCTGAATACAACACTCATGAGCACAGCTGGAAAACTCAGGCTATGAGTGGAAAACTGATTTTAGAACTCCAGTGTCCCTTCTGAGCACAGCTTTCTATTTTTCTGTTAATTCAAGTTTTTTGAGATTTTAGTAAATCTAGAGAATTGCAGGAAATGAAGAAGTATTGTAAATGAAAAATTAAGAAGAGCAAATGTTTATGATTAGGGTAAGAGCTATATTTCATGTAACTCTGATTCTTTATTAGTTCATGTTCTGTTTTCTCTTTCAGTTTTTCAAGACACTATAGTGTGGTTGTGTTTTAGCATAAAAGATTATCATAGTTTATTTCATGTAAGCAAAGCAGTGATCAAATATGTTGTATTATTAGGCTGGTTCTGTGACTGTCCATGATAAATAACAGATTTTAACATTCAAGCATGAAGCTGAATAGCATTTTAAGGTTTTGTCACTTTTGCCTTGAATATGTGTTCTTGTCTGAAAGCAGCAGTTCAAATTGTTTGTAGAAGAAAGTGGTCAAAATCTACAACTTTCTTGCATTGGTTGGCAACAGAGAAGAACTTATGTAAAGCATATCATGTTTATCACTGAGTAGTGGCTGTTACTGCATTTACATGCTTTTCTTTGCAGTTGTGATAAGAGATTTTACTCTTAACAAATTTATTTGTACGAGATGGCTGCAAAGAACTCATTGTATTTCTCCCTGATCTTTTGAAGAGACCAGTGCCTGCTAAATTGGTGCAACATCTTGATTGACTGTTAAGTGACTTCCATTTAATTTCTCAAATAGTACTTGCCTTTCTTGTCTATGCTCTCAGGACCTTGCATAGATCCTCATATTTCAGCATGGATTTGTTAACATGCGTCTTTGGGATTTGGTTTTTGTTGCATGCAGTTTGCCCTACCAGTGCTGCCTGCTTTGTTTTTCTTCTGTTTGTCTTTTGGTTTTCTTTCATTGTCTTTATGATCGCAGACAAATGCTATTCTTTTCTGATTGAGATTGTAGCCGAGGACTTGCATGTTTTTCAGCATCTGTGATGGGACTGTGAAAGAACTGATTTTGTTGTCTCATTTTATAAGGTGGTTAAGTGCTTTAGAATAGAACCATGAGAGAACCACTACCTTTTTTTCTGTGCATGCATTTTATTTTGTCCACTTCAGGTCCTATATATTTATTTGTGTGTGTTTAGGGCTGATGTCTTTTAATGGTTTCTGTAGCACTTAGGCACCTTATTTTGTTTTAACAATAAGAATTGAGCATTCCAGTTAGTTTTTAACACTGTTGCAAAACATGGTAGTGTATGCTATTTGATTGCCTGCTTCACCCTAAGACACTGCCAATTTTTTCAATGTCATTTCCTTCTGATGCAGAGTCTATCTGACAAATCAATACTAAGCTCCTGTGATGCTGAATCCAGTAATGGTGGTGAGGTTTGTAGGTGTGTGAAAAGTGTATTTTACTGTCTTCAGGCTCTGAGATGGAGGTCAGTCTGATTCAGTCACTTTTAAATGGATGAGTTTCTGCAAAGGAGCTATTCTAGAACAAAAGATCATGTTTAAAGCACCTATTTTTCATATGCCTTCTCTCTAGCATCACTGAGGAAAGGCAGTAATCTGTGAGAATCCTGTCAGGTATTAGTTCTTGCCCTTTTCTCCTTCAAAATAGCTGTGTTCTGTGTTCAAATGCTGTAATGTCTGTGTACAACAGCATGCAGTTGGGGAGAAAAGGGATGGTACCATAACTAGCAGAGCTAATGGGAGAGTATCCAGCATACTAATGAGTAGATTGCCAAAAAATTTGAGGAAACCCATTAGTTAAACGTTTTTGTTAAACACAATTTAACATCTATGGCTGTGCTGCAAGAATGGGATACAGAAAGTTACCTTAGATGAATTTTTCCTTTACCAGTACTTTCTGTTGCTCAACAGCTTACTTGGTGCAAGATGCAGTCTTGGCCTTTGATTTGTGCTCTCTTTGGGAGATAGATTTCACTTAACTGACAACTCATTGCTTGAATACTATAACTAGATAGAAATCTTCCTTACTGTTCTTTGGCTTTGCTGTAAGATGGCTCTCAGCAGAGGGAGTTTTCTTGATCAGCCTGTAGAGCTTGGTGCACAGCCTAGTTAAGTATTACACTGAAATTCTAAATTTGGGTCAGTGGTGATCAGCAAGAAATGAACATCTTACTAGTTAAAAACCAAACCAGACCAGCCCACCTCTCCCTCGCAACAAACCCCCAAATATTTTACACTTTCTTGAATCTAAAGCTGAAAGGGAGTAACTGACTGTTAGAATATGTAACTTGGTCCTGCCTCCACACTTGACATTCTGAATTGTCTGTTGGTCTGTTTTACAAAAAAAGCAATCTGAATTCAGAATCATGACACTTTGAAGTCATGAATACTATGTTTTTTATTACCCCTCATGCCAGTACAAACGTTTGCATACATTTTTGTCTTTTGTGGTATTGTCAGAAAGGTAAACTCCAAGCTTCTGAACCTATGCTAAAGTCCATCTCTGCCTAAATTGATCCTCTTAGTTTTGTCATTGATATGTAGCATGTCACCTTGAGTAATTTGGTTTTTCCACACCGTATATCCCTTTAGTGTTGGTGAGTTTTCAGTATCATGTCATGTAAGCAGAGTATGTTTTGCTATCTAGTTCTGTGAAATTTTGTGGGAATAGAATGCGTGCAGTCTCCACCCCTCTCTGCATATCCTAGCTACTTCTTCCTGCCTATGAGGTATCAGATTCTTTGAACATGTTAAATTAAGCTTTATGAGAAAAAGGCTTGCAGTGCCTGCAAAGACTATACTCTTCTTTGCTTTTACTTAATAATGAAAAGCTGATTAACCAGTCTGCAGCTGTAACGCTGAAAAGTTGAAACTAATTTACTTTTTGTCTCCCTAGATCTTTCTTTTTTCCTCCTGTAAAGTGTTATATTATATTATCGTTGAAACAGGAATAGCATTTCATTATCTCTTTGATAAGTTGAGACATAGAGAAATTTATTTGTATGAGATGCTAAGGCTACTGGTGACCTTGGATTTACTGATTGTGTCTCGTTACCATGAACTCATAACCTCAGAACAGATAGAATATTATAGAATAAAAGAGAGATATATCAAAGTTCTGTCTTCTACTACAGTTCAAGAAATAAGTATGCTAAGTATGAAATGACTGCAATACCTGGATGGACCCTGTCTAATCACCAGTAGTTATTACAAAACAAGAATCTGATAGAGATGGTAGTGGTAGTGGTCAGAGGTCTGTTCAGCCTGTAACCATGCCAGGAAGCTGTACATATGAAGAAAGGCTAATGCTGATGTAGTGTGCTGGCTGTCTGAATGGTGCAATATAAATAATAAAACCATAATTGGGTAATGTGGTGAATTAGTGTTGCAGTGATACTATTGAAGTTTTTAGTAATGTGCAGTGCCTTGGTTTTGTAGCCATCCCACAGTATTTACTGCTTCCTTTACTGCATTCTTAAACTATCAAGCTATCAGAAGTTGAATGGTGTTCTTCAATTTTGCTATCTTGGCCCCTGTGAAGCAATAGAGAGAAAAATCAGGCCAAACACATCACATTCTAAAATGAAATTTTTGTTTCTAATTTTCTTATGTTCTTTTTTATTCTATTTCCACTGTATTACCACAGCTGTATTTATGTAGCTCTCTTAAGTAAATGAATAACTGAATGGAAATGTAGCATTGTGAAGGACTTCTGAAATGTTATTACATTAGAACAAAAAAAATGGAATCTTTGGAGTATTTACAAATATGCAGTGTAGTGGTTTGGTAATTGAATAGAAAGCTGTGTCTAGTAGGAGACACTGTAGAACAGGAGGTAGATTGACATATGTAAAGAAAAGAAAAAAGTTCAGATACTGTCTTAGCCATGACAGCAGGCCTTGGCCATGAGCTAGGCTGCAACTTTTGCTGGACTCAAATGCTAAGATGCTCAGACTGGAGTGTAGGACACTGAAGGATGTGGCAGGGACATAAGTCTTGGGCACTCTTTTATTCTGTTTTCACTGTACTAGCACAGCTGTATTTATGTAGCTCTCTTAAGTAAAAGAATAACTGAGCGGAAGTGTAACATTGTGAAGATCTTTTCAAATTAGTCTTGGAGGAGGAAGCATTAGGGTCTGTCTAGCTTGATGTTCCAGTGAATTTTTTTTTTCTACGGTGATAAAAACTTGCAAGACTGTCTGGGATCAGGTGTGGTGTTCGTTGATGAATTCAACTCCTCTGTATGGAATTACTGCCTCTTGTTTCAGATCTTGGTCTGGCAGATAATAAAAACGGAGACAAAAAAGCCCCAGAGGTCTGTGAAACCTCTTCAGATAAGAGCACATGCTTGTTCACTTGCTATTGTCACTTGCTTGTCTCTTGATACTGCCATTTTCATGAGAACAGCTATGCAGTTAATGGTAGTTGCTCTTTATGGAAACTGCTGTTGATATCAGTATTAAAGCCTTCACACTGTTGAATTAACTGCCAGCCCCTGCAGCCAGAAACATGTTTTCTTCTCACAACTCATTTCAAGCTTCTGTGTCTTCAGAAATAAACTACATAATATGTGCAATACTTGTCCCTATCTGTTGTTTTTCAGGTTTTTTTGTGGAGTGTGTGTGTTTGGTTTTTTGTGTTGTTTTGTTGGGTTTTTTCATCCCCCTTTCCTTTAAATGTATCTGTTTTCCACAAGGTTGTTTCTTGGATTACTCGCCTTTTAAATAAGTCTCTCACTCTTTCTGCGCCCTTGTGAGTTTTCTGTATGCTATCTAGCTTAAAATATGTTACCATGAATGAGAATTATTTAGGATCGTTCTGGTTTTCCTTTAGCTGTCCTTGTTGATGTAGTTTTATTATGTCAACTTATAATTGCAGCTGACGTGTTCCTCTGTAAAGGACATTCACCCTTCAGTGGGATCCTGGATCCACTGTATGTGTTTTGCTGATAGTAACTGGAGTTACTCTGAATGCACAGTCCTTTCAGTGTGTAGATTTATTTTATTTTTTGCTTTTGAAGTGAAAGATTGCTGTGTCTCTGTGACACTGACACTGATCCTAGCTTTTTTCTATGGATTGTCTGCCCTTATTTATTAGACAGTCCTGCATGGAAGCAGTACATCAGCTGACACTGGCAGAAGGTTTCTGTTTTTATCAGCTGAAATGCAATACTAGGAGGCATGATGTTATGACGTAATGAAAACCTGTATGCTTACAGTCTAATGTCTCTGCCTGCTTCAAATGCTCTATATTGAATTTTTCCATAGTGAAAGAATTGGCTTTGTTTTACCCTCATGTTGTTTCTATTCTCTAAATCCAGGTTGGGTTTTTTTTTCATGCACTATCCCAGCAGCTTTCTTTAATCTCTTACTGATCTCAGTTGAACCTTCAAGGTAGCTCTCTCTTCTCATGTCCTGGTTATATACTTTCATCCCTGCCTGGGACAGTATTGCATTAAATCTAGCTATCTTATTATTTTATGCTAATGAAGTGAACTGTTAATATATTCTGATTCAGAATGTTGTACTGGTGTAATAGAAGGCACAGTCCACGTAAACATTTAATAGTCTGAAGACTTTCCTTTGTCATAGAAATGATCACATCAATTTAGGTAAACATTTATGCTTCTGAAATGGTATCTATGCTGTACAGAGATTTTTCCAGGTATATACTGTGTTTATCATAGCTCTCAACTGCTCCTAAAATGCATTCTGAAGTATGACAGGAAAGAAAGAAAGAAAAATGCCAGCAAGAGAAGAATTCCAAGCTCCTCAGTTTGGTAAAGAATTCCATGTTAGATGGGTTAATAACATTAATATGAGACGAGGTAAGGCCTCTGGATATCAGTATTCTTGGTAGCTAATGTCAAGATTAACCGTACCATTGTTTCCAAGATGTGATAGACCATTTTCATCCATCTGGTTTTAACTATATTAGTGTTTATATTAGATTATAATGGGAAGGGCATTGAGAAATTTAAGAAGTTGATAAAGTTTTCAAGAGTATCTCTCAAAAGAAGAAGTGATAAGCTCATCTAGCCCTAGTACTTACTGCTAATTTTAGTCAATTACATCAGTAATTTGAGTATTATGACATTACCATCAGCAGAAAAGTTTTCTGCAATTGTAACCTGGTGTTTATGCAAGTGTTGATAACTAATCTCTCTGTAATGCTGACTTTATTTAGTTTGTATTACTCCTGCTATTTTGTATTTGGTGAATTATGATATAATCTTCCCAAGGTGGTTATAATCTGTGTTTATTTTCACCATATCTTTTTGAGTTACACAGCTGGCTCTGTCTACATGGTATCATTCTGAGAGTGGAAGCCCTTTTGTTAAGGGGGTGTAAAACCTACTTTTGTAAAAACTAGTTTTCGAAAAACAGTCTTGAAATCTTGAAAAATACTTTGCCAAGTTCAGCAGATTTTTATTTTAATTTAAACAACCCTGTGGATACCTTTTCAGAATTAGGAGCAAGTCTGTCTTAGATTTGTAAAGTACTGTGACTGACTTTTCAGAGAAGACTCTTAGAAGAATTGAGTATTGGTTCTGAAAGTGAAAAAGAAAGAAAGAGTCTCATGAATTTTCATCCTCTACCTCCTCTGATTTGGAGCAGGCTCTTTATCAATATTTTCTTGCCTTCAGACACATACCTGAAGTAGCAAACTGTAGAATTCATACTTAATACAAGGATGAGGAGCTGTCCAAATTGGAAAGTTTGTGGAGAGATTGAGACAGACTATTTAAGGTATTTTTGGGTAGAAACTAAAAGTAGATCTTTTACCTCCTAGTATTCAGCAGGTAGAGGATTTTGAACCAATATCTCATATCTTGGGAAATCTTTTGTGTATGCGATATGGACAGTATTGTGTAAATACCGTTTGTCCTCTTTTCTTCCTGAATTCAATAACAGTGTTGCATGTTCCATATTAATTATATTTTGCTTTTCTCATCACCAAAAAGTGATAAAGAGGGCATGAGACAAAAAAGGGATTAATCCATGCTCTTTGACCAGGAACAGCACTGTATTTTAAACCTAGCTAAAAACACAAACAAAAAACCCAAACCAAACAAAAAACCCCCCACATCACAAACACCCCCCCTCCCCCAAACAAACAAAAACCAACAACAACAAAACCCCCCAGGTGTTAGAAACAAACATAGCAAAACTAACAATGAGATTATGCTGTCCTTAACATCAAGGCGAAACTCATTATTTTCAGAGTGTTTTAGCAGGTCTGAAGTGGGAGAAGGAGGTGAAAGGCTTGGAAAAAAACCATTTTCTCTCCAGTCAAAGTGCAGTTGGAAACAAGGAGTCAAACCCAATGAAAGAGAGTCATTAAATGGAACATTCCTTTTAATTCAGCCAGATGGAGACGGGGGGAATAATTCACCATACACATCCGTCCTTGCTACAATCTTTTGAGATATTTAACCATAGAAACTTTCAAAAGCTCCACCCAAAATTGTCCCTCCCCCATTGCATCAGGGGTGGTCTCAGTTTTCATCTTACTGTTCTTTCATGGTACAAGATTGCCATCTAATATCCCTCTTTCTGGTGGAAGAACATGGGGAAGGGGTATTGGGTGGCTTCTTACACTCTCCTCATCAGGGAGTCTTCCTTGCATTGGCAGGTTTCCTGGCATGAGTGATTAATTATTGGTGACCTTTGACTTCCTGTCTGATTGTTCTAGTTCCTACTAAGACACTTATATTTGTGATTAGTTAATGTAAATGGAGATTGTTCTCTACTTAAACAATATTGAATTTACCTCTTAGCAAAACTAATCTCTTTTGACTATGTTCTGTGGAGTGTATAAGCTGTGTAAGTTAATTTTCTCAAGGTGCACTACTCCAGTATTCTTTGATTTGCTCAAGTTTTCTGTCTTCATTTTGTGATGTTCAACTGATTTAGGAGAAAACCAACTGAAATAGCATGAGTCCAGGACTTAATTGATTAAAATACAACTTTCTACAAGGGTCAGAGCCCACTAAATTGCTAAACTATCTGAAATGCAGGCATATCTCTCTTTCAGTGCCCCCTTTTAATATATACTTTGTGAATTCTTCTGCTGCCTTTCATACTGTTCATATTCGAACGTGATGGGTAGAGTTAACACTTGAGATGCTAAAACGCAGAACTTTTACAAAACCCCAAAATTAACTATTGTGAGAATCAAAATTGCAAACAGTAAAGTCAACAGAATGGATTAGTGCATTCAGCACCTGAGCTGATGGGGACTTTACCTACAAACATGTCCCACCAGTAATTTTTCCTCTCTTGTTTGGCTCATTCAAAGATTTGACGAATTATTTCTCTATGATGTTGGACTGTGATTAGAGTCGTGTGACCATTTGCTTGAACATATTTAAAGTAGCTGCTGCAGGTCCTCATGGTGTAAGAACCTTCTAAGCAGCATGTGGTTAATTCCAATGGGGTTAGACTATGAATCACAAAACAATAGGTCATAGCAGCGACTATGAAACTACTGGAGCTGTATAATTAAAATAACACTCTTCAATGCTGACAAACTTACAACATAAATATTAGAATGATTAGTAGTGATTACAGCAAGTTTATCTACGTACAAGAAGTTACAGAGGGTTTGCAAACAAGTGCATGCTTTACTTGTATAGACAATGACAGTTTCTGGGTTTTCATATGAATAGATTTCAAAATGACTGTATTTAAACAGATATCTTGTGCTCTGATAGTGTCACTTTCACAGATGAATCCTTGTTGCTCCTGCACAGTGTATGCCTCTACGTCAATTGTTTGCCATTTCTTTTCATTTTTCTGGGTCCATACTTTATGTTCTAGTGGTTGAAGTACAGTTCTGTTATAATTTGCTTCTCATGCAGTAATTGGGTGGATTTTGTTAACTTGTGCCTTCTGTTAAAACAAAGGCTGTGGCTGTGCTTTTGACAGGGTTATAAGTAAACGTATTTCCACCACGGTTGAAACTCTCTTTCAAACTTCGTTGTATTCTGCCAAATCACTGCCTGTAACAGGAGAAGCTTTAGCCTTGGCTTTAACTTTTACCTTTTCTTCCCCTTTGGTGCCCGTGCTTCTCTTTCTGTATAGTCTTTCTCATTTGTCTCTGTCTTGACAGTAGTGGAGTCAGCTTCTGCCTCAGCAGCAGCCTCTACTTTGGCAGCACTAGCCCCAGCTTCTGCTGCTCCTGCTCTGAATGAACTTAGGTAGTCTTCTAATTTGTCCTCTGGTTCCCGACTCTGAAGTTTTCAACACCTGTGGCCTATACTGCAAGCTGGAAAACAGCGTCTCAATTGTACTATTTCTTTCCTTTGATTTTCCTTCTCAAGAGCCAGCATAAATGGATCCCAAGGGGCTCCTTTTCAAGACAAAGACTGTATCTAAATATAACACTTCATCCTGCTTTCCCTCACATCTTAAAACCACCATGAGCTGTAACAGTGTGTCATATTTAAGACTGCCATTGATTGGCCACTTTTTGTCATCATTTAATGTATAAAGTGGCCACCATAAATTGCAATACTTTTTTTCCAACTGACACTTCCTCCAAGGGGGCTCCCCATTTTCTTCCAGTGCTCCAGAACACAACTCAATGGACTTTTCTGGGATATTTCTTCACTCTGTTAGTTTCCTATCTTTCACTCCTGCCTTTTGCTTTGCTCCTCCTCAGCCACACCGCTCGTGGGATCACAGAACTGCAGGTCCAAGCTCTGCACTCACTTCGTGGTTGATTGTACATCTCACACTACAGTCAAAACACTCCCTCAGGTATATTTGCTAAATTTGCTCTCACCTGAGCTTTAAGTTCTTGGCAAATTATGTAAGCAAACTTAAATTTTATTGTATAATCTCCCCCATATTTTTCCCCAGTTTGAAAGCATCCACAGGGAACTCGACTACACAGCTGATTGTGTCCTTGGTTTAGGTCCACCTTAATGAACACTGAACACTCTTCTTGGTCACACTAAGCAAGTATAACTGGCAGGTACCTATTAGAAAAGCAACAAAGTGTCGGAGAAGCCTTCTTGATAACTAAGGAAGCTGTGCTTCCTTTAATAGAACTAATATCACCAGGCATATATTTTCAATATTTCTGGGGCGCAAGCAAGCGACAACAACAAGTTCCTGACAGTACCACCCTTCTTACTGTGGCAGTGAGTGATTAGAGCTGCCTGGCAGTCCTGCAATCTACAGAGGGGGAGGAAGCTTTTACTCAGGAAAGGCACACTGCTTAATCTCGTGTTGGTGGATTCAATATTTCTTGCCATACAACATACGGGTGTGTTATACTTTTGGGTGGTAATGGGTATTAATCACCTAGAGGTAATTGCAGTGTACACAATCCACTTCAGATCCCACAAAACCCCCCAACTTTTCACATGTATTACACTGCCAAACTCCCCCAGACTTAAGTCAGCTAAAATAAGCCCACAAAAATTAACTATATTCTGGGCATGTAGCCAGTACAAGGGGTTGACACTTTTGGCAAACACTACAAACAGTCATTCACACACATACACGGGCAGCACTGGGAAAATTAGCATTAGCTTTAAAGCAACAGTACACCCAAATAGGAATTATAGCACATACAACTCCAAGCCCAAAACTGAGTCTGTAAGCTGACAAAAACATTTATCCAAAATCAGACCACATTACATACTAAATACAACATAATTGCAAATACAAATACCAGCTGTGTGTGTCAGAAGTGCTAACAGCTTGACACATGGCTATCCCGTGTTTTGTGTGTACTGAGTTATGGACAGCAACCCTGTGGTAGTTTAGCTTAGTTAGGCCTTAGATTTAGTAGGCCCTGATAGTGTTACGTAGATTAGAAGGGACAGGTTGTCACCTGACTTAAGCAACCAAAGAAATATTTCATATCAGATGAGGCAAACAGAGGTATAAAAGAGAGTGAGAGAGGTGCCTCTGCCCCTTTTCTTTCATGGCCAAGTACTGAGTGAACCTGCTATCACTGTCCTGGGAGCGACAGGCCTCAGCACTACTTGCAGCTGGTTTAGTTCAGAAAGTGAACGTTTTTTATTTTCTCTTGCCGGGTGTCTCTTGAGAGGTGTCATTTAGTGTGTTTTGTGGCTGGAGTGGTGGAATCTGTATTATTGGGTGGGCGACTAGGTGTGGAGTTATTGCTTCTTTTTACCTCTGTATATGTGTTACTTTATAGTTTGCTTTTAATTTTCTCCTTTTCCTGTGAATATATATCCCAGTTTCTGTTTCAAATTTAAGTTTCTGGGTTTTTTCTCCCTTTTCTCGGTTGGGGGAGGGAGCTTTATTGCTTTGGTTTATGCATGGCATTTTGCCAAGGTTTCAAACCAAAACAAAACCAAAGACTGGTACCCAAACCAAAAACCTGAAAGTAGCGTACTTATCTGAGGCCAGGAATATCTGCTCCCAGAAGAACCAGTTGGCTGAGGGAGGCTCACTGGAGAAAAAATCCAGGGGGGGCCCCTTGAGTGTCCTTGTCACAAATCCTAGCCAAATAAAGGGTCCCATTTGGGATACCAACTGAAAAAAAATGGAACCCAACAACTGAGTCATTAATTGGAACATTCCTTTTAATTCAGTCAGATGGAGACAGGGGGAATAATTCACCATACTCATCCGTCCTTGCTACAATCTTTTGAGATATTTATCCATAGGAACTTTCAAAAGCTCCACCCAAAATTGTCCCTCCCCCATTGCATCAGGGGTGGTCTCAGTTTTCATCTTACTTTTCTTTCATGGAGCAAGATTGCCATCTAGTATCCCTCTTTCTGGTGGAAGAACATGGGGAAGGGGCATTGGGTGGCTTCTTGCACCCTCCTCATCAGGGAGTCTTCCTTGCATTGGCAGGTTTCCTGGCATGAGTGATTAATTATTGGTGACCTTTGACTTCCTGTCTGATTGTTCTAGTTCCTACTAAGACACTTATATTTGTGATTAGTTAATGTAAATGGAGATTATTCTCTACTTAAACAATTCTTTATTGAATTTACCTCTTAGCAAAACTAATCTCTTTTGACTATGTTCTGTGGAGTGTATAAGCTGTGTAAGTTAATTTTCTCAAGGTGCACTACTCCAGTATTCTTTGATTTGCTCAAGTTTTCTGTCTTCATTTTGTGATGTTCAACTGATTTAGGAGAAAACCAACTGAAATAGCATGAGTCCAGGACTTAATTGATTAAAATACAACTTTCTACAAGGGTCAGAGCCCACTAAATTGCTGAACTATCTGAAATGATAGCTCTTTCAGATTGTTAATGAGGACCCAGAGATAGCAACTCAGACCAGGACAGGTGAACAGGACGGAATATACATACTAAATAAAATGCACTGTCTTTAATGTTATCATGACACAAACACATTATATCAACAAAGCAACTTTGATTCCTCTCCCTGATCTTGAAAAAAGCATCATGATAAGCAAATAGTTCACCATAGGTGGAAATATTTGCAGGGTTAGGTATAGCATCCATGGGAATACACTGAGCAACATGATGATCAGGGATTTTGTGTACCCAGATACATAAATGCTTAGAATGAAACTGTAATTCCAGCTTCTTTCTCGTGCCTCAGATCAGGTGCCATAAGATATGCTGGTTTAAAAGTAAACCAGTGGGGAAATGAACCCAACTCCAGTGAGGTTACAGATCAGAGTTACAATTTACTAAAAAGATTACAATAAATACAATGGTTCAGAGAAAACTGGTTTTAACCAACACAGAGAGAAGTATAGCCCAGTAGCCTGTGGCAAGAACAGAATGGTGTTTGTTAGCCCCTGTACTGAGCACCATGTGGTCCCTCCTGAGTGTGAAGGAAAAGAAACCTGTTGGTGAGGATGATGGTCACAGTCTTGTTGAGAGTGTCAGTTGCAGTCCTGTTGTGGTTCTGGTCCTCCTCTGGATCCAGTGAGTGGTACCAGAAGTCCCAAAACCCAAAGATGGTATATCCTCGGGCTCAGATGAGAATGTCCAGTACCTCCCCCACGGCGTGTAGTTTCACACTGGGTGATTTAACTCTCTGAGTCATTGGATGTTTTTGGAATTCTTGATGGTCTAAGTCATTGCAGCTATCTACTATGCCAGTCCCTAATGGCCCGTTATCAGAGATGATACCTCAGGCTGGATGTGAATGTGCTAATACCTCCCTGGAGGGGAGTTATCACAGCTGAGGCACTGGTGTGAAGACAAAGAATCACTCCCCTGCCTCACAGGGTTCTTTAACACCCAGTTTCTAGCCTGAGGGATCAGGTGTGCCTTGGGCAGCTGCTGCAAATGATCTATTACAGTCCATCAGAACTGACACAGAGGGTGTAGAATTCATAGTTTTGGTTATACCCACATAATGATAAACTAGTCCTGGCCCCTGTAACTAGGACAGATGAAGGTGGTGTATGGTCGATGGTGTGTTGACAGTCTAGGTGGAGAATGGGAGTCTCAGAAGTCATATTTTCTTAGAGGAGATTCTCGTGTTTGTTGGTTGTGAATCCAGCTGGATGGGATGGCTACCGGATTGTTTTTTTTTTTTTTGTGTGTAACTTCTTAACTTGATACTGAAAATGCATATAGTTGGAAAGAGTGAAATGAGTGTTTAGCTTCAATGTGTGTGTCTCGAAGTGAAGTAAGCATTTATACGTGTGTTTATATATGTTAATATATAGGAGATATTATCACTAAATGCGTATGAATAATGTGTAGAAAAGCCTCATAAGGCTGCCTTTTACAAAAGCTTAATTTTTGTTCTGATATTTGTTCTGATATTTGTGGTATTACTGAAATTTCATTGAATAAAGCTTTTTCAAGGTTAGTGAAAATACAGTTCAGTTAAATACTCTCCCTCTCCCCTCTCCAACATCCTCCATTCCATCCCCTCCGCAATCCATTTCCCCCCTTTTTCTCTGTTCTTCTTTCTCTCCTTTCTCCATTCACTGTCAGGAAGGGACGCCTCAGAAGAGTCATTTCAGCTCAGCACGCCATCGTCAGAGACTAGTGGAACCATCAGCTACAAAAGTGAGTGCCTTTATTGAAGGACCATTTCTAAAACAGTGTTGTGTCAGCAGAGGATTTGTTGCTAGAGAGAAGCTCTTCCATGTGCGTGGTGTGGGATTTTGTAACTTTTACTCATCTGCAAGTAATACAATCACTTTTACTTAAGGTGAAATTCAGCACTAAATTGATTCATACTCAAGTTCAGCTGTTTTTTAACTTGAAAAGGTTTTGGTGAGATTTCTTTTTTGTCTGTGAAGTGAAATTAATGCTGTATGAAATGTTCCACTTTGGGTTTATTACTTCATGTGATGTCTTTTCCTAAATACATGTGCAATTTATTCTTAAACAAAAAGCTTTCATTGAATAAAAAAATTGGCAAAAATGATGTTAGCAGCTAAAAAAGTAGTACTTGTTAGTCCATAAAGCTCTTCTGGCCTTGTAGACATGTACTGAGAGAGCTTGATAGGTTCAGTGAAGGTGATGTTGTTTTGGAACTTTTAAAATGTACTACAATGCATATGTTAGAGCATCCGTGTTCAACTGTATTTATTTTTTGCTTTCTGCAAGAGTAGAAATGAAACTGTGTATACATTACTACTACCTCCCAGGAATCCCATTCTCCACTTTCTTAAAGATACTTACAGAACTGGTTGTTGTATTTACATATAACTTTTGTTGCGGGATGAAGTAGAGCAATGGTAATAATTAGTCTTGAAACAAAACCCCGGATGTTATATTGTGGCTTACATTCTAAATTAGGACTCAAAGCACTTGTCAGACTGATTTTTTCTGTTGCTAAATGTGTCGACTTGTTAGATATTAGTTATGTTGACTTTTACTGTTCCTTTTAGCATGTAACAAAATTGTCAGTACTACGATATCCTTTTGGGGATCTGGAGAAGGGCATTTTGGGGGTTACAGAAGAAAAAGTAAGTCAAATATATGCCCATTCTCTTAATAAGTCACTTTCTGTGTGCATTAATGTTCACAGAAATCACTCCAATTCTCTCAATATGTAGAGCCAAAGGAAAAATACATACTGATGTGCAATTCTGTGGGTAAAACTATGCTAGTTTTTGCTCCTTCCTCTTACCTAGTTTTCCTGCAGTTTTTCACTATGCCCCAGTGCCTTACTGTGCCTCTGGATGCACCTTGTCAAAGGTAGGTGTGCTGTCTAAACCTCAGTGTGGTAGCTAAAGAGTAACCTTCTCAGTATTTTCACTTCTGTTTTGTTTGGGACAGAAGGACCAGAAGGGGTCTTGATTGGTGTTTCCAAGGTCCTAAGCTACTGTGCTTTAGTCAGTGTCTTTGCTGCTGCGAGGACATCCTGCTTCTCTGGGAACAGGTCAGTTAGCAGCTCAGCACTGCTGGGTGGGCACCAGCTCAGCATCCAGAGGCAGGTTGTTACCACAGACCACATCATACTCCACTTCTCTCACTACAGCTGGCAGCAGCTTCAGAATGACCATCTGCATAGGAGAGACTCCTAAACGTGTAGTAGGAACATAGCTCTGGTTGACTGTTCTGTTTTGATTAAAATGTGTCTGAAGAGAGAAGTGAAGGGAAGAGAAAAAAGGCAAACATGAAGCATTGCTTCACTGCCAGTAGTGTGGGACAGAAGAGAAAAATGGCAAATTTCGTGGTCTTTAGATCACCCACATAATCTCTTCCCTCATTGTGCAGGTGAGAGAGTGGTGAAAACCTGACACAGTAGTCTTCTGAGTCCTGTTCTTTGATAGCATTTCACTGAGTGGGTGGTACTTCAACATGGCAAGCATATAAAACTAGCAGGCACTGTACCCATCTGTGCTGACAGCCATCCCTTCCCTTCTTGTCTGGTACACATTTCTCAGTGAAGAATAGGTGCCATGCTTTATGTCCTAGATACACATACCTTTTTTTCTCACCTACCACCCTTGCTACATTCTTGAAATCAGCTACTACAGGTGAAAGGACTGTATATCCCTGGCCTGATCGAGGTAAATTGAGGTGTGATTTTCTTCATGGTTCCTGCTCCTTCCTGCATGCCTTTCCCTTTTTTTTTTTTGTGCATGGTTCACACTCAGGGCCTTGGATTATGTGCTTTGGGCTCATGGAATCATAGAATTGCTGAGGTTGGAAAAGACCTCAAAGATCATCAAGTCCAACTGTTAACCCAGCACTGCCATGTTCACCACTAAACTATGTCCCCAGGTGCTACATCTACATGCCTCTTGAACTCTTCCAGGGATGGTAATTCTACCACTTCCCTGGGCCGCTTGTTCCAATGCCTGACCAGCCTTTCAGTGAGGAAATTTTTCCTGATACTCAGTCTAATCCCCTGGTGCAACTTGTGTCTCATATTTCTCTCGGTCTCAGGTCTGGGAAATGTGATGTTAACTGGTGATCAGAACCCACTCAGGCTGGCCCAGCTGATGGAATGTAGCATTGGGTATTTGCCTTTGCAGCTCAATAGCTGCCTTTGAGTAGGAAGTGTTGGAGTAGGGATATTGGCTGGTGATTATGGGCATAATTTGCTGCTTTGCATGGGACAGACAGGTCCTGAAAGTGCATGTGAAAGCAGTGACAAGGCTGTGTTCAATACCTTTCCTCAGGACTATTGGGGCTGTACTGGACTGCTACTCCATGGACTGAGACTGCTCAACAGAAGGAATGAAGACAAATCTGTCCTGCAGCAGGTGCTACAGTTGATTGTAAACTGGTGGGAGAAGTAGCTCTGAGCAGATTTGGTTTGGGAGAAGTGTAGCAGGCTCTGTTTTGTAACAAGCAGGGGTGATACACTGTGTTCTTCAAAGGCTTATCTGTGTTTTAAGGACATACTTCATAAAGGCAGTGTCAGACTGTCAGTATTTGTCATTCAGATCACTATGAAAGCAGAGTGGGGAAGTAGTCTTAGCACAGAGCCTCTGAGAGACAAATTATGTCTTTCCCTTGTATTCCTCCTTGCACTTGATGAACTGCCGTTTTCTGTCAGAGTCACCTGCAGACTGCTGCAAGGCAATAGGAATGTCATCAGTCTGTCCTGTTGAATGACATGACCACCAGTAGTTGCTGTGGCAACCTAACCAGCGCTCTACTTTGAAGGAATCCATTTGCAAAGAAAAGTCCATTTGCTGATGAAGAAAGGCGACCACTTTCTCTTGCAGAAGTATGAGAAAGTTGGGACTCCAGTCATCTCAAAAGGCAACAGCAGTGCAACCTGTCTCCCAGTCCTACCAAACACTTAGTCTACATACTCCATATGCTTCAGCAGACACATCTGCTGCAGTGCCCTTTTGGCAGCCTCCTCCACCCCTGGGGCCTGCAGGTCATTGATCATTCATTCTTTGGCTGTGGGAACCAAGGTTGCTCTCCTGACCAAGATTAGGAAAATGGGTGAGAGTCAGCTGTGGAGGTAATTCCAGAGTAGGAAGTTGAAGAAAGGCAAGACTGGTAGAACTTCTCCAACTACTTTTGTCGCACTTGTTTATTGCCTTAGGAAGAGCTACTGGTTGTTCTTTGTGGCAGAGGTACACAGAAGCTGCCAGTGTCATGGTGGTGGCCATCCTAAAACATGAGGTACTTTGCCTGCTGCTTTTAGACTAAAGATGGCAAATTGCTAACAACAAAGCTCACTTGCTTTTCTTTAACCTTGTTGATTCAGCTCTTCGTAGTTTTTAAAAAACCAAAACACACACAGAGGAACATAAAAAACCGCAAATACAAAAAAATGAAACAAAAATGCCAAACCAAACAAAGTTGTTATTTTGAAATGGTATGTTTTATCTTGCTACTGTAAAGACTGGTGGATCCCTTTTATTCCTTTTGCCTTCCTGTGCTGCAGCTGTTTGCCCAGGTGGCAGGATGTAATGGAAGCTCAGGCTGCACAGCTTTCAGGGACTGCTGCCTCTGTCAGGAATGCTATTTAAGGCTTGGGGAAGACCATCACAAACTTGTATAGGAGTACTGGTTTTGTGTCTATGAACGCATCCTGCTGGACTTGGACAGGTGTTTCATTCTTCATGTCTGGTCTTGGTTTTCCTGCATCTGCCTCCTAACATCATGGTTATGGGAGAACAATTGTATTTGGGAGACTTGGAAGCAAGGCAGCATGTCTCATGAAAACAGCAGCTGTGCTGAGTGTTTCAGAGGATGCTGAGGTATAACTTGTCTGGAAGATCATTTACCTATGGTCAGCTGATACAGTGATTCACTTGCATCTCAGCACTCTTTCTGCTCATTCTGGACCTGCCTGAAGTGCAGTTCTAGGTCAGTGATTTGTGTGACCAAAGCGGCAAGGGACATGCGGTGTTGACTTACTGGAGACTAATGTTTCCAGAGGGGAAAGGATCTTGGCCTGTCCTGGCAAAAGACAGTAGAGTTTTAAAGATAGGGTGCTGTGAACTTGGGCAGCTGTGAGCTCATGTTGGATCTGATGCAAGTCAGGGAAAGCTAGGCTGCAAACAATTACAGAATCATGGAATGGTTTGGTTTGGAAGGGACTTTAAGGATCACCTAGTTCCAATACCCCTGCCATAGGCAGGGACTACCTTCCACTAGGCTGGGTTGCTCAGAGCCCCATCCAACCAGGCCTTGAACATTTCCAAGGATGTGGCATCCACAGCTTTTCTGTGCAACCTGTTTCAGTGTCTCACCAACGTCATCTGAAATAATTTTTTTTCTAATGTCCAATTTAAACCTGCCCTGTTTTCAGTTTGGAGCTATTACCCTTTGTCCTCTTACTACGTGCCCTTGTAAAAAACTCTCTCCATCTTTCTTGTAGACTCCCTTCAGGTACTGGTTGCCTGCAATTAGGGCACCCTACAGTCTTCTGTTCTCCAGGCTGAAAAATCCCAATTCTCAAAACCTTTTCTCATAGGAGAGGTGCTCTATCCCTCTAATCCTGTTGACCTTCTCTGGACTTGCAATGTCCTTCCTGTGCTGGGTACCCCAGAGCTGGATGCAGCACTCCAGGTGGGGTCTCACCACAGCAGAGTAGGGGAGGAGAATCCCTTCCCTCGGCTTGCCGTCCACACAGCTTTTGATGCAGCCCAGGACACAATTGGCTTTCTGGGTTGTGAGTGCACATTGCTGGGCCATGTCCAGCCTCTCATCCACCAGCAAGTCCTTCTTGTCAGGGCTGCTCTCGATCTGTTCATCCCCCAGCCTGTATTGCTACCAGGGCTGCTCTGACCCAGGTGCAGCACTTTGCACTTGGTCTTGTAAACCACATGAGGTTCCCATGTGCCCCCTTCTTGAGCCTGTCCAGGTCTCTCTGGATGGCATACAGTCCTTCAGGTGTTTTAACTGGATCCCTCAACTTGATGTGACCTGCAAATTTGCTGAAGGTGCACTTGATTCCTTTGTCTGTTGTCATTAATAAAAACATTAAATAACACTGGTCCCTCTGAGGACCTCTGAGGGACACCACTTGTCACTGTCCATCCAGACTGAGCCATTGATCACTACTGTCTGTTTGAGACTGTCCAACTAATTGCTCATCCACCTAACAGTTCACTCATTGAATCCATCTCTCTCCAATTTAGAGGGAAGGATGTTATGGAGAACTGCATCAAAGGCCTTACAGAAAGAAGTGCAGATAAATGACATCTGTAAACCTTCCATTGTCCAACAATGTAGTTACTCTGTTAAAAAAATATAAAGGGTAAAATATACTGAGACATTATGGATTCTATCTAGACTGCATGACCCACAGAGCAGGGATTTTTTATCAGATATATGTGAAAACAATATAGATGTAGTCTCCACATAGCTTTTTCTGTATGAATTATATTAATACTATTTTCAAACTATTTTTGTGTTTCAATGCATAATGAGAATAAAGCTGTATTCTAGTTAGGCTGCTGGTATAAATTAGGAACAGCTGTCTGAGAATTACAAAGAGTACGTAGAATGTTGTTAGCTTGAAAAAACAGCATGAAAAAAACCTGATAGAATGAAATAAACTCCCGGTTGTGAAGAGAGAGGACATTTCGGCAGAGACAGAGTTTGTTTGCTTTTACATACATTCTTGTGTGAATATGTTATCAATTAACTACAGAGGAAAGTAATCTTTTCTCAACTCGTGTAGAAAAATTTCTGCAGCAGTTTTTTACAAAAACCCCAGACTTTCTTGCTCATGAAATAATTTCTGAATTTACAGTAGTCACACACTGTACTTTTTAAGTTGATTAAATTTTTTTAGCACTGTTTTGTTCTGTCTACTTCAGTGACCCATTATTGTAAATAAATAGTTTGCTGTTGAGAACAATGTCTCCACCTTCAAAACCTAGACTGAAGGTCTTAGATACAGAAGTCTTGTTAAAAATAATGATTTACTTATAGATACTAAATGGCTTGATTGATCAGATTCTATTGTATATCTTGCTAGGCTCCATCTTAAGTATGTTTTAAACCCACGTTCTCAGAATTTTACTGCTTTTCACCATAAAATCAACTCAAATCTCTATGGCAAGAATAGGACATTAGTGTTCATTACAGAATCTGCTCATATAAAAAAAAATCATCCAGTAGGCAGAGGAGTGCCTAGAATGAAGCACTATTCCCTAGCACTCCTCTTGGACAACAGCTGACAGAAGGTTGATTTGATGGCCAATTGATTGCTACAATGTTATGTTTGCCAAAGGTTACAGAGTCTGGCAGATGTATAAATAGAAGCAGAAGATTGTTTGCAGTCAGCTATTACACATGGATCCTCCCTGGAAAGTTAAGATTGTCTTCTTTATAAAATTAATCCCCTGGACAAGTCCTTCTGTCAGTAGTGTAATATTCATTGCAATAGATAAGTTTTACAACTTTCTACTCCAAACAGAAAAAAAAAATCCATAGTTCTCCCTCTTCTCCTTGCTAATAACTTAGTTCTGTAGAAGGCAACACCAAGTTATAATTAGGTATTTTCAGCTGTTACTTCAGATGTGTGATCTTCATCTCAGTGGTGCTTGCATGCTTCCCAGTTGATTAAAAATAGAAATAGCTGTGGCAGAAATTACTACTGTAAATATTTGGCCAGCATAAATGTATGTATGTTTGCAAAAAATATTGCAGAACTGTAAAGTCAGCGTTAAGATATGGTTAAAATGGTGAACATAATCCTTATTTAGGTGTGGGATGTCTGCATAGTGGGGACACAAAAAAGGGTGGAATGGGAACAAGTTGTGAGCCAGAATTTGAAATATTTACCAAGAACTGAGGTGAGGGGAGTGTTGGGTCACCCTAGTGTTGAGAGGTATTTCAGCCATACTGAGGGAAGATTTATGTCATCAAAAAGACAGCCTTTCCACCCCCCACCCTCCCCGCCCCCTGAGAACTATTCACAGAATTGTTCAGTTTGGAAAAGACCTCTAAGATCATTAAATGCAACCTTTGACTGATCACCAGCTTGCCAACTAGTGCCACATCCAGTTGTTCCTTGAATACCTCCAGGCATGGTTTCTCTGCCACCTCCCTGGGTTATAAACCCTTTCCATGAAGAGATTGTTTTTGATGTCCAACCTGAACCTCCCTTTGTGCAGTTTGAGCCTGTGTCCTCTCACCTGTTGCCTGAGAGAAGAGACCAACACTTGCCCAGCTATACCCCCATTTCAGGTAGTTGCAGAGAGCCATGAGGTCTTCCCTCAGCCTCCTTTTCTCCAGGCTAAACAACCGCAGTTCCCTCAGCTGTACCTCATAGGACTCACTCTCTAGACCCTTCACCATCTCTGTTGCCCTTCTCTGGGCTTGCTCCAGCATCTCAGTGTTATTCTTGAATTGATGAACCCAGAACTGAACACAGGACTCAGGGTGCAGCCTCACCAGTGCCGAACACAGAGGGACAATCACCTCCCTAGTGGCCACACTATTTTTGTTCCATGCCAGGATGCTGTTGACCTTCTTGGCCACCTGGGCACTGCTGGCTCATGTTCAGCCTGCTGTTGATGAGCACCACCAGGTCCTTTTCCCCTGGGCAGTTTTCCAGCCAGTCTTCCCCCAGCCTGTAGTACTGTCGGGGGTTGTTGTTCCCCAAGGGCAGGACCCAGCACTTGGTCTTGCTGAACCTCATACAGTTAGCTTGGCCCATTAATCCATCTGATTCAGATCCCTCAGATCCCTCTAGCAGATCAACACTCCCACCTAACTTAGTGTTGTCCACGAATTTACTGAGAGTACACCTGATCCCCTCATTCAGATGATCAGTAAGTTATTAAACAGGAGTGGGCCTAATACTGAGCCTTGGGAAATACCACCAGTGACTGTCTGCCAACTGGATGTGACACTGTTGTCCCTAAAAGTGTTGTCAACTGTTGTGCAGTCAGCCAGTCTCACACACAGAGCTGATGTATTTATTTCATATTTGTGCAAAGATGGGTGCTGGATGGTAAATCTGCAGAGCTAACACATCAATTGTCAAAAGTTTACATATGCATTTTAGCAAACAAAGAAATCATGGTTCATTGGATACAAGTTACTTAGTTCTCTTATTAATTAGCATTTTACCTTCTGTTAGTTAAATGATTCTCTTGTGTCTTATGCAACTTAGTCTGTATGTTCAGTGTTTCTCTGCTTTTTGAATTGGTGAGTTTCTTAATTTGGTGGTCCATGAGTTGGTGATTGCAACCTTCCCCTGCAGGAATTACCTTTTGCCCAGTTGTCTCAGTGTACAACTGCAGACTGAGCTTGGGCTCACGGGAGCCTGAGGCAAGACACCGTGAACTCGCACTGATTCCTTGCATTACAAACTGCATGGGGACCTGTGGTACCAGCCAGGTGACAAGAGACCCAGCAGGAACCACTGACTCAGCAGAAAGATCCTTGTGTATTGGATAAACCAAAACAGAATTCTAAAATAACACCCCTCCTTTTTGTTTCAACCTCTCCCAGCTTCCTCCAATAATGAAGGACAATATGAAGAGATGTAAGTAAAAAATAACAACTTACTAAAGGAAGTAGAAGTAACTACAAAGACACAAAGGAAAACCGTTTCAACCAACAAAGGCAGGAATCATTTGCTAGCTCTCAACCCCCAAGGCAAAAACAAGACACAAAATGACCACAGCTGTGTGGTTTCCCTAGGCCAAGACAAACTGGCTGAGAGGCCTGCCTGCTAGCCCGAAACCAATGAAAAACTGGGACAAGGGAAAACCTGCTGGGACCTGACAGGGCCTGGGAACAGTTTAGGGAACTGTTACCCTGGGTCTGCTGCAGTAGCTCTGGCAGTGACTGGGACTCATGGAGCTGCTTATGCAGTTTCTGGGACTCACAGAGTAGCTCCAACTCATGGCAAAACCCTCCTTTGAACTGCCCACACTGGGTGGAAGAGTGGCTCCTTGTGGTGATATGAGTATTAGTTGCTAAAGCCTCACCCCCTGACTCGTTACCATAACATTGTCCACTCATTATTCAATGCCATCCACATCATGTCCAGATTTACAGCTTTCAACTATATATGTGTGCGTGTGTATATATATACATGCACATTTCTGTAATCACTGACCATTCCCCCAGGATGTTTTGTTGAGTCCCTTTAGGCCATGGTGTGTACTGTATACAATGGTAGTGTTGTTCAGCAACCAGTATTATATCTGCAATTCAGTATTACAGGTGGTGCTCACCCAAAATCAGGTCCCTTTAAAGTACACATCATGTTTCCCCATCTTTCTGCATAACCCAGCAAGTACACCCAAATCCGTTATCAAAAACAATCCCACGGATGGGTTTTCCTTTCCTTGAGGCAGGACTAATCCAAACTTTGTTAGGTCTTTTCTAACATGTTTCTCATAGGCACTATGGAGACTTCAGCTCTGTCTACAGTGTGTAAGGGTTCTGATTTGACAGGGTTGTCTGAATTGGTAGAGCCTTGGGCATTAACTAACCAGGTGGCTTTTGCAGCATTCAGATCCCTATGTATGATGGTCCCACCGCCCATTGCTTTCAATGTGGTTTTTTAAGTCTGTTGTGCTGTTCATGTTTCCCAGAGTCTGGTGCATTATAGGGAGTATGATACACCCACTCAATAACCTGCTCTCTGACCTGGATGGTTGTGAGGCTGTTTTTGAAATGAAACCCATTAGCCACCTTAGTTCTTTCTGGGGTGCCATGTTGTCACAGGACTTGCTTTTCGAGGCTCAAGGTGGTGTTCAGGGCAGTGGCATGAGGCACAGGGTGTGTCTCCAGCCATCCAGCACATAATGCTGGTGTTGGTGGGTTTGTGTGAGTGTGATGTAACTAATCTGCCAGGCCTCCCCATATGTATATTTTGACCATTGCCCCAGAGGGGCTTTACCAGCTTGGCCTGCTTGATCACAGCATATGTTTCACAGTTTTGGATAATCTGGAAGATATGTCCTTGGTTAAATCCACCCCTTGGTCACAAGCCCATCTGTGTGTCGCATCTCTTCCCTGGGGACCTGAGGCATCATGGCCCATCAAGCCAGGAATAACTCTCCCTTGTGACACTTTAATCTTAGCAGCTCAATCTGCCTGTCAGTTGTGATGTTTTTCAGTAGCCCGACTCTTGGGTGTGTGTGCATCTACGTGATGGACTTCTATAGCCAACTTCTGTACCTGGGCCATGATGTCTTTCCACAATTCAGCAGCCCAGGTGGGTTTCTCTCTGCACTGCCAGCTGGCCTTTTTCTGTTGGCTCCCACAGAGCGTCTGCCACCATCCACAAGTCAGTGTAGAGTGTTGGTCACTTCACTTGTTCAGCAATATCTAAAGCCAGCTGGATGGCTTTAAGCTCTGCCATCTGAATTGATCCACTGTGTCCCCCAATGGCTTCTGTGACTTGCTGTGTAGGGCTCCATATGGCAGCTTTGCAATTTTATTTGTCCCTATGATATGGCAGGAGGCATCAGTGAAGAGAGCATGTTGCCTTTCATTTTCTGGTAGAGGGGTATATGGTGGGGCCTTCTCAACACATGTCACCTGCTCCTCTTCATCTTCTGAGGATAGTCTGAAATTTTCATCTTCAGGTCAATTTGTGATCTCCAAGATCTCTGAATGATTAGGATTTCCTGTCTGAGGTTGCTGTGTGATCAGAACAATTTGCTTACTCCATCAGTGTGTGTGGCATCAATGGTATGATGTGTGGAAGGCATTTTTCTTTTGAATATCCATCCCAGCACTGGCAGGGTGCCAGAAGGAGCTATGTTTTACTGCCAGTCACTTCTGAGGTGACTCAAAACCCTTTCATAAGCTGCTAAGATCTCATTTTCAATTGGGGTGTAGTTGGCCTCAGATCCTTTGTATCTCTGACTCCAGAACCCCAGAGGTCATCCTTGGGTCTCTCCAGGTACTTTTTGCCAGAGGCTCCAGTAAGGGCCATTCTCCCTGCCTGCAGTGTAGAGCACATCTTTTACATCCTGTCCTGTCCTGGACAAGGGCTACTGCATGAGCAGTCTCTTTGATCTGTTCAAAGGCTTACTGTTTCTCAGGGCCTCATTTGAAATCATTCTTCTTTCATGTCACATGATAGAGAGGGCTTACAATCTGACTGTATGTAGTCTGGGATGTACATCCTCTAAAAGCCCACGGTGCCTAGGAAAGCTCTCCAGTTCACAAATCATCTGATGTATGGGACTCATGGAATCTCGGCTGGTGTGGTATTGCTGATGATGCACTGTTGGCAGTGGCAATTGAACCCTTAACAGTCCCACAGTAGAAGGGGTCCTCTGAGGGACCAGGCTGTCTTGTGTCTTCTGTCTTCACAGCAGCTATCCCAAAAGCCCAGCGATGCCCTTTGGGGTTGTCTTGGTTTAACAACAATATATTCAGGAGGTGAGACCTCTACTGAGATAACCCTCCTTATTAATTCTTTTACTTCCCTCCCCTCAAGTATTGACAGATTACAAATTACAAGGAATCTGATTGAAGAAGGAAAACAACAATAACAATTTTACTAAAAATAAAAAAAAGCAAATAATGGCAGAAAAAATGGTACCTGGCTACTCCCTTCCCCCGCTCTGTTAAAAGCAAAACGTGGAAGGATGTTTCATCGAAAGAAAACAAAGTCCTATGGTGCCAAGGCATTAGTGTGGATTCTGCTATAAAAAATAAATCACATGGGATGACGATGGCAGTGCCAAGTTGTCCTGGCATGATGCTGGTGCCTGTCGAGTTACCAGTGCCAGGGACAGTCCCTCCCCTGGTCAGCTTGGATGGGGCAGGGGGAGCAGTCCTCTGTGCTATGAAACCACATGATGATATGAAAAAAATTGTCAAAAATCTTTCCCGTTTGACTAAAACTGCAGCAGAAGTCTTTGAAATACCTACTCTCAAGGTAATCTATGCCAAGGATGCACATGGCCTCTGGATCAGTCATGATGGGGTTGTTTTTGCCACTTCTTCCCAGTCAAGCTCACTTCAGCTGCCAGTACAGCCAGCTATTGGGACTCCTCTGTCACTGCAGAAATAGAAGTGGATTCTGCCCCTACATACCTGGATGGCCTCAGTGTCAGCAAAGGTATTATATTCTTGTGGGTCTGATGTGCAGGCTGTTGTGTGAAAAGGAGAGATTTCCTCAACCCATAGTGTTTGATTTGTCTGTCAGTGCTCCAGGAAAGCTGAGATCCTTGTGCCTGACGAGTCTATCAGCCTCCCATTATAGGGACCCTTCACTGAACAGTCCTGCTGGAATGGAGGGTAATTCAACTGCTGTTTTCAGGAAGCTAAGCCAACAGTACAAGGGAGACCTGTTAGTGGATCTTCCCACTTTATTGGAGAATGTTACCCACTGCCAGCAACTGCCAGTGTCGTGAAAGGCTCACATGAACAGTTTACGGAATAACACTCTTAATATAAAATCATGACAGGGGTAAAGTTTGAAGCTCTGGTAGTGTCTGGGACTTGTGGGGCTGCTCCTGCAACCGCTGGGACTCATGGAGCAGCTCTGACTCATGGCAAAACCCTCTCTTGAGGCCCCCACACAGGGTGTAAGGGTGTCCCCTTGTGATGATGCAATGGTATGAATATTCGTTACTAAACCCTCACCCCCTGGCTTCTAACTGTAATTCCCAGACTCTCTCACAGGGTATAGAAGCCCAGGTGGTCATTCAGCCTTCCCTTGAGGCTGTGAGATCTGTTTCACGGATAAGGCAGGACTCTGTTTCATGACCCTCTTCTCATTCTCTGTAACTCTCTGGGTGAATTGATAACTATTTATGACCCCTGAGATATCAGCAGCATTCACTGCCACTTTCTGGGCCCAACCATTGAGCTGTTTTTTTACCCAGCAAACAGGCACCTGTCCAAGCCATGGGCTGCCTGTTTCTGCAGTAGAATGCTGTGGGAGAAAATATGAAAGGTTTTGCTGAAGTCCAGGTAGACTATATCCACAGCCTTTCCCTCATCCACTAGGTGGGTGTGTCACCTGGTCATGAAAGATTAGGTTGGTCAGGCCTGTCTGAATAAATACTACTGGCTGGGCCTGATGCCTTGGTTGTCCTGTATGTGTTGTGTGATGACGCTTAAGGTAATCTGTTCCATAACCTTCCCAGGCACTGGGGTATGTAATTATGCATGTACTTACCTTACCTAGCTGTCATAGGTAAGCTTGGGAAGTGCAGGTTAGATGAATGGACAATGAATTGGATCAAGAACTGGCTGAAGGGTAGAGCTCAGAGGGTTATGATCAGTGAAGTGGAATCTCATTGGAGGCCTGTAGTCAGTGGTGTTCCCCAGGGATCAGTACTGGGTCTTACCTTGTTTATCAATGACGTGGACAAAGGGATTGAATGCGCACTGAGCAGGTTTCCTGATGATACAAAACTGGGGGAAATGGCTGTGCTGCCATTGAGCAGGACCTTGGTAGGCTGAAGAGTTGAGCGGAAAGAAACCTAATTAGGTTCCATAAGGGCAAGTGTAATGTCCTGCACCTGGGTGGGGAATAACCCCAAATAATACAGGATGAGAGCTGACCTACTAGAGAGCAGCTCTGCTGAGAAGGACCTGGGAGTCATGGTGGGTGACAGGTTGGCCATGCCCCAGCAGTGTGCCCCTGTGGCCTGGGTGGCCAATGGCATCCTGGGGTGCACTGAAAAAATGTGGCCAGCAGGTCAAGGGAGGTGATCCTGCCATTCTACCCTAGCAAGGCCTCATCTGGAGTACTGTGTCCATTTCTGGATTCCTCAGTACAACAAACACAAGGAGCTACTGGAGAGGGTACTGTGGAGGGCCTGGGGGGCCAATGGCATTCTGGGGTGCACTGAAAAAGTGTGGCCAGCAGGTCAAGGGAGGTGATCCTGCCATTCTACCCTAGCAAGGCCTCATCTGGAGTACTGTGTTCATTTCTGGATTCCTCAATGCAAGAAAGACAAGGAGCCGCTGGAGAGGGTACTTGTCTGGGGTTGAGGTGGCAAAACGCCAACTGTCCAGTTCAGAGTGAAAAGGATTCCTCCCCCCCTCAACCAACTAAGGGAAAAAAGAGAGGGAGAGTCAAAAAAAACCCCTCAAACCAGGTTTATGCTGAAACTAACTACATGTATTTATACAGAAAAGAGAAAATTAGGAGAAAACTACAATATAACACACACTTACACAAGTTACATATATATAACAAGGAATAACTTCCCACTCCCCAATTAATACAAAGCAAAGTCTCTTACACTAAATCTGTAAGTACTCTAAGAGACACATAGCAAGAAACAGAAAGAGTAACAACAAAAATGTTTCTACTTCCCTGAATGCAAACAAAACGCAAGCAGAGGCAGCAGGGGCAGGAGCAAGGCCTGCTCCAAGACAGAAGCTGGATCACGTCCGGCTTGTACCTCGGCCATAGCAGAACAGACTAAGCCACTCCCACACACTGAATTTTACACCTTTTGAGATGATGTAGTATGGTATGGAATACAATATTATTGGCTAGAAGAAGTCAGCTGTTAGCTAGCTCAGCCCAGCTCAAATCAGCTGACAATCCCAGGCCTAGCTGAACTTTTAAAACCTAAATTTAGGCCCATCTGGCCAAACCCATAACAGCACTGTAAAGGGCCATGAAGATGATGAGGCGTCTGGAGCATCTCTCTTATGAGGAGAGACTGCAGGAGCTGGACCTGTTTAGTCTGGATGTTGTAGTTTGGAATTATTAAGTAAATTCTCTCCCCTGCCACTAACTGCCCATGCCAGTAGTTAACAAAAAGTAGTTAACTGCTGATCGCTTAGGTGGGGGCAGGTTGTTTCTCTTGTTTCTGGGGACATTTTTCCATTCTTAGCTCAGCGGAATGCAGGAACGGGGGTTGTGCTGCCGAGGAGGGAAGCTGTCCTTTTCTCTCCTGCTCCTGCTGCTGGCTACTGCTGGGGCTTCTTGCAGAACTGCTGTTTTCCTCCTCGCCACGGTTGTTCTTCTGGTTCCTGCATCTGGGGTCCTCTCCTCTGCTCCGGTCTCACCGCTACTTGCCGCATCACAGCCTGCCTGCCCTGGCTGGCGTAGCGACCTGGCAGAGAGAAGTTTGCAGCTGCTTTCCAGGACATGCGGCGGTTCCCCACTTCCAGTTTTCCTTCTTCGTATGGGACAAGAGACAGAGAGACAGAATTCAACTGGGAACTCACCCTGCAGGCAGCCGAGCTGTGACACTGATACTGCCTCATAAGTATAACTCTTCTCCCGGAGGAAACTTGCTGGTGTGGGGGTTGTTGTTGTAGGGGTTGCTGTTTTTTTCTCCTGTGGCGTTGGGGAAGCGGTTTTGCTCTGGTCTGTTTACAGTTATATCTATACCTACAGAGAGAGATAGATATATATATATAAGTTAAGAACAGTTATCCTTCTTGTATCCATTGTCTGATTAAAGTTCCTTTTCTTAAATTTGATAAAGAGTGTTGTGATTATTGTGGAGGAAACCCCCCTCCTCCGCTTGTGGGTAAACATTTTGGTTTTTGCCCCTCAAACCGAGACACTGGAGAAGAGAAGGCTGAGAGGGGATCTCATTAAGGCATATAAATATCTCAAGGGCAAGTGCCAGGAGGACAGTGCCACACCCTTTTCAGGTGACAGGACAAGGAGCAATGACACCAGAAATTTCACCTTTACATGAGGAAGAAATTTTTTACACTGAGAATGGCAGAGCACAGAACAGTCTGCCCAGGGAGGTTGTGGAGTCTCCTCCTCTGGAGACATTCAAAACCGACCTGGATGAGTTCCTGTGTAACCTGCTCTAGGTGATCCTGCTTTAGCAGGTAGTTGGATCCAGAGGCTCCTTCCAGCTCTACCTGTGGTGTGATTTTGTGATATTTTTACATGGAATTAGCATGGAAAATACACTGGTGCTTTCTTTGACTCAAGTATCTTGGTGGCATGACTGCAGAAAATGTGAAAGCTGATGGATTAGCCTGCCAGTTTAATCATATAAATTAGTATAGGAACTTGCAGGGATTTTTTTTTTCTATTCCCTGTTGCGGGCTCATTTTAGGTTTGGCTTGTCTCCTGCTGATTTAAAAACAGGAAGCATAGAGAAGAAATGATGGTAGGCTCTCTTTTACTTTTGCTTCATGTTGTCTAGATACAAATGTGAAGGTGTATGTTCTATTCTTTTTTTTTTTTAATTTTATGAAGGTCTTTGAGACTTAAACACACAAGAAATCTCTGTGCCTTTGGAAAGTTCTTCCCATTAATTAGCAGGTATTTAATGACAGAAACTTGCAAGACAAACACACTAGATAGAGGTATAAATTCAAGTAAGCTTCACTTATCCTGTTAGACCTTATTAAGGTGGTATAAATAGGATTATCACTCAAAGCTAAAAGGGAATTTAAGAAATGTAATTCTTGCAAAATTTAATACAGTTGCTGATACGATTTACTGTAATTTCTCTTGGAACAATCATTTTGCCATATTGGACAAAGAAGGAGATGGAACTGGCTATAAAATGGCAATAAATCAAAACATTATCTAATCTAATCCTAATCTTAATTGATCTAGAGTATTAGTAGTCCAAACAAAAACTATAAAATATACCTGGCTTTATTGCTAGCACATACAGAGACACCAGGTAATGATATAAAATATGGAAAAGGATTTATCACAGTTACGTTTGCCTTTTGTATGTAAGAAGGATTGTCTGTCTACTGTGATTTTTAGCTGAAAACCTTGTTTAGGCTGAAACAGTGCTTTATTTTATGTCAAGAGTTCAGAAATTTTTATATACAGTAGTCCAGCACTGTTCTAGTAATTTGTATTGTTTTATCAAGCATTATTGCAGTAAAATTGTCAGTATTAACAAGTAGGAGTTGTGCCTTAAGGTGGTCTCTGCTAGACATCAGCTTCCTGCCTGCATCAAAGATTAATACAGCAGATATGTATGTTGATGCAAACATTTTGAGGCTTTCAGATGAAAATAAAAATAGCAGATTGATAATGCATGTGTTACATTTCCTTCTGATAAGGAAAGGAATGCTTTTAAAATATGCATTGAAATCCCCAAAGAAAAATTACCTTTTTTTCAGTGTCTTCCTGCACTGGATAATCAAAATTGAGATTGCAGCTAATTAGAGAACCTGGATAACATCAGCAGGGAGAGCAGTGTAATATCAATACAGATCATGGGATTTTTGCCATATTATCGTTGGAGAGGTTGAAATCAATTTTTTTTTGTTTTGGCCTGTGTGTTGACTAGTAATTGAACATTTTTGAAACAGCTCATGGTGAGGTTGTCCTCTTGTGTTCCATATAGGAAGGTGAGCAGTAACAGCCTTGCTGCAGTTCAGCAGCAAGTGTGGCAAGTAAACAGGAGCAAGGTAGGAAATTTGCGAAGGCCCCTGAACAGCAGAGACAAAAATACTGTGACAATGGGGCTTCCTAAGCTACAATGGGCTCTCCTTTGGGAGGGGTAGACACTAGTGTGGGTTTTCAAAGTTTTCAGGGCATTTAAAGCCCTGTAGGAAATCGAGCTTTGTCTGGAATTGAATAAGCTGAAATCAAATGTTGAGAGCAATTTGTGACCAGAGTTTTGAAGTGAAAAATGAAGTATGCATTTTGACTAAGCTGTTTTCACAACTGGGATTAATATTTACCTAGCTGGTCTCTGGGCAGTCTCAGCTTTCCCAGTGTAACCCTTGTTCTAGAACTCTTCCTTTCACACCAGTGGAGTACATTCTCAGTAAGCTGTGCAGGATCAGCTGAACCAATCACATGTGAATTTATAAATACTGATTAACATGTCAACATTAACTGAAATACCTAATTTTGGGACCTTTAATTAGATAAGGGGCAGAAGATCTGGAACCATTAATGGAGCAAATATGAAGTACCCTTTTTATGCAAAAGAGGTACTTCTGTTGTCTGCTGAATGCAAAAGATAGTGTTTTGTCACTGCTGTTCCATGTGATTTTTCTGGTTGAAAAAGTGAGTAATTTGTTCCCTTTGTTCCTGGATTTCCGCAAATCTTCATCTTGTGTGTGAAGAGCAGCTGCAGAGCTCAGCTCTGTGGGTCCAAGAGTGAACATTGTGGATACAGCAGTGCTTTGACCAGACCTTGTGACTCAGTTCTGCTGAGTAACATAGCTTAAAATATAATTCCAGTGGACTTTTCCCTTTCAACTTACCTTGTCTCTTCCAGCTGATGATTGGAATGCGTTAAGGTCGAGCAAGGCCTGTATTTGGCTACTGGTAATGAGTCCTTGAAAAAAGAAGAAATGCATTTGTACTTTTTTAGACCCTTCTGTTCTGTGTGAAATTACTAACAAAAACCGTTGCAATCAAGTCTCTTTCAAGCTCAAGGCAAGCTTAATCATTTTGTCTTCTAGTAACTGATTTCAACAAAGTTCATCAGGAGCTGCTGAATTGTATAACACAAAACATGATCTGTAACTGAGAAAAAGGAAGGTGTCTAGATGCCTGTGGGCATAATGGTCTCCAGCAACTATAATGTCAAGAAGTGTCAACTGGCCACTGTATGCTATGGTGGCGCTTTTTTCTTTCAGTTGTTAATAGTAGGCAAAATCTTTTGTAGATATACTCATGTAAAAACCACTGCTTTCTGTTTGATGAAAGAACCTCAAGATTCAAACAGAACTTAGAGAAATCCCTGATTTCAGGGTTTTCCAGTTCTCTTTAACTGTGTAATTCTTTATATTTGTTCAGATGAATAGTTGTACCAACAGCTGGCATTTGTGTCTTGTGTGATTTTTTTTTCTTCTCATTTTCACTTAATGTGTGATAAAACCTCTGAACTCTAATGATAGGAGTATTCATGTGAACTTGGCAGCTGGAATCTGTTGAGTGTTGGTGTTTAAAACACTTTGCAGTCCATGCGTTTTCTCCATTAGTCACGTGGTGATGTGGTATTTTGCCAAGGGGTGAAATAAACTGTATGACAGCAGGTCTTAATGATTAAATGACAGACTAAATGATTCTGTATACTTTGAGGTGGAGAGTTCATTCAGAATTTTCACACTGTTTTGTTAGAGAATCATAGAATATTGATTTCTTAATAGTTGAGCTACGACTGCAGTGTGGTGGGCAACAATCAAAACCTCCAAAGTAATATTTTTCTGCTGTATTTTACTTTGAAGTATTTGAAAGATCACACCACTAGAAAATTAATGCAAAGATTTACTGAGCTAATGTTTGCAACAGTGAAATTGCTCTCTTTCAGAGGGATTTGTGCTTCTCTTTAAAGGGAGTTTTCACCTTTTACTAATTACAGTAGCTACTCTCCAAATTAACCTATGCCGCATTATTGTGGTAAGGTGGTGGAGTTCATGTGTTCTGCCTCTGCTGCTTTTGGCTGAGAACATGACGTGTAGCAGAGATTTCACAGAATCACAGACTGTTCTGAGTTGGAAAGGACTCAGAAAGATCATCGAGTCCAACTCTTAAGTCAATGGCCCACCCAGGGGATTGAACCCATGACGTTGGCACTATTATAACCACGTTTTAACCAAAAGAGCTAATCTCAGAGATAATGCTATTATGCATAGTTTGAATAATTCTTAACTGTATTCCTGCTTCTCGTTTGAGCAGTAGGTTACAGATACAGTGTTTGGAGTTACTTTTTTGTGATGATTCTGTACATGCCTGAAGCATTGAGTATTTATGGATTCAGTTGGGCTAAACTAGGCATGCCAATAAGCATTGCTTTTAAAAAAACTTGTCTCCCCCTCATTTTTTTGTGTTGATGATCTTTTCCTATAAATGGTATTTTTGTAGCACTTTTCATTTATTTATTTATTTATTAAATTGGCCAAGTCAGTTTGATTATTATTTTCTGTTTCCAGGATCAAAAGATATTACTCAAAACTTCTTTCAGTGTCTGAGTCCTGTATACTCTCTTTTCAGGTTCTTGCTACTGTCTCTGAAGAAACTGTTGCAGTATTTTGTCTACTGTAAAACAAACAAGCAAACAAAAAACTAGCTAGTTACAACCTATGTATCTTGGTGTAGTTGTTGTTCTTTGATTTATGTTATTTCAAAATTTAGTTGGGAGTGTCATTTGCATTGTATCTTTTAAACAGTGTAATTTTTCTGGGCAAGTTATTTTGATTGCTAAATGTAATTACCAATTCTACGATTGGAGAGACTTCAGCCTATAGTGTATTCATAGGAAGATCCTCACGGTTAATATATGGAATCATTCTGAAATGTTTCACCTTCTTTCACAGGATCACTATTCTTAATGCCATATGGGAGTTTTAGAAGAATACTAGGCAGAGCAAAACATATTTAACTGCTGTTTGCTTAGTTAGTACAGTCTATCATAAATCCTAATGTTGTCTCTGGTTCATCTAAAGATAAATAGATTACTTAAGTTGTTCATGTATGTAATGAAGTGATAGTTTTTGTTTTATTGTACAGTTTACATTATGCAGCCAGTTTGACAATTTTTTTGATTTGGTTGATTTGCACTTTAAGTGATAATAGTAGGAACATAGACATTCCTTTTACATCATATCTGAGAACATACAGAACTGATGCAAAGATATGTATCTGCTTTGAAGGATACTGTCAGCAGGTGCCAATAACAACAGCAGGGAAAGGGAACTGAGGAGATAAAACCGAGTTGCATAGAACACACAGTATAGACTTGGACAAAATCACAGAATCACAGACTAGGCCAAGTTGGAAGGGACTCAAAAGGATCATTGAGTCCAACTCTTATTCCTGCACAGGACCATGCCCAAAAGTCACACCCTGTGCCCAAGAGCATCATCCAAACACTTCCTGAACTCTGTCACATCTGGTGCTGTGACCACTGTGCCCCTGGGAGCCTATTCCAGTGCCCAACCAGCCTCTGGGTAAAAAACCTTTTTCTGGTATCTGTCTCTATGAAAGAAAATCAAGATGTCTATCAAGGAAAGTGAGGAACCCTTCCGGACTAGGATAATGGGGGGACCTCTCCCCAGAAACCACCACAACCTTCGACATTAAGACACTTTAATCAGAAACTGCAGAGAAAAAGGATAAAAGTTCTTTACTACAAATATATATATAAATAACCAAAAGAAAAAAAAAACCTCAGAACAAACAGCAACACTGTAACCAAAACGTTCAAACAAATCAGGTCCTATCTCTGCTCCTCCAGTGCAGTTACATTCACAGAGAGCTGGAGGCGATGCCGCGCCTCAGGAAGCAGCGGCCCTGAAAGTCACTCATGGGCTTCAGTGAGGCAAAGACTGGGGTATCGAAAGGTGCTGGTTCTGAAAACTCGTGTGAGAATGGCGGCCACAGGGGATGGGCTGAAACCTTTCCTGTGGGCAGCGTAAATACCCTCTCCTACTTTGCTTTGTCTGAAAACGTTGTGGGGTGGGTAGCAACTCCTCTGCAGATGGTGCAGCCCTCAAGGAGTCTGTAGCAAATCCAGGTAGCAGCAACTGTTCTCTCCGAAGAACGGCACAGGACGTGGGGAGTCAGGGGCTGAGCCAGGGAAGCCCAGTCCAAGTGCTTCCACCAGCCCAGAAAACTGGCTGGCACACACAGCCAGGAGAAACGAAGTGTGTCAAAACCTAGAAAGCTCTGTCCCCACCCCCACCTTTCCCAATCCTCTCCCCAGCCATCATGTTGTTAGTGCAAACCTATCAGCTATTCCCTTTGTTTAGCCTTTAGACACTTAACTGGCTCTGGGAGCAGGTGTGGGGGGTTGGGCTTTCACAAGCCATCTGTCCTGGCCTCCAACTCCCAAACCACGGTGTTGGTAAGGCACAGGAAAAAAAAACAACCCATGAAAGATTTTGAAACTGTAACACCAACCTAAACCTCGCCTGACACAACTTCAGGCTATTCCCTCAGTCCTCAGTCCTGTCACTGGTCACCACAGAGAAGAGATCAGTGCCTGCCTCTTCCTCTCACAAGGAAGTTGTAACTGCAGTGAGCTCTCCCATCAGTCTCCTCTTCTCCAGGCTGAACAAACCAAGTGACCTCAGCTGCTCCCCATATGCTTCCCCTCAAGGCCCTTCACCATCTTCCTTGCTCTCCTTTGGGCAGTCTCTAACAGCTTAGTATCTTATATTGTGGCACCCAAAACTGCACACTATATTCAAGGTGAGGCTGCCCCAGTGCAGAGCAGAGTGGGACAATCCTCTCCCCTGTGCCTGATGCCCCCCAGGACACGGCTGGCCCTCCTGGCTGCCAGGGCACTGCTGACTCAGATTCAACCACTAGGACTGCCAGGTCCCTTTCCATGGCACTGTTCTCCAGCCTCTCATTTCCCAGCCTGTTCATACATCTGGGGTTGCCCCACCCCAGGTGCAGAATCCAGAACTTTCCCTTATTGAACTTCATATGGTTGGTGATTGCCCAGTCCTCTGATTTGTCCAGGTCTCTCTGCAGGGCCTCCCTGCCTTTGAGGGAGTCAACACCTCCTCTTAGTTTTGTGTCATCTGCAAACTTGCTTAGTATCCCTTCCAGTCCTGTAAATTCATTTATGAAGATATTGAAGAGCACAGGGCCCAGATGGAGCCCTGTGGAACCCCACTACTAGTTACAGGTCACCAGTCTGATGTCACCCCATTCACTATCACCCTTTGTACTTGACCTGTGAGCCAATTGCTCACCCACCATGTGATGTGTTTATCCAGCTGTGTGCTGGACAGTTTGTCCAAAAGGATTCTGTGAGAGACAGTAACAAAAGCTTTACTGAAATTCAAAAAGATTATATCAACTGGCTTCCCTTGATCAACCAGGTGGGTTACCTTCCCATGAAAGAAAGTCAGGTTTGATAAGGAGGACTTTGCTGTCATGATAAGCTGTGCTGGCTGTGACAGATGACAGCATTGTCCTTCATGGGTTTTTCAATACCTTCCAGAATAATCTCCATAATTTTACCAGGCACTGAAGTCAGACTGACAGGACTGTAGTTCTCAGGTCCTCATTGCCCTTCTTGAAAAGTGAGACAACATTTGCCAGCTTCCAGTCAGCTGGGACCTCTCTGGATTCCTAAGACCACTCAAAAATCATCAAGAGACATTTTGTGATGACATCTGCAAGCTCTTTGAGGATTCTGGGATGAATCCTATTAAGCTCCATAGATTTGTAGGGATCCAGCTGGAGCAGCAGATCCCTCACCATTTCAATGTGACCTCATCTGTCTAAATCTGAGCTTAACAGCGTCTTCACTTCTACAGTATATCCCCATTAAAATCTGTGGAAATTTAATTTGTGAGTGGAATCTTCCTTGAGTAGTATTAATGACCTTCAGGCATTTGCCAGTGCAGAAGTGGCAAACTTTGTTCATGAAAGTGCTTATAAAGAGATGACCTTTGATTTAATTGATGAAGATATATACCAAGCAAGCAAAAACCCAGGCAAACTGGGGACTGCATCTGAATGAATGGAAAGAATCAGAAAGCCTTCAGTTGAAAGGCAGAACATCAGACTTTACCATAAGGCATTGACTATGTTACCAGTGAAGACGGTATTGGTACAGTTTTCCTGAGAAAAGTGGATATAGAATTGCAACTTGGACAAGACTAGAATGCAGACTGCTGAGAAGGAAGTGGTGCACATACACACACTCTTGAGTCATCTGAAAAGGATAACAATTCTATAGTTATACCTATTTTGAGAGAAATCAGATCTGAGTGAGAACACCTCGACTTACAAAGAAAGAACTCAGTATCTTTCCACATCTTTTGAAAATTAGCTAATGCCTTGAACTGGCATTTTAGGGTCTATAGTCACTCCTAAAATTCCACCCTGATATCAATATAAAAACATTTCGAGGCAGAGGCTTAAGTTGCTGCAGGAAGAAAAGACAACTTTGCTAGAGAAGCAAACATAAAGCACAGAAGGTACATTTGGTGTGAGACACTTACAGTTGGCATTTGAAGTCATTGATCTGTCTTCACACAGAGCTCACTGCTCTGATTCTGAAGAACCGAATGTTGGCAAAGTTGGAAGCAATAAAACAAAAAGCGAAACCTGCCACTACCTTGCTTAGAAGGTATTTATAATGGATTAATGCAATGACTTGATACATTAATCTTAAGAAGAGGTCAAGATTAGCTTGTAAAGAGCTCTTGCACAGTGTAACCTGTTTCTCTGATAAATCGAAACAATCCTTTTCTTTGTTACTCATACTTTTTTTTTTCTTACTCCCACATCCAAACGCAGGATCTGCTGTCATCCCCCATCTTATCTTAGCAAAAACACAGTAATTGCTTAAGAAGAAATCCTTCAAAATCATCCCTCAAAACAGTAACTCTTGCTGTCAGTGATGATGATAAGACGGTGAATTGTGTGCCATTGCTGATCTTTTCTTCCTCCTGTTATTAATGCAGTGTTAATGTTACAATGTTAACCTATTCCTAAGATCTAACACCTTACCAACAAGCCTTTGCATGCTTACGGTTTGTGATGGATGATGGCTAGAGGAAAAGTGTTAAAACCAAAAAAAGCCTCATATTTTTCATGTCATACCTAATATCTCCCCAGCTCAAGAATGCATTACTGAAATTTGTCTTGAAAAGATATGTTTTTCCAGATTACTTTATGGGCAACTGGGAACTCTGAAAGAATACTGCTGTTGTTGAAAAGATGAAGCAGATTTACTGTGGTTGTAAAATGAACCTGTATTGACAACATTAGCTGTGTCTTTAGTAGTTTATGAATGTGGCAGCTTTTTATTGATTTCTTAAAATTGAATCTAGTAACAAGCGGTAAGTTAATGTCATCTTTTCTTCTTCTAATCTAGGCGACAATATTCAATATTTTAAATTTTCTGTAATTTGCTGGTAATCTTTACAAGAAATGAGATTAAGTTAGTATTTTCTAAGTCACCTCTGTTGTTTAAATCTCTTTATATATTTTTATTGTTTAACCTGTGGTTTTAGTTAGTGGAGTGAAGGCTTTGACTCAGAATAAAGTTCACTGTACTTTAGTTGGTCAGTGTAGTTTCCTTATATGGCTGAATATCTGCACTCTGGTGCACATATTGAACTTGCCATACTGAAGTGTTTTATAGGTGTGTAGGACCAGAGGAAGAATCATAATTACTGAAACAATCAAAAAGCATTTGTGCTTGTAAAACCATATTACAGATAGTAAAATGCACAGAGTTTGAACTGATGAATGTAGCTACAGTTAAATTCAGCACACATGGTTCTTAATGCAACATCACAGGAATTTGGCATGGCTTGCACAGATCTCTTAAAATTGAGGCAAGGTTTATTATGTTTTGTGACAATAGTTTTTGAAACACACAGGACAGGACCTCAATGGCAAGAGTCTGTGGTCCTTTAAGTCTGCTTTGTGTGACTGTGATGGAATGAAACAGTCCTGAAACCAGCCCAACTTTGGCCAGAGGAGGACTCCACACAGGAAAAGGGCTAAAGTTTTGTCCTCTGGGACACAGCTGGTGATGGAGAGCTATGTTGAGCGGTAGCAAAGGTATCTTTTTAATGCCCCAGGTGCTTGCTTGCTTGCCAAGTATGTGATCTGAAGGTCCTGACCCTGCTGAATTGTACCTTGAACAGTCTGCATTGTGTTGGATACTGAGCAGGGGAACTAGGACAGATAGGTCTTTTGGGTCTTCTGTTGAGGCTTTCAGAAAGGAAACATTGTAATGCCAGAATTGTGAAGTTGCAGGTCGTTTGCAGCTTAACTGAGGTCTGAGCTGAAATGGTGTAAGCCTAAAGAACTCAGTGATTTTCGGTGTGGTATCATTCCTCTGTGTTTCAGTGGCTGTGAGTAAAACAGCTGGGAGTGAGGGTAAAAATGACATCTTTAGCTTTTTAGTATGGATGGTGTTAATGTACCTAGGAATTGATTAAGCTACAGGCTAGCCCCATGTAGATCATGTTTATCCTTTCCCCACCTGTTTTGTGTAGATCTAGTTATGGAGCTGTGTTGTCCTATTACAAAGCTAGCATCACACTAGTGAGCCTTGTCTGGAGTGAGAAAGCCTGTACTGACACAGTTGATAATTTATTATTTCCTTCAGGCTGCAAAAACATCTTTGAGGTAGGTGAAACTAGAAAACAAAAATCATGTCGTATATGTAAATAATTCAGCCTGATCTGAGACAGAAAAACAAGCTTCTCTTTACTACATTTCACATTGGTTTGGTTTTTTTTGTTTGTTTTTTTTTTTTTTTTTTTGAGATACTCCAGCTGGAGAAGCGTGAGAGAAGTCACCTTTCATTTTAATATCATTACTATGATATTAAAAGTGAGAATAGAGATACTATCCTATGGTTGGTCCGTAGAATGGAAAATTCCTATCTAAAAGACATCTCTAAACAGTAGCTATTCCAGTTATTTAAGCATTTGTAATACACAATTAACAACCGCACACACCCATTTCACATTATCCATTTCAGGTCACGCACCTCATTACCAGGGCCCATAGCAGAAGGCAATCACATTGCAGATCAGGTTGCTAGTACTGACATACAGGCACATACAGTTACAGTCCCCAGTAATTTGGAAAAGGCTAAGCTCTCACACAGCTTCTTCCACCAGAATGCCAAGCCACTCAAAAAAATCTTTAAGCTCACCTTCACACAAGCCAGGGCTATCATTGCTTTGTGTCCTGACTGTCAGAGAGTCACCCCTATGCCATCAGAGGGAGTGAACCCCAGAGGAATCCACCCACTGGACCTCTGGCAGTCAGGTGTCACACATTATGCCCCTTTTGGGACACTTCAATACATCTGCGTTTCCATAGACACCTGCTGAGGAGCAATAGTAGCCACAGCACATAAGGGAGAAAAAACCCAGGATGCCAAGAGGCATTTCTTAACCGCTATATCAATCCTGGGCATTCCTGGGACTATCAAACAGATAGTGGGCCTGCATATGCATCTGCAGCCATGAAGGAGTTCTTCAACTTGGGGGGAATTTCCCAGCTAACTGGGATTCCTCATTCTCCAGCTGGTCAGGCAATAGTGGAGCAAGCACATCTGTCGCTCAAGAACATGCTGATAAAACAGCAAAGCACTACTGCTGGCCTTTCCCCACAGGAGAAGTTAAACAAAGCTCTCTATGTGCTGAACTTCTTAAACAGGTTAGAATAGGACACCTCACCAATCCAGACACATTTTCAGGGCCCTAACAACATCACAGATGAAAAGGCCACTGCAACCTATAAAGACCTTATAACCAGAGACTGGGTTGATCCTGTCCCACTCATCACCTGGGGGAGGGGACATGCTGGTGTTTCCACAGGAGCTGGCCCAAAGTGGATCCTGTCCAGATGCATCTGGATACATTATGGAGAGTGGATCGAGACGAGGAAAGGAAAAACTGCTCCAGACGAGGGAATTTCATTGCCATCATTCTGATCCTTCTCTTGGCACAGTCCACCACTGACCAACAACTTCAGCCCGCACATTCCCCAACACTTCCACCATGGGCATTACTTGTGTATCAGAATGTGTGGCTAAACCTGGCTCAGTCCCTAAACCCTGACACTGTTTGTCTTTGCATTGTTGACCCTTCCAGTCCTTTCAGAACCTGTATTATAGGGATCCCTTGGACATCCACAGAATGGGGTGGCTTTAAGCACCAGTATACACCTTGGTGTGATGATCCTGACCGATATCACAATCCTATCGCTGACTGCTTTACACATGCTCTGGGAGTTCCATCTGTTAAAAAGGTATTTGGCTATCAGTGGCAGTGGACTGAAGAATTGGAAATAATAGGTTCCACTGTCTCCCCATTCTGTTTTTCTTTTGTTGATCTAGGGGAACACAATCCTGCATGGGTTTTTGATGTCACCTCTAAGGGGGCATATTCCAAGTTTGATTCCTGGTGAAACTGACCTTCTATAGTCCCAACAATTTAATTGCCTCCCTCACAGCAGGCCTTCCAAAAAAATTAGTGAAAAGGAATGCCAACCCTGAAAGAATCCAAAAGGCTTTAAGAACTGAAAAGCCATTTATACCCTCATCAGAAGGAACTCCTTAGGGTTAGAAGGCAATGGCAAGGTTTGTCTCCTTCCCGTCAGATCACAGGAAAGGACTTGCCTGCAGCTTACCCAGTTGAGACAGCATAGTCTGTTCCAAACTAGCCTGTTCCACCACTGGCTACTGCCTTGTAGCACCCCCTTGCAAAAATGCAACACCTGCATGATTTCATCACAAAGTGTAATACCAACATGCATTTTAAAAGTACCCCTGGCAGTATAAGACCCCTTACAGGTGGCACTACCCAGGTCCTTGATCTCTTAACAAAAATGGGGTGCTTGGTAGCAAATGAGGCTAGTTCCACCAGCGCAGCCTTGGAAACATTGCTAGTAGACACACAGCAAAATAGTAAGGCCATCCTCCAAAACAGAGCTGCTATTGATTTGCTCTTATTGGTAAATAGCCATGGTTGCCAAAACTTTGAATGATTGTGTTGCCTCAATTTTTCTGATCATCATAAGTCTATCCAATCCCACATTAACCACCTCCACTCTGGTCCAAGAGATCCACCAGGAGGACCTTTTCAGTTGGTTACCCCTCAGGGGCTTTTCTAAAAAGCTGATGTTGTTAAGCTTTTTTATGTAACTGTTCCTTGCCTATGTCTCTCCCAGCATGGCAGGTTGTATTCAAGTATGCAGGTCAGCTGGAGCATATGCTGCCATAGAAAGTCGAAAATGGGGAGATGTAGATATACCTTCCCTTGAAGACGGGGAAGAAACAGAGGCAGAGGTTTAATGTTTAGTTTGCACTGTTCTAACCTGGTTCTGTTAGTTTGTGTTGAGTTTTCTGAGGGTTTTCCCAACTTGCCCGGTGAGGTCCCGTCCCGGTGCCATGGCGACACCAAGGGACCCTACGGCACACGCGTGAAGAGTACCCGGTCCCCTCAGGGCCAGGGAGCGCCCCCGCTGGGGGAGCTCCCCTCCTCCCGCGAGTGCGGGCAGGGACGGCTGAGGGTGGTGTCAACCCCTGGGGTGCCTCTGCCCCTGGGAACGGTGGAAGCATAGTGATAACAGCGCCATAAAGTATCGCTGCGGATAAAGCCGCGTAAAAGCTGGCATGGACGGCGTGGGCCCTGGCGGCCCCTTCTGGGAAACCCCAGCACCGGGCTGAGCAGCGCAGGGCCTGGCCAGACAGAGAAGTGGTAGTCACAGCCGGCCGGCAGGGGCGGGCGGCAGCCGCCATAACCACGCTGGTGCCACGCGCTCGCCACTTGGTCATCCCTTCCACCGTTTCTGAACTCCTGCCCCTGATCCAACCTTCAGGTGCCTTGTTATTGGTTGTATTAAGTTATTGACTGTTGCACTATCAAACCTGTTCCAAGTTTACACCCCTTTGCCAAGCCAATCCCTAACCCTTACCTATAAGACTGCGGCCCGACCAGAAATAAAGGCTTTGGGCGTGTCCACGACCCCTGCATGTGTCTGGATTATTCGGGGAGCCGTCCCCTACCCGTCCCCGAGACTATCCCAAAGGGATATTTGTTTTATTTCAGTCCTTCACATGTTTCTATGTGTATTGTTTTAAAATCCAGCCTTAGAAACACGGTGTTTTCTAAGTCATCTTGTATGAATTACATACTTAAGGTTTTGCTTTATTTTTCACATTATATTGGGCAGTGTTGGCAGTGTTTAACATCTTTATCAGTGAATCATGACTCTTTTGGAGCCTTATGCTGTAGGCAAAAGTAGTGCCTCAGGATGGCATGCATGACAATGCACCAAGAGATTAATGTGATTTAAGGTGTCTACAGAAGGCAGTCTGTCATTTGCCATGCTGTTATAATGATAAAGTAGGGTGAGCCCATGGTGTAATGGAGAGCACTCCGGACTCTGAATCCCAAGGACCTGAGTTCGAGTCTTGGTGGGACCTTCCCCATGCAGTTCAATGCCTCCCTGCCATCCCATCCCGTCAGATCTCGGATGCTCAGCAGGGCCAGCCCCAGTTAGTACCGGGTGCTGTGACAGTCCCGAGGACTTCACTGTCACTGTCCAAGCTCACTCGGCTGTGGCACATGAACCTGAGGACTTAAACGGTGGGGCCAGTTCTGTGTACGCTGTGCCTCCCCTAAAATATCCACTGCACAGGCTCAAAGGGAAAACCCACATGGGAAGAGCCCTTCCCAAATCTTCGTTTGCAAAGTCTGGCCATACATACATATTTATATAATGACAAATTACAACTAAAACATTCTGATTGAACAAAACAAAACAAATCTGATTCACAGGAACCAAACTTAAATGTTGCAACTCAAACCCATGGATGTGTCTTCCTCGTACATTTTAGCAGTTTTTCTACAAGTGTTGCCTGTTATTACGGTATGCCAGTGCCTAGCATTACAAGTAAATTTTTGTGTTAGAAATAGAACCCAGTGACATTGTAAATATTAAAGAAAACAATACAAAGGGAAGTACCTGGGTTCCAACTTGCAGTTAACGTGTTATTCATGATGTGTGTGACACTTTAAATTTAGGGGAATTAGCTTCATAATGCAATATTTTATGCAAGTGTAACTGTTCTTTTTTATGGAAACACATGTTATGCTAAAAGGTGTTTTAAAATGCAAATGCTGAACAGTGGCTGAAACTTCCTAGGAAGTGCCAGAATTTGTTACCAAGGCTCCTAATTCTGTTCTCCTGTGCCTTTGCATTATGATCTCTAATTGCATTGTTTCACACTATTTTTTCCTGCCTCATTCAGTGAACAGGATGGGTGGTGCTCAGGAATTGAGCAGCTACTTGATATTTTAGTCCTTATCATTCAGTTAGCAGCCCGGGCTTTATTTACTGCATACCATTTAAAACTTTCTAAAGAATACATAATTATTCATTCCCTTATGGCCTTTTCTAAAGTGCCTGACTGAACTATTTTTGTCCATTTGATTGTATTTTTGTATGTGTTTTCTGGTGAATACATGTAACTTAACATTCTTTTCTGTGTGAAATAAATGCGTGTGCACGCATACACAGAATGCATATACATATTTACTTCTGAAAGAGAATTTTGCAATTATTCTCTTTGATAACTTAGAAAATGGAAACTTAGTGTGTGTTACATATTTTAAAACAAGTTTTTTTGTGAGCTAATTGAAAATAAAAATAAAAGATGCAATTAAATGACTAAATGCATCCATCCACATAACTTGAACCATTCTCATATGCAACCTTGTGTTTCATGATGCTTCACAACTTGAAATGTATCTTGGCTGTGTATCCTCTATGTCAGACCGGTTGTCCCGTTGTTTGAATGCAGCTGATACAATTGCAAAGATGACTTAACTAATTAGCATTCAGAATATAATTTCATGTGAGAAATTAAAAAACAAAAGGTGTGGTTGAACCGTGCAACAAATTGCTTGGAGAGGTTGTGGTGTGGCCACCTTTGCAGATGTTCAGATCCCAGCTGGCTGTAGTTTGAGTAACCTGTTGCAACTGGTCCTGCTATGAGCAGATTGGACCAGAGGATCTCCAGAGGTTCCTTCCAGCCTCACCTGTTCTGTGATTTATACAACAGAAGAAAATCTACTTGTGGGTATATATTTTTTTCTTGTTTTTGATTGGCAAAACTACGGATCCTTTGTCTTCTATGCTAAAATAAAAGTAAAATGTTTACAATTTCCATTTGACAATGGGGTATCTTGCCAGTTCCATAAAAAGTTGTTAGTAGTTAACTGTTCTCAGCAGAAGTTTTAGAAATGTTTAACAGCAGTGTTTCTATTGTTATGGTAGTACTTTGTAGAATACTATAATAAATTATAATTATTTACAGCAGACCAAACTGTTATGTACTTCATATTTAGCTTGTGATGCTGTCATTAACAACTTTTGCAAATGATCCATGTTGGAAAGAACTTAGTGTATCTTTGTCACTGACTCTTGCAAATTTTAGTAGTGTTATCAGTGCGTCATAGTTGACTGTAATATTCTTCTGTCAGATCTGTCTATTGCTTAAAATATTTTTATATTGGTGCTACAACAAAGCCTATACTTTTTCAATTGCTAATGCTAATATTTCAGACAAGAATGGAAGGTGGTACATGTAAAATCTGTATCATCTTTTATTGTTGTCCCAATATAGCTCTTGTGTCTCTCTGCTGCTGGTGGGGTGACAGGATTACAGTTCTTTTCTTAAAAAGGCTACTTCCAATTAAAGTGCTTTATTCCTAATACACTGTAACTTTTTTTTCTGTTGCAGAAGGAGTTGAGCCTTCCAAGAAGAGGAAGTTTGTAAGTATATAAAGTTTTTCTCTATTGTTCTCACAATATAGTACATAGTTTTGGCAGTTTTAGAGTAGGCTAGTCTTCTTTTCGGGGCTGTTAAAATGGAGGTTAAATGTGGTGGTTGATCTGCCTTCTAGTACATGGAGAGAAGTGAAGATTGTAAATAAAAACCTGTGGATTGTGCAGTCCACCTTTTTATGCTCATCTTTTAGAGGAGCTATTGTGAGGGATTTTCAAAGTGAAAAATTTCTTATGTTCAAGCTTTTGTTTTATTTTTAAAAATCAAGGAAGATATCTGATTTCTTTGTGAATAGTATAAAAGAAACTTGTCAGGTAAGTAGTACTGTTTCCTTATGAAATTCTGTGAACAGTCGTGTGGATGAAAAGGTAAGAACAAAGAACAGATGAGTTCTACGAAACTCGGTGGATTGTTAAGCTACTATTTTGATTATGGAAGTAAAGACTGTATATTCTTGTTTAAATTGTTACTTCACTTTAATATCATGTATTGAGATACTGTGTTTAATTGTGCTTTACTCAGATTTCTGTACCTTGAGTTTGATTTTCCATTGGTTTTGAACTGGTTGGTTTTAAAGCTTTTATCTGTCTAATTTCTTCTCTAATAGTAATATATTGAGAAAATATTGGGCTATGAACATAACAAAATGTCTTAAGAAACAAACTGTTTACTTACTGTTTCCTTTCAAAAATATTTTAGTCCTATAAGATGATATATGTGAATAAGCTTGTGTTAGTGTGACAATACGTTGTGAATAAGAAGGTGAGCCCTTGCACAAGAGACCAGTTACTTGGCTTCAACTTGATATTGCTGTGTAGCTTTTGGTGGTAGTAGGGTTAGGTATGAGAATAACTGAAACTGTACTTGCTGGGAAAATGCAGTTTAAGTGCTCTGTTGTTTGGACTTAAATGGCTTACTAGAAGTCTGTACTTCATAGGATATCTACTGTCTTTGTAAAGACTCTGGCTTTAGGTTCTGACATGAGAAGTCTTAGGCAGTAAGCAAACCCATTATCTAAGAGAAGTTAAGAAAATGCAAAACTAACCTCACATCAAGTGTTTGATTATTGGAATGACAAAGAGAAAAATAGGAATATGGTTCTTGGAACCTTCTCTTGGTGTCCTTGGTGCTTTATATTAACCTGAAACTGTTGTGTGGGCAAAAGACTGCATCTGTTAAAGTTAATAGCTGAACTCCTGTTAGCTTCAGCCAGAGCAGAAAGTGGCTCTTGAAACTTGACCTTGCTTACTCTTGCTAGGATGTTTGACATTGAATGTTATCAGATATTTTTCTCGAAGTTTGAAAAATGACTGCAATGCAATCACCTCAGTTGTATTCATGTACATATTTTTATGTCTGATCACTGAGATGTAAGTGCACCTTCTGTAATGTTGCTGAGACTTTTATTATAGTGAAGAAATAGCCCCTTGACAGCTAAATCATATCTAGTTATTAAAGTGCTTAGGTTTCTGTAGATGGTATTTTAAAATATCTTCAATACTTCTGTCTTAGTTAACAGGGCTCATAGTGCTGAGATTAGCAGTGGCTGCAACCTCTGAGGTTGTGTGCTGCTATATTTGCACATTATATGCATGTTAGCATGAAGACTGAATTTCAATATGTGAAAAGTTCTATGTTTTCATTGCCATAAACATCTAGAGGTCCTGAATGTCTCCAGGCAGGCACATTGCCCTGTATTCTGGAGCTTCAGAGCCAATGACATGCCAAGGAGCTTAGCATAGTTGGCATAAATTGAGATAAAGGGAGCTGATTGAGAAAGAAGTGAGGTTTTCCATGCTTGGAGCACCCCCTGGCTGTGCTGGCACAACTGAGTCAGTGGACTTAGGCAGAACTGATTGTTGTTGTACCTGTCTTCAGGCAGGTTTTTCAGCATGTTCAGCTGTCCAGCTGCACAACTGCCTTTCTGGCAGCAGGGTGTGGTGGCATGGAGGCAGAATGAAAGCTATGAGCTTTCTCTCAAGCTGCCTCCAGCAGAAAAGTGACTTTATATAAGCTTAACATGATTGTAAGCCTTCATGACTCTTAGTATCCCACTTTCAAGTTCATCTGAAAATTATACTGAAGTATACTTTTGCACACTGCCACTATAGGGATGGATTATTTATATCTTGTTAAGATATTTTTATTGATTTGTTTATCTTCACCAAACACTTTCAGATACCAAGGAAGACATTTTTGCTTAATGTTAAGCCAGGCTTGGCAATACAGATTTAATTTGATCAGAATTGTCTTGCTGTTGTCTGCAGATCTTGCCTGATAGCATCTTAAAAATTGCTATGCTTAAAATTCAGAGTGTATCTAGCTGAAGTGGGTAGCCAGAGATGATCTCTCAGTGTGGTGTGTGTTAAGCAGGTGAGTTTCCATCACTGAATTTAAGGCATGAGTGTCCTTATCCTGATATGTTTCCTTACCATACCCACAGAGTTCAGCCAAATGAGAACTAGAGCAAGACAGGGCAGGAACACAAAGGATGTGGCACAAAAGTTAAACGCAGCTTTGAGTAGATATATTTTGGTTTAAAATGCCTTTCTCCTAAAACCAGATTGACAGTGGGCTTTCTAAGGTGGAGAGGAGCTGTCAGAAACCGTAACACATAAAAGAAATTAGTAAGTAGAGCCAATTTCTCCTTTATTTAGAGCTTCTGTGGTTAAAGTACCTACCCTAGAAGTTAAAAACCTGACTTTTCCAGGCTGGTTCTGTTCTCTTCCTATCTTCTTTTGATTTTTTTTTCCAATTTCAATTTAATTTGGAGAGGGAGTGCTTCTCTGTATTTATTTTTGCTGCATCTGTCCTTCTCCTGATGTTTCTGAAACTAATTTCAGTAATTATGAAATACGGACTCAAGTTCAGTACTAGCAGTTATGTAAACTGTTTGCACCTGTGGAAATGTCAAAGTTAGTCGTGGAATTTTCATAAAATTAATTTATGAATTACAGTGAAACAGCTGATGTCCTTGGATAACAGTAACATAATGTTGTGACCAGCTAAGAATTCAAAAGAAACACTAGTTAAAGCCAATGCTTGCTTTGGCACTTGCTTAAATAAGTTTCAAGAAAGTTACAAACAGTTCTGTAAGAAAGTTTTGTATCAATGAACAATATGAACTATCAGCTACCCTTACGGAAAAAGTGGGAATGATCCATTAAGTGGAATGGAATTATGAGATCATGCCAACCATGTAATAAAAAAAGAAAAAAAAGCTCTAAGGCTTATGTCATGTAGATGGACAAATCTGGAATTTGATTGACAATTTCTGTGTGCACATAGATTCTGTATCATAAAAAATTGGCTATAGGTGACCTATTATCTCTAAATTTGGAGAGCAAAGGAGATTAATTGTTGTTGCCACATAATGAATTTCTCAATTGTAATAAGGATGGACTGTGCTCCAACAGACACTCTTCACAGCCTGTGTTTGATTTTTAAGATACATATTTAGTGTTGTTACTAGCATTATTTAATCCATAAATTTCAGGGGGTTTTACTGCTGTTACTGAGTGAAATTTTTTGGTATCTTTTGGTTCCTTGTGATTGACAACAAAAAATCTGGTTGTCTCTTGTGTGATTTAGGAGCCAACAGTTACTGTAACATGATTGTTTCCCCTCACAATCTTGCTTACTTCAGCCTCCATAAATTTTATGCAGGTCTGCTGCCCATTATCTGTGTTTTCATCTTTTAAAGCTGTGTGAGGCTAATAGGAAGAGCAGTGGCATGTGCAGTGTGCTGGGTAGCCTTGTTGCCACCTTCCTGTTGTCAGTGCAAGGTCTTCTGCAGACCAGTCCTTTGTGCTGTGGCCTGATTTAGATGTAAACAACACATCCCTTGGTACTTTATTCCTGTTTGTTGTGTCATTGTGACCTATAGTATCAGTATAGGTCTTTCCGTTTAATCTTGTTTTGTTGGTTTTTTTGGTGCTGCCACACAAAAACTTACATCTCTGCTTCATTTGCACCAATATTAATATTATTGCATGTATCTGCAGTTGTCTCCTAGATTTTACTAGTGTATGTGTAGATTTTATACACTTATGTCCTCTCTTTATTATTTAGCACATCACATGTTAGAGAAAGGAATGATCTATTTTAATGTAACTAATGATGTCCCTTTTCAGTGAAAGGTTCCATATACTACTTGTGGGTATTTTAAAGCTTTGTGATATCTTTTTACTACTAAGTTCATGCTCATCTGTTTGTGTGTGCGCTTGCAACACAAACTTTATTGATATATGCAAAAAAGATGGTGAAAACTATTCAAATACATAACAAAATTTTTAAAATAACCTGTCTTCCTGGAGGATTTATGCCCAGAAAATGAGGTGATCATGCTTTAAATCTTAACTGTGTAACATAGTAGTTATCTACTGACGTTCTGTGAGTGCCATGGTGTTAAGCGACCATGTACCATGCCTCTCCTCAGCACACTGGGTGTGCTGTGCCCTGTAGGAATTTCATTTCAGCTACTTAGGGGAGGACACGACAGGGTCAAGAATGGAAAATAATCTTAAGTAGTTCTTTATCAAAACTGCGATCAGACTTAAGCCACAGGGGAAAAGCAAAATTAAATCAGCCTCTTATGTCAAGGCATGGTTCTGTAGGGTATGCTGCAGAATTTCAGGATGGGGGAGTCACTTGATTCTTGGTGGAAGCAAAGAAAAGCAAGTGTCTGAGTGCCTACATGTTTTGCCTAAATTAAAAATGTTTCTGCAGTGGAATAGTTTAAAATATTTTTATACATGCAAATAATTGCTTTACAGCGCATGAGGTTCAGCCTGGTCTGAGGACCAGATCTCATGGCTATTGGATTGCTTTGCCCCATGTGTCAGTCCCAGGTGACAGTCTGCTCACCTGAGCAGCCTTTTTTGCTTGTGGCATTTTTCACTGAACTGCCCCCTGTGTGCCTTTGGGCTCTGCCCTCTTGTCCAGCATTACCTGTTGAACCATCAGTTTGTGGTGCTTGCAGTATTTTTCTGTGCACAGAAGCAGCACATCATACAGCAAAGGCATATGGAAAATGCTAAGGCAGTTAAATGCCTCCCTGACACCCAATCCCGTCAGATCTTGGAAGCTGAGCAGTGGGTCAACCCCACACAGTGCTTGGATGGGAGACCTCCTGGGAATGCGGGGGGCTGTAGGTTCTAGTCCTGAGGACTTCACTGTCACCGTCCAAGCTCGCTCAGCCGTGGCAAACGGACCCTTAGGACTTAAACTGCACAGGCAGCAGCAGGGTTGGGGTCTAGGGGTAACTTAGTTTATGAGTGCAGTAACTGTGTGGTTAAATTCTGTCAGTGGCAAATATGAAACATACATATGAGCATTCCTGAATTATCATTTGTTGTGTCCTCTTTTTTCTGAACAAAAGTTGCATTGTCAGCAAGTAAAATTATTTCTCTTTGATTTTGTTCTTCAAAATTTTATCACATACACAAAAAGAACAAATGGCCATATCACCACCTGTTTTCTTCTGCTGCCTGAGAAAGTTTGCACTGAGAAAGCTCACATTGTAGCTAGTCAACACAGTTTGAATTTTTAATAGTAAACCTTGAAAGTCTGACATACCAAAACAGCGTCTTGTTCACTCCTTTTTCCCCCAGTGTCATTAATTTCAGGAAGTCCAGTTTTCAGTTAAGGAATGTCTGAAATTTGTCACAAATATTGTCACAAAAGAGGTGTCCTCATGAATTGCAAGATCTAGGCTGCTATATGCTGTATTGATGTATTGATTTTTTTTTTTTTGGCACCGATGCTACAAAGATTTGAATAATCTCTTAACCTGCAGGGAGAGCCTTTTGAGACTGTGCACTTTCGAGCTTGCACACATTTCGCTTCTGTAGGACTGGGGCCATGGCTGGGCTCTGGGCAGATTACATGAAGGCTTGATAAACCTGTACTCTGCTTGAAGAATTGAATAAGAGGTGTTTATTTTGTTTGTTTGTTTGTGTTTTTTGGTGAAGGTTAAAGGTGAGGTGTAGACTACAAGTAAATGTTTGCTTTTACCCTAAGAAAAGAAGCACTCAGCTTTCTACACAATATAGTTGTTCCTCTACTAGCACTAATATCACCTGTATTTTAAATACCTACTCTCAGAAAAAAAGAGGCAGTTGCTGAACATCAGGGATTTGCCTGCCTCATGTCTTCTGTCAGGCATTCTGGCATTACAGATTTTCCCTTTGAAATTTTCAGCATTAGTGCCATTCCATTATGTAAAGTATAGGCTGACTTTTTGCAGATGTCATGAGTGAAGATCATGAAATCCCGATGAGCCACTTCTGTTTTGTCTCAGAGGAGGATGGAAGTCTTTTTTTTCTCCTCCCTCTTTCCTCTGAAATACAGACCTGAACATTTTTTTTTACTGTCAATATTCTAAACCAGTGCTATTGCTTATCATAAAGGACATTAGTGTATTTGTTATCTGCAGTTCTGTGTCCATAGACTGAAGTTTTAAAGCATCCAGATGACAGTGTGGCAGCAGAGCCTCTGTTGCCCATAGCTGGGGCTGCCTGCTCTATAGTTAGGTTGCATTGGCTGTGGGTTTTTTTCTTCGTGGTGAATATACAGTGTAATGTTTGTGGCTGTGGCCATTTTTGCCTCTAATACCACTTCTGTCTCTGACTAAAACTTCTGTGCCCTTCCCTCCATCCTAGTATCTGCCTCCATTGCACATGGGAACGAAGCTTTGTTGACTGAATGCACCTCTTGACACACTTCTGTTTTGCTGGAGGTTTTCCCTCTGTTTGTATTTTCAGCCTTTGGGTAAAGCCAAGTGCCTTCCTTGCAAGTATGTACTCTAATATAGGGAAGTTGAGAGCTGATGCAGGGATCCTGAGCCAGGTTTAGATTTACAGAACTCACTCTGTAGATGTAGTTTTCATATGGGTATAGGCATGCCAAGAACCTGGTTGCCAAATGCTTTGTGTGTGGGAGGATGGCGATGGCTTCTGGGACTAAATTGCGAGGCAGGCAGCATGTGCAGTTCTTAGGGAGGGCTTGCTGGCTCACTGAGAGACTGGAGCTTGCAGAAACTGAATGGGTCGCTTCAGCCAAAAGCATGGGCAGCACGAAGGTGGGTGGCCTCTGTGGCAGACTGAAAAGTAAGGGGGGGGATGGATGGCAGCAGTACAGCGCTTTTGTAGGTTTGAAGAAGGAAAATGTTGCTTTGGCATGATACTGTTCTGTTCCACAAGAGCTAATCAAGGAGTTCTGCCTCTGTGTAGTCTTTAATGAGGTTTTGCTCACTGAGTCGTGGCAGCAGCCAACCCGGCATTAGCACGCATTTCTGCCATCTCCGCGCTCTTCTTTTGTCCCCTTGTCCTTTCTCCCAAATATTGTAGGGTTTCTGCTTCTTTGCAAATTTTGTTCTAGCAAGCCAGTCAAACTTAGACCTGTGAGGTTTAATGAGGTGTGTTGTGGCAGCTCACACAGGCATGTGAAAAGCGCAAAAAGGGTGCTAAGTGATCCACATTATTGCCATACTTGCCTGAAAAGGATGGCATATAGAACTGCCACCGGGAGGAAATGAGTCTGAATGGCTGAAACAGGTTTTCGGAGTTTCTTACTTTATATTCATTGTGTGTTGACTGCCACAGTGCAAAAGGCAGTGTAAGTGCATATAATCACATTTCCTCATATCCCAGTGGCTTCACCATGAATGTTTAGTGTGTTAATGCCCCGAGACAGTCAAGACAAGCATGGTATTTGAGACAAACATGCTATTCCCTGTGACCCTGACACAGGGCTGAACATGACACTGGAACAAGCTCTTGCTCTTCTAGCCTGAATGGAAAAGCTCTCCTGTGTCTATGTAAAAGTTATACAGGAAACATAGACATTGGGAATGCTTTTTCCCCACTTTGCTGCATGGTACTGTTTTGCAATCAGGTGACTAGGCACTTACCCTACTTCAACACAGCATGCGATGGAAACAAGATAAACAAGGCATGTTCTAGATTCCTGGTAGGTATGGCCTTGAGACCCACCATCTACTGTTCTGTGATTCTTCTTAGTATCAAGATGCTGCTAAAAATGAGTTTTTAAAGATCGCTGTCATATTTTGTGAATGCTTCTCTCTTAGATACTACAGGAGACACTTAAAAATGTTTTCATTTATATTTCAAAATATGACTAGTTTTGTGGTTGAAATGCCTGTCAGAAGTACCAAGAATATGTCCAGATATATCTAAATCCAGAAAGCTTTTAGATTCATGCTCTATAAATCAGAACTTTGTTGGCTTTTTTTTTGAAGTCAAGTTTTACCAGCAAGCCATACCAGCAAATCTGTCTTGGTGGGGCAAGGGCATGGGTTGGGGACATTGTCAGTATGAAAACCTTTTGATATATTGCTTATAGGATAGGAACACTAAGTGGTAAATTACACTGGGCTACAGATGTATTAAACCTGGTTGACTGGTTTTAGTCATTATTTTTCATTAGTGACCTAGGTGATGGAATAGATTGTGTATTAAGTTTGCAGCAGGCCATAAGCTGAGAAGAATGCAAGTATATTGAAGAACAGTATGGGGTTTCAAAATCATTCTGACAACCTGGAGAAATTATACCAAGTAAAATAGAACAGCCTATAGACTTCTTACTTCAGCAGAAAATACCCCGATTTTCAAGCGCAAGATAGTTGGATAGGTGTCAGTTTGCAGAATAGGATGTCTGAGGTATAATGGACCACAGTGTGATGCTGATGGGCAGCAGCATCATGCTGGGAAGCTGATATTTTGAGCTGCAAGGCATCCATCATTATTCTTTTCCACACAGAACTTATAAGGCCTTATATTGGAATGCTGTGTGTTGAGATGGATCAGCTGGAGAACAAATGACAACTACCATCTGATTTGAAAATTTGACATGGTATATGGAAAAATATCTCCCAAACTGGGGTTATTTAGTGAAAGCAAGGCCGAGGGATATTTGTGAAAGTCTTCCAGCATGTGCAAGATCTGTCATGAGTTGGAAGTAAAAGTGTTTTCTATGTTGCTGGGGTTGACAGCAAGACATGAGGTGTTTAAATTGGATCAAGGAGGATTCATCTTAGACACTGTTGAAAGACTTAGGGTCTCTAAAGAGGAAAGCAGAGGAGTAGGGTACCTGAGAGTGTTGTGGGATTGCTATCAGCTTTTAAGAACAGATGAGACAAACACCTGACTGGAGCAATAAAGGTAATATAGGTATAATAATCTTCTGGGGAAGAAAAATATGATCTCTTGACTTTCTTCTAGCTCTCTTTATAATCTGTCATTAAGTTAGTGGGATTATTTGCCCAAACTTTCTGCTGAAACTTGATGATGCCTTGTTTTAAGTATCTGCTTTCATGGAAGAAAATACCATCTCATAACAGACATTATTTATTTGAACTTGTCTGTAATGACAGAATCCCTGTGGAAATGTGTATAGGGCTTTATGTAAGTATAAGACATCAAAAAAAAGACTCAAGCTTCAAACTTCTTGAGGTTTTTTTTTGTAAAAGACTGATGGCTCTCTTTCCAGTCCTCTGTTCAGAGCCCTTGCCTAACACTGTTTGTCTAAAGACTACCTAAAGAGAACCAGAAGGTGAATTTAAAAAAAGTAATAAAATGGAGGCATGCATGAGGTAGACTTGCAAAGCTGTTGAGTGGCCTGCAGAAGCTTCTTCAGGCATAGATGTATTTGTGTGCATGTTAGGGCCTTAATATGGAATCAGTTATCAATCAATCAGCCAAAACAGAGCATGGTAACTCTGTAGGTATGTATTAGTCGTTGGTAATGGGTGTAGGTTTTTGGGAGAATCCATCTGCAGGTGGATAGTGGAATCATAACATTTCCTATTTGTCCTTTAACTTTTTGAAGAAGATATTCAGGTACCATAATGATATTAGAAAACTATTCAATAGATGATTTTTATTTTTCAAGGGTTTTTTATGTTTTCATTCTTTTGTTGGAAAAATAAATATAGGAAAGTTAAATGCCATCAATTATCACTAAATAATAGCTGAAATAAGACCAGATAAACAAATGCTCATTAATAGCCAGGATTTGGGTTATCCCTGTGGAACAAGGGTCTTGAATGTAAAAAAAAATAATTGTTTAAATGTTGAACTCTTCAAAAAGTAGATCTATTTTTGCCTCTAATTTTTTTGTGCCGGTTTTTTGGTATCAAAACGCAGTGCAGGTTGAGACCATAATTCTTATTAATATGTAATTTCTCAAGTTTTTTACACTTTTAGTATTAGTTTGAAGTCTGTTTACAAAAGACTTTATTAGTTGAGCTATTTTTAATTGCTTTCTAAACTATTTTTTTTTATTCTTATAGTATGTGAAATATGGTAGGAGGTTGTCTGAATCTGAACTTGTTACTCTGGGAGTTTTCCATTAAAAAAAATTGGCAAGGGGTGTGCTATTGTATTGATAGAGCTTCTGGTTTTTGGTGGAATGTTATTTTGAAGTATTTGCATGCCGGTGCAAAAATGATGCTGCCGAGTCAAGGGAGGTTGGTGGACTATAAGGAAGGCTATTTAACACATTGTTTTGGATGGCATCTATGGGTGGTGTCACCTATAGTAAGAATTCAATTGATACTTTGACAAAGAATAAACAACTTTTTGTCTCAGTTTTCATCCAGATACCTTCATTATGTTTATCAGTCTTCTGAGCTCTCAAAGTTGCAGGACCAGTCACATCATATGGTATCGTATAGTATGGCTCAGCTTCCTGAATGCAGATTTGGGCAGGGCTCTCCCCATGTGGGTGTGCCCTTCCAGACTGCACAGTTGTTGTTTTAGGTGAGGCACAGCGTGCGCAAAACTGGCCCTACCGTTTAACTCCTCAGGTTCATCTGCCACAGCCGAGCAAGCTTGGACAGTGACAGTGAAGTCCTCAGGACTAGAACCTACAGCCCCCAGTATTCCCAGGAGGTCTCCCATCCAAGTACTAACCGGGGCTGACCCTGCTCAGCTTCCGAGATCTGATGGGACTGGGCGTCAAGGAGGCATTTAACTGCCTACCAGTCACATCAGTCCCACTTTAACTCACGGTCATCTGTTTAAACATACAAGGAGGCTGTCTTAACTCTAGGGAAAATACAAGAACTGTCTATGGAAATTCACTGTGGAAGAATGGGAGTGGGTGATGTTGTGGAGAGATTTCGCTAGATCTTGGCTTGTGCATGTTTAGTGATTCCTTTTGTCTGTGGTGTTTTAGGATTAGTTGTTTTAGTTAAGATGTTCAATGTGGCAACCAGTTACTGGGGTTAACTTACACAGCAGTTCTGTTATTTTAATGGTTAACTAACATTGCTGATAAACACATTCCTTTGGTCTATTCAATTTTGTAGTATTACAAACAATACCATGAGTATCAACAGAATATGCAACCAATTTATAAAAGTTATTAAAAATACATTTTAATTTAATAGAGTGCTTTTTAAAACTATAATTTAAAAATAAATCCTTTGCAGAATAGTAAGAGTTAAAGCTCTAAATAGACTCTGGCAGTGTAAGGAAGACCACTTGGGTTTTGTACTTTTAATGTGTACTCCTGTGACACATTAATAAAATGCATTACTGTAAATTGCTTATGGGTGTCAGATTTATGGACATACCTTTAAATGGCCATAGATCTATGATGTCAAAACTTAGCTGAACTTAAGGCTGGAAGGGGTTATTTGGTATGTCTTCCTGTTACGGGGTACCAAACACTCATTCCCTTACGTTGAGGATTTATATTGCTATGGACTGGCATGTATTGAACACAGATAACTGAGGAATAAACAGGTTCTACCAAAGTCTGCCCACTGTCTTGCAGTGACAAGGAATTTATTTCTGCATGCCATGCTGAGCACATTGTGCAAACTCAGCTTTTGGGTGTGAGCAAATGCAAATGACCTTCTGTCATTTTCATTCACTTCCTCCCTTCCCCAGGGAAACAAACAGAACAGCCCCTCTCCTCTTCCTTATGTAATCTGACCAAGATGAAATATTTCTTGCAATTGCAAATTCGGCAATTATTTTGAGTTTAAGCATATGAAAGAGACATAGCAGGCAGAGATCTAAGGAAAAGGAGCTGTGACCCATCTCAAGTACTTCTGGGGAAAGTAGTAAATAGCCAAACAACCCTGAACAAACTCACAGTTAGACATTGATATGAAGAATACTTTTTGGTGCTTTCTGGCAGATAGCTAAAGCATGAGATTTGCTTTATACACATTGCACTGGTCAGTCTGTTGACTTCAGCCAGGGGCAACAAACTAGTTGATTCATATTTCAGACTTCTTTTGTGTGTAGTTAATAATGTGCCCAGGCATGCTGTGCTGAAAGAATGCAAAGAGATTTATGTGTTCTTTCACCCCACTTACTTAGTTCTGTGTTTTGCATCTCACTGATGCTGAGAAGTAGTGTTGCAAGTCGACTGCTTCTGCATCGTTCCTGTTAGAACTTTTTATAAACTACAGTGTTACCAATGAACCAGTTGTGCTTGCTGAAAAGGCAGAAATGTCTGAATTGATGTGCTAAGAAGATTAGATGATAGAAATTCAGATTAAATTATCTTTAATAACTATGATAGAAAGGTGTCTGTTGTTATTATTCTTTAAAAGGACTTTTGGAAAACATTAGCCAATAGTGCATGCAGAACCAAAGGATGTTAAATGTTAGAGACTACTGAAAGACAGTGGCACCCTGCACTGTTAATGGTATTATTGTGTTACCATTATTTAAGGGGAAAAAGGAAGCATAGTCAACATCTGCAGAAGAAGGGGACCTTAAAAGCCTAGAATAACAGTGCTATGGAAGAAAAATCTTCGTGGCTTGTGTTTCAAGGTAATAAAACATTTGACTGTACTTCACTGGTTTTGCTTGGTTTTAACCAGCTATCTGAGATTACTAAACCAGAGAAATCTCAGTGAGCTCTTAAACGAATAACTTAAGCCATGTATTCTTACATCTCAGTTTTCAAATTTGCTTTTCAGCTCTTGAACTAGCTAAGAGAAGACTGGGTTTACACTTGCAGAGGAAGATGATTTTTACAGTCCTACAGTGCTGTTAGCGAATTTTGGTTTGAGATTCTTTCCTGATGAGAATTTTTCTTTGCAGACGTTGTGTCAATATAGGCAAATTTTGCCAATATATTCTGGTTAATCTAGATTTATCTTTTGTAGTACACTAACCCTCCTTTTTAACTTCTACTTGCTTCCTCAACTCTGTTGGTAAGATGATACATAAGCAGTCCAAAAAAACAGTTTTTTTGATCAAACTTGAAGTCAGCTTTCACTTACAAGGCTTCATCTAATCAAATTGCTGCTGGGTTTTGGCCCTAGAAGAATGAAGCAGTTCCCATTTACTCTGGCAAAAACTGTAGGATCATAACAGTGAGAAGAATGTGATCTCCTATGACGTAGTCGTCTCTATTTTTCAATAAATCATGATTTTCCAAGCTTCTGTCTGGATCACACAAGATGTGTAAGAGAAGAATTTTCACTTCAACCTGTAGCTCAGTCTCAGTTTAGAATAATTTACCATTGATGTGATGTGAAGTGCTTGCATGAATTAGCTCAGGAAAGGGGTTGATTTATCATGGTCTCAAAATAGCCCTTGGATGCAGTTGTTTATATTTAAGTGGCTGTACACAACTTCTAGTCCAACTCAGATTCCTTTTAGACAAGACCAGCTGCCCTTGTTGTCCTTCTGCAAGTAAAATGCACCAATACCTGTCATGTTTCATGCTGAAGTACTGTTTAGTGACAGACTATTCTTTCACCAAGCAAACAGAATTCCTTGATTATGGACTTCTGTTCACCCCAGTGTTAAAATTTGTCTTATGGAAGTAGTGTGTAAAATTTGTATTGTGCTGTTGATCGAAGTACACTTTCTCCTTCAGAGCTAGTCCTTTTGCTGGTTTGTTTACAGAAACAGTTGTGGTACATCCTGATTCAGTGGAGCTGGCTGTCCTCCTTGAGGTATTATGCTGTCTAATACTCTCTGTGCCTTCAATGAAAATTTAACAGTTTTATAGAAGAACAAATAAGTATTTTGGTGTTATGTGTGTATATGCTTACATAGATAATGTGATGAAGCACCAAACTAAAGGTTAGTATGCACAAAATTAAGCCCTTTGAATATAATTTAAGGCCTATCTAAAAGTGTACATATGTGGTGTGGACATAGTCACAGTTTACTTGTTGAAATTTTCTGTCTCCATCAGAAAGAGGACTCTTCAGCAACTGAAGAAGTTCTATGTACAAAAGAGATTTTTATCAAAGGACTTTTAAGAAAACAGAGCTTGGTCTGTGAGGTGCTGAGCAATGGGAATAGGGAACTGCCTGTTCTTGGCAGCTAGGGGAGAGCCAGGGACCTGTGACTGTAGTATCTTAGGCTCTGCTTCTCTCTTTTTAAATTTCTATTCCTAAAGCGTTATCTCCAAACTCAATCATGTAGACATGGGCAGCTCCATCCAGACAGTTTCAGTGACAGAGTTGTCTAGCTGTTAGACAGTTGATTCTTGTACTGTATTTTTCAAGTTTAAGAATATATTCAAACATTGATGTTTTGCTTGTATTCTGAATAAAATTTGAAAAACATGTTTTGAAAGTGCTGTTCAGAGATGGGCACCTAACTGATCTTTGTGCCTTTGCAAATCTGTGAATTCACCCATTGTGGTTTGTAAGCCTGAATTTAACTCCTTAGATCTTGTCGCTTCTCTTTCTTTGAGAGTAGGAGAATGCAGAACTTCCTTAGAGAGATTGCTTGGCTTAGTAATGCTTGCTGGGACCTCAGCTTAATATTCAGAATCCAGATGTCTGTTATGTTTTAAAAATTCAAATGCATAGTTCTCCGAATCCTTCAGTTTAATTTTCAATGTCTGTAAATGAAGGCTCCAGGTAATACATAAATTTAAAATACTTTCTAGCAGAAATATGTAGGAGACACAAAAGAGAGAATTTAATTATTCTTTTCTACTGTTTGGTTGAAAAAGGAATGTAGTTCACCAAATCCAAATCCAGTTCAGCAGTTACCCACAACTATGAGATTTTCCTCTGTTTCTGAAACCTGTGGCTGTGTACCTTTGAATTCACTCATTTCTTCCAAAACTGAGCCAAGGGCCCATAAAGCACTATTTTACTTTGGTCCTTTGTTTTGACTAGTCTGTAGAAGTTGTCCATGCAGAGACAAGGTCCAGAGCTCTGGCAAAAAGTAAGATCGTGGGGTTGACATTATTATATTGTGAACAGGAAAAGTAGGTGGGTGAGATAAAATAGTCTAGCTCGTAAATTGCTAAAAATAAATATTTGCACTTCGCTTTTCCTGCTCTTCTATGCTAGTCCTCATGGAACAATTAACAATATTTATTTATTAAAATGATAACCTCAAAATAAGAGAGAATATATAAGAACCGAATATAATTAAATTAAAGCAAACATCCTATGTCGTGGTAGTGATCTAAACCCATCTTTACAAAGTGTTGTGTAGTGATTTACTTTTAAGTGATGTTACCTGTCAAGCTGAAATTAATATATTTTTCTGCAACTTCTAGGTTTGGCTCTCTTAATATAAATTCTAGGTGATTTCCCTTTAAAATTCAGGTGCAAACATGACAGAAAAGAATGATGACTCTTCCTTTTGTATTAACCTCCTTGTTACAAGGGTATGTTTGCTCTTCAAAAGCCTTGGCAGTTAATTTTCCCCGTTAAAGGACAAGAGCCTGTTTTTCATTCAGCAGTTTGCTATTTTATCACTGCAGAAACTGCCTGTCTGTTTACCAGGGAAAGGGATAATGTGACTTAAAGAAGATGGCTAAATCCTATTCGGCAGGATCAGAGGGGGTAGTGAATGTTTGACATTTGCCGAGAGAAACTGTGTTAGGCACAGAGGCTCCTCTGCGCGGTGGGCTGGCGTAGCGAGGGGATCTCTGCATCCTCCGAGGTGCGGCGTGTGCGTGTGTGCGCGCGTGTGCCGGCGCAGGGGCTGCTGCTGCTGCTGCGGAATTCCGGGGATGAATTACTCGGTGTGTACAGCTGAAGGTGCCGTGCGCTCTACAGAACCGGTGCGGGGGCCGCTGACCTGAGAGAGGCGGCCAGCAGCTCTCCCTAACAGCGGGAGGTGGAAGGACCCCAACCTGTGGTCCTCCCCCGCCCCCAGGAGATCCGTAGTCCATTCCTTTATAGCGATTCATTTGGCTTTCTGTCATCGCCAGAATGCTGCCCGTGAATGTGTGTCATGATTACAATAGAGTGTGGTAACACATTACAGCAATGAAAGCCCAGCGAGAAAGGCTACAAATTCCAGGGCTGACCTTGGAGTAAGTATTGTCTATCTTTAATATTTTAATAATATCTGCATGATGCCGGCTTTCGTGCAATCAGGAGCTGTTTAACATGCGTTTATGCTGACAGTCTTGGAGCACTGCAGCTCCAGCTTGAAGGAACACGTTTTCAATGCACTGCAGTTGGTTTCAGCAAATGTGTGAGCCTGGAGCCGGGATATTGCAGTGTGTTTGGCAAGAAAGCATTTCTGCATATTTGAAGTTACTGAATCTCAGTGCATGAAACATCCTGTCAGCTCGTAGGGGAAGAATCTCTCAGTAGGCCATGGGGTGTCTTGTCTTTCTCTCCAGCTCTCTGTTACTGTTTATCCCAGTGCTGCCTTTTAGAAAGGCCTCTCTCCGTGCTGAATAATAGAGAGTACTGCAAGAGATTAAAGCATTACAGAAATGCTGTTTGTGAAAATCCATCAGGAACAAGACATATTTTACATGTGTTACTGCACTAATGAACTGTATTGACATTCTGGAGGATTCCTGATAGTTTCTGCAGTAAGTGTGTTTACCTAATTTAGCAGTGTGTTTACTTGTACTTGCTTAAAACTGATTAACTAATTTGTGTGCTTTCAGCTATTTAGAGAGTAGCTAAATGAAAATGTGTAATTTTAATACATAGTAAGTATAGTCTTTTACTCATAAATGCCAGCATATGTTTACCCAGGATTTGCTAGTCAAACCCAAATATTTATTTCTATACATGCATACATACATGCATGCAGTCTACATTGACATGTCAGGCATGTTTGTATACATGTTATACCCACCATGAGAACGGGCTAATTTTGTCTGGGTAAATAGGTTTACGTCAGATCCTTTAGTATTCCATGGGACTACCCCATTCTTGCTGGTATAGAAAAAAACAAAACCTTGAATGCTGCAGATGTCTGCAGTAAAGTTATTTAGCTATGAAAGGTATTATCTCTGACATCTGCCATGTTTTAAAGAGAGGACTGTAGGTAAGTGTGCAGCCTAGCAAATAATTTATTCTAATAATCACATGAAGGTGACAGAGCACTTTATTCCAAGGAACAAATGCAGATGTTATATTGCGTTCCCCAGAACCATATTTGTGAAATATCTCAAATTCGGCATTTCAGTCAGGCATCTTCTGCTATTAGCAGTGTGTGTTAGCTGTGATTGGGCTAAGCTCTAGACATTTTTCTGAAAAAAAAAGAAAAAAAAGAAAAAAAAGCATTACTAATTTCTCTTGAGTTTTGGAGGAGAGGTCTTACCAGAGACCTCATTAAAATGGTTGCCTTGAATAATTAATAATCATACTTCGTTTGAGATGTGGCAATTTAAATATTTTTAAATCAATCTTCACTGAATTATGTAATTGTCATATGAGAATAACATCACCAGCTGCAAAGGATGAAGAAGGATTCATGTTACTGTTTTTTCAATATATGTGTATGGTTTTTGTAACATGAGGTAATTGTTTACTGCTTCCTCCTTTTTCATGGTAACCTGACATAATTACACTTGCTCTGCCATATTTTGACAATGTCTAATACTGATAAAATTAATAATTATATTTTAAATTTAACATTGATCATTGCTTTTGCTACAACACTGTCTGGATACATTTAATTTTTTCCATATATTAGACTTTCTGTTGCCATCACACTTGCTACTTTCTAAACTTGATTTACTTGTAGAGAAAAGAAAGTATCATATTTTGGTTGCTGGCACATAATGATTCCCATAGAGTCATTCTCTCATGATTTGCTAGAGTTGAGTTAATGCTGACTTAAGTCATGTCTCCCAAATTCTTATTTGTAATTATTTATAAAAGAGCATATCTGGCCGTGGAAAAAATCCAATTTATTTCGTGCACCCTGATCTCATGAATTTTCTTTCAGTAGAGTTTAAATGTTGAGACTAGAATTATGTTGTCTCCCGGAGAAATTAGCAGTCTGTCTACTTTATATTCATTACTTGCAGAAAGCTCTTTCAAAGAATATTAAAGATTCATAATAAAGCACTCCAAATTTAGTAAATGTAAGAAGTAAGGCTGCCTGTCACACACTGTGATAATTTGTTTTAACAGGTTTTTGTAGGTCTTAAGAAAGCAAAGCTGAAAAGCAAGTTCTAGAGAAGAAATGGATTGACACACCAGTGTCACCACTCAGTGGGAATTTTTAGATCCACAGTACTAGCACATCTGATATTGGATGCCCCGAGAGTCTGTGCCAAGACTGAGACTCTGATGTGTTACAGTAATGAAAATGAGGAAGAATATGAGTAGCTACTAGCAGTTGTAGGACTTCCACTTGGCTGTGTGTGAGCTACCCAGGAGAGGGAGGGAGATTCTCATCCTTTGGCCATGAGGTATCACCAGAATTTGTTCACAGTGAAGTGACTTAAGGATCTCATTCTGGGGTTTGAAGTTAATACATTATTCTCATTTGGAACCAGAGCTGTATTTTCCCTCTCCTTTTAACTGTTCTTGGTAGGTTCCTTGCCCACAGCTGTTACTCCATAGCACTCCCCTTGCTCTCTGTCTGCTGCAGCCCTGTGTCTTTGGCCAGGCTGGTGGCAGTTCTCCTCCCTCTACACCTGGATTCTCTTTGGATCAGTGCCAGCTCCCCTCCCTGCTTCTGGTCCTGATGGAGGCTGTTTGTGGTCTGCATCACCTGCCTGCAGCTCTTCCTTGCTATGCCCCTGAGGAACAATGAACAGTGCAGCACAGGAGCGTTTCCCAGCCTACAGTCACTGAGGGCTGCACTGACAAATGGACAAAAGGAGGACAAACTGGGGAGAAACTCCCAGCTCTGCTGCAGCAAACCAACTTGTAGTGAGGAATAAGAGACAGTGCTGATAAATGCAAACCCATGTTTTAAAAGCCTGTACTGATCACACAGAAACAACAGCTATTCAGTGCATGTTGCAGCTGGTCAGTGCAGTGCAGCAGAGTGGAACATCAAAAATGTGTCTGTTAATCCACACCTTTTTCCACAGGCCTTCCTGGGCTGACTGGCAGGAGCCTGGGCTGTGCCATTTTAAGAGTCATACAATGACCCGATGGCTTTAATGGCTCTTACTTGCTCAGACTTACTGTTATGCTAGCACAGCTAGTCTTCAGCTGAAACCAAGCCTGTTCATACCTGGCTGCTGGGCTGCATTGGCAGCATGCTCTTCTGTGCACCTCATCCAGGCATTATGCAGGCACAGCCAGCAGACAGAGGAATTTGCCCTAACACAGCAGCCTTGTCAGAAATTAACAGCAGGCCCATCCTGGTCTCAGTGTGCATGTCCCTGCCAAACTTTGTGCCCTCTCCAAGGCGTCTCAAGAAGCAAAAGTTATAAAAATGTACAATGCCATAAAAAGTAATCCCTAATCTATTCTAGAAGCAATAGTACTATTCCTGCTGAAATGTTTAGAAAAAAAACTGAATCAAGTAACCACCTTGAAAGGTTTTGAAGGGAATATATTAAAATCTGGCAAAACGTTATGCAATTGAAAACATCAACTAGACCTAGTTGTGCATAGCATATTGACCATCTAGGGACAGGACAGGAGTGCTAGCAATGGCTGGCTGCAAGGGTCTGATATGTAGCAGAACAAATCTTATGCAGGTGAGCTGGAAAAAGTTCCCTGTAAGTTTCTGCCTTCACTCAGTCTGCACAGAAGGCAGAGTTGCATGGGTTTTTTGGACAGCTAGCTTCAGCAAATTGCAACAAAAGGCATGCTATTAAGCATCTTTGTAAAAAAAGCTTTCCTGCAGGTTTCACAGGGGCAAGTGCATGTGATAGCATGGGTATATTTTAAAAGAGCATCTCTGAAATGTATCAGTGGCTTGCCGTTTTATTGAGGATCATTTTGAATGCAGATACACTTGAGGCAACTTCTTGAAGGTCCTTTCAAGTCAAATGCTCAAATAAGGGTTCTATGGATGAATTGTTTATATCCATATGACATTTGTAAGGAAACATAGTGAAATGGATGCTAAGTAGGGCACTTCTAATTTTTAGTAAGTGTGCAAATTTTAGGCTCTCAAACTGGAAATTTTTATTGCAGTTTTCTTATCGCTGATGAAAGATCATAGTTTTAGTTTTCCTTTTGTTTCTAGTAAATCTGATCTGCATATCAAAAACTAAAAAAACCCAAACCTATGGTGCTCTTTTTAAGAGGAAAAGAATGTCCCAGTTACATAGTTTGTTTGGCTAGATGTCTAAAACTAGTTACTATTTTTCACCTCTCTGGGGACTTTGTACAAAAATATTGTTCCTGGAGGAAGTCTAACCTAGTCAAACATATGCATCAGCATCAGTTCTCATATTTGTTTTTATTTAAATCAATTTCATCTTAAGTCAAAAACTGTGGCTACTGTCAATCACTTCATACAGAGGATGGTCATGCTTTGGTTCTAACCAAAACTCCTTTCATAACTCCTACCTAAACATGCAACTCTTGCTAAACCTTCTGTTCACTAGAGATGACATTATTTTAACTTGCAGTCTCACCCCAAGGAGCCTGAGCCCAACCCCAACAAGCCCCTGCAGTCCATGCAGTCCTCTGTTCGCTTTTCATTTTTGGAGGTAAGCGAGTAAACTTCCATTGTTGATGTTTTCTTCTGCATACAAAACGTGATTATCAAAACATATTGCAAAGGGAAAATTAAAAAGAAATTAAGTATGTCTCTGCAATCCAAAATACATTTTTCTTGATCAGCTGCTGTTCTGAAGTTAAGTGTTTCACGGAAAAATGAGATAATTCATATTTTGAGACCTAGTACAGAGACTCAAGATACAGATGCGTAATTCTGTGGTACTTTGACTCTGCTTAGGTATGTATCTGCTGTTGAAATTGTATAGTTTCCTTCCTGTGATCATCTAAAAATTATATTCTGTTATGTGAGAAGTGTAAGGGGAGTTCAGAAATGAGGGCGAATCATGAAACACATGGTTGTTTTTTGCTTACCTGAGGGGTAATAGTATGCTAAGTAGTTTGAGTGATTTAGAAGACAAAGTCATATACAGTACATTTGTAGAACTGCTTTTTCCTCAGGACTAGGAGGATTTTAAGCTTTTAAGCTTTATTTCTAATACAGTAATATTCTGGATAAGCAGTAACAGCCACATACAACATCCTTCTCACCTTCTTCTTTCTTCTACTCCTCTATTCTTACTCATTCATAAGGATATTTATTTTTGATATTTGCCAGAAAGGTGAGATCATGAGATCAGAAAATCAATGCATGATTAAAAATACTATGAAATTACTCCTAGTACGTAAAATTATCATACTAAATAATAATTGATGGATATTTCTGATACACGAAAGCTTTTTTCCCCTTCTTTGTTTTCTTTTTTAAACAGTGCCAATTTTGAGCACTTTCTGTCCTCTGCAGGAGGGTTCTGTGAGCAGATTTTTCGAATGCTTTTTGAAGAAATGGCATGGAAATTATTGATATATGAAGACTCCCTTGATTTTGCTGAAAAATGTCAAAGTTCATAGGGATTTTTCTGAGGTTCTTTTGTCCTGAAATTTCTGTAAGGTGCTGCCAGAATGGTTATTTGTTTTCTGGAATGGAAATTTTAAACATTGAATAAATTCTGAAATCTAGTACTATTTTTATCTATAGCTGTAGCGGACTGCTGGTGTATTGAACAGCAAATGTTTTAGTTATTAGTTACTGTTCAAGCTTGACCTAGGATAACAGGGAAGAAGAAATGTTTTGGGTTTTAGAGTATATAACTAATGAGCATTTCCTGTTCAATTCGCTCAGAGTGCTCTTGTGTATGTGGGAGGAGAGGAATTACTTCAGTGCAACTGCTTTTGCTCATACTCAAAAATGTTAGCATGGGAGCCTTACCACAGTGAGTGGATAGGATTTTCCTGTCTCTCTCTCACATGATGGCTCTTCTCTCTCATGGCCTTTGACTTGCACAGCTGCTCCTTAGGCAGTTATTTTTGTTGAAGTTCTGCTTATAACAGTTGTTGCATGAAGTATAGCCTAAAAGGAACCTTTTGCCTGGTAGATGATAAAGATCTTTGTGAAATAAACAGTACCATCCTGTGAATGGAAATACCTGCCTGCTGATGCAGTCTAAAGCTGCCCATGCTTTGCTTCTCAGAGAAGATGGGGAATGAAGAGGTTTTTCAAATCTTAGGAAGCTAGGCACACATTAACCATTATATTTGTATATTCTGTTTGAGTCATCTGAAAACTCGAACTGCTGTTGGGAGGAAAAATATGGGCTAATTTAGTGCTAATTAATATAAGCAGTAGATTTTCAAGGAAAGAGAGAACATGAAGATAATGTAAATAGCTGAGCACAGCTACTGAGATATTTAAGATACTCATACTTCTAACATAATTTTAGAGTGTTTTTCTTTGTTGTGGATAATTTGGTGTCCCTTGTCATAGTAATGGGGAATGGCATGGGGAAAACAGCAGAAAAAGACTAGAAGGAAATACTAAGTGCTAGAAGTTGTTCTAGCTTCTAATAATAATAATTAAAAAAACTATGAAGGAAATTAAAACAGTAAATTAAAAATGTAGAACAGCATGCATTTGAGATTGAAAAAGTAAAGAATGGCAATTATAACAAAAAATTATTTTTCTCAACCTTTTGCTTTACTGATGCAACTGATACTGAACTGAGGGGGAAAAAATTCTCTGAGGCAGCATGTAATAATAATTGTGTTTTCTGCTGCTGTCTACATGGAATAGGGGTAACTAGGGGAGAATTCACATTTGCTGTCTTTGAGTGTTCTGGTTCTTCTTCATGACTAGTATAGGATGTGTACTGGCTGATGATTTCTGTCTGCTTGAGTTGTGCATAGTATGTGAGTTTAGTTTGTGATTCTTTCCTCCCTTTAGACATTTACAAAACATATAAAGGAAGTTACTACTTGTAGGCAGGATCAGAAAGAAATTCTTCATAGTGACAGTTAATTTGAATTTCTGATCATCCTCATTCTTGGACAGCAGATTTCAGCTGATAAAAAGATCTTAGTTTCTCCAAAAAAGAAACGATTGTGGTTTCATTTTTCAAAAAGCATCATAGCATTTCCATTTGTCTGGGATGTAGAAAGGCTCAAAGATGTGAGGGAAGGGAGTGTCATAGCCACACACTCTTGAAGTAGGAGCTTCTAAATTGAAAAAGCATTCCTTCTGAAGTTTCCAGAAAGCCTTTACTGGGGAGTGTGAGGATTGTGTGAGTGTCAGGTGCTGTACAGACACAAATGTTATTCACCTTCCTAGACTGGCAAAGGGATTGAAAGGGTTCATTCTGAAGCCCCCCAAAAGAAGGTGGCAAGTCAAAAAAGCCCATATGGTTTTTCTTTTTAATGGTTAAATTTTTTTACAGACTGTTTCTTGAGGGAAATCTAGTCCAGCTCACTGCATCTATGACTGAGTTGGCAGGAAGGCAAAGGAGAATTATTAGTGATACCTTTTGGTAATGTAGTCTCTTCTGCTGGGAAGTTTGTGGGGAGGCCATTGTAAACACTGCATTTTACATGGGATCATGTTGGCAACTTATTATATATGTGTTACCAAGAGCAGCAATTAGAAGTGTAATTGACATGGATCAAACCTCATCCTATGGCACTAAATTGAAAGCAGAAAAAAAAAGTCAGTTCCACAGACAGCTTAGAGCTCTTAACCATTTGGCTAAGATATCAATCTTGGTATTCAGTATTAAGCTTCTGTATCTGGGAGTTGCCAAAAAATGATGCCACAGTTTCATTAAATGTAACCTGAATCTATAATATGAATAAGTAATCATTACAAGCAAAGGAAGCATTAGTATCAGATTTTTAATATAATTTTATAAAAAAATTAAACCACCAAATATTTAATTTTACACAAAACTTTATTTAAACTGTCTAAATTCTTATCCTAAATTGTGGAATACAGAAATAAAAATCTAGTTGGTGTGCTTCTATTATTCCACTTTCTCTGCTTGCCTCCCTTTTTTTTCCTATGATATTCCTGCATCCCAGAATCAAAGAAAGGCAGAAAGCTCAAAATAGATACCTTCTAACTAAAATATTGGTCTGTTTTATGAAACCATCAATGGAATTGATGGCTCCTGTTGAAAAATGAACAGGAAAGTTTCTAGTGATTTTTTAAATTGTTGATCTGAAAGTGTGTGTGTTTAAAGAGCTTTTAAATGTTTTCTAGCTCTGTATGATGTTGTGTGCACATGTAAAGCATAGGCACCCATGTGAAACATATATTGGACAGTAGGAATTTAGTTTGCTGTTTGGCTTTGACATTACTGAAAGCAATAGTATATTTTTAAACTTAACTATATTCCTGTGTATCACTGATGGGGAAAGTGGTGTGGACAGTCTTCATGTGTGCTGCTGCATGGCTGGGCTGGGCTGGGACACTTGAGGTGGCTGTGGGACTGGCAGGGGCAGCTACTTACGGCAGAATTGCCTTGGGGATGTGCACAACCGAACCGGTGATCAAACCCCCTGTCAGTCCTGCCCTTGACTCTGTAGCCATGACCATGTTCCTGCCCTCGTCCCTGTTAGCTCTTGTGGTAGTAAGGCTGCACCCTGAGCTGAATCTCCATTGTGAGAGCAGGCCTGGCTTAAGAGCAGGAAGGGAGCAAGGGGGCAGTGTCAGTACAGGGGGAGGCAGTGGCAGTGTGCATTTGGGCTCACACTCCACTGCCCTTGGCAGCACTAGCTGCCCACCCAGACCTGCGTAACAGCCAAGGGGACAGCTGTTACGCACACAGTGGTTAATGATTACATCCAGTGTAAGCATGTAGGGAGGCCAGACAGTGAACACTGCAGAAAAGGAGGTACTAGTATTCCTTCTGTGATGGTGAGGGACTTGTACAGACATGACATGGTCCTTTCAAGGTAGAGCAAAATTGTCATGGAAGAGTTAGCTATTAAAGTTAGACCTGTCTGGTCTCAGAATAGTTTCTTTACCTCTGTGTAATTTACTGTAGAACTGATACTTCTTGGATTCATAAAGTTTTATAGAAGATGTGGGAGGAGTACCTATCAGAGTTTGCCTTCTTTTCCCGTGTCTCAGTGTCACAGCTACCATACCCAGAGATTCTCAAGCAGTCATTTTTCTTTAAAATGTCTTTTTCTGCCTTTTCTTTCTTAGACTAGTACAAAGTACATTGACCTTAAGGTTATGCTGAAAGATGAGGCTGCTGATTTGTTATCCTGAAGAGGAAGGTCTTGAGAAGGGTTTGTGTGGATGATGTAATAACTTGGCTCCATTTCTTTCTCAAATTATTTATTTTTGTTTAAAATGAGGGAAACCTGCTGTTTCATCTTGCAGAGTAATCTGATTAGTATGCATGAACATCTACGGTAAAACACAAGTTCTTCAAGGTGAAATAAATTAATCTTTGGCTTTCTGATCCAAAAGTAGTTTGTCTGCTCTGAAGTTGTAGTTATGCCCTTGCTGTTCTCTTAACTCTTTTTGAGACTACTTATTTAACCATACAACACACATTTTTCTCTGCTATTTCTCATGATCTCCCATAATAAGCCTTGTGAGAGCTCAAAGGGAAATCTGTTTCTCTTGGAACTTCAGAAAATGGAAAATGAGGAACAATTTCATTGCATTGTAAGATTTTTGTGATGTAAAAGTGGGTTTTGAGGAGTGGTTGAGTAAAAACAGCTGCTTACTCAGCAGATATAGTCTCATGTGTGCTCAAATGTACTATTTTAACTTCAGCTTTTGAGATACTCTAAAAACTTATGTTTTCTGAATTCTGTGGGGTCACAGCACAGGAGAAAAATTTTGCTCATAAATCATCAGTGTTTTGTTGAGTGCTAGTCAGATATATCTATATAAGCCTAATAGTGTCTTAATGGAGTTGTATCAGTGTAAACAAGTGTTCAGTTGAGAACTGCAGAAGCTGCACAGGGGTCCCTGGAGAACATTCACTGTTGGTTTTCATCCAAGAGGGATATAGGGATGTGAATTTCTGATCCCATGTGACTTTTTGAGCTGGTGCTAAAGAAAATGTGGTTTTACTTGCCCCACACAGATTCAAAATCAGAGAAGCTAAACCTGTGTTGCTATGGTGATATTTTGTAAAGCTTCCAGAGTAGAATAAAACTTAAATTTGTTGATACCGTAACAATCAGGTTTTTAGTATATTTTAAAAAGCTCCCAGGAGAAAACTGCATTCTTGTATATGTCTTTGTCTTACTACATAACTTTTTCAATTTAATTTGTGGCTTATACTACTTGGTGTTGTTCAGAAAAATAGTTTATGTATATATTTTTTAGATCAAGTAAAGGAAGAAGAGCTGCCCCTTCTCCCTGCAGCATATTCCAACTTATAGGGACAGAGACAGAATATTAGAAAGCTTACCAGAAGTACAGATCTTTGTTGTATCCTGTGTTGTTAGTTTTTTGGTTTTTCAGTTTATGTGTGAGGTGCATCTTAGAAAATAAAGAAAGTTTTTGTGAAGTTACTTCCACTGGTAGTCTGAAAGCTACAGACAAGCAGCTTATCTGAATCATTTAAATGCCAGTTTGTGGAACTGCTGTCCCTGAACTCTCATAAAAATCCTTCCAATGCACTTGTGAGCTAGTTTTATCAAGTGTTTTGGCCTTTCAGTTTGTATTTTTGTGTACTATTGTAAGTTAGGTTTTGAAGTCACTACGTTAGGCTTTCTAAGAATTTTGAGGAGATAATAGAATCTGAGTTTGGAAATAACAGTAATTGTGGAGTGATGCCGTAATACCACACTGAGTCTGAAGATAGTTTTTAGTTTTTATTCAAAATATTGTTTGAAAAAATGTCTTTCTAACAACTTTGGAGGCTATGCAGTAGTCATGGTAATAGTATAGTGGTGGTCATAGTATTGACGTGAATGGAGATTTCTTGAACTGCTTTGCTACTTTCTAAAACAGAGAATGAAAATTTTCGTTAAGTATTTCCCCTTGAGATAGTCCCTTATAATGTTCATTTTTACCATAATTTGATGTGCTGCTCAGTAAAGTGTTCATTGGCTAATCTATGAATGTTTTTGGCATACACAGATCTTAGGCAAATGACCCAGTATAGTCTCATTTTGAAATTAAAACTTGACACTACTTTGTAGATTTTTTTTTCACATTTTCAATTAAATAGACTCCACAGCAAATGGTCTTAATACTTACAAAAAATATGCCATACCTAATATCAAAAACTGGAGGAAGGAGGGGGGGACAGCATGGATTCTACTTGGTACCACATAGAGACTAGGCAAGCTGAGTACTCCACGTGTGGTATTAAGAAACAACTGCAATCCAAGGAGGTGGTTAAAATTTGGACAACTGATCCATATTCTATATATGAAAATAACTCTTGGATGTGTCTTGAAATATACTTGAAAATGGAGAGTCTATGCTGTCATACTACAGAGGTTCATGTACATGCAAATAACCTGCTAACAGCAATCATTAGTCACTGTGATGACTACCTGTTGACCTAGAGGATTTGCCTACAGGCAGTGACATATCTATTACTAATGACTGCAAATGTTCTGAGCCTCAGTTGTCTCAACCTGCATGTACAATTCAGAGTTTTGTAGTATGGCTTCATAATTGGCTTAATATAATCTAATAGGAAAGCATTTAATACATCTTGAATTCAGGGTCCATGTGACTGGCTGTAGTCTGTTGCCAGTCACTCCTTGCAGATACAGAGAAAGTGCTAGGTTAATCTGCCAGTTGTGCTTTATTTTAGTTTGAAAGTTTGGTCAGACAGGGCTGTCAGTGGTTCACTTCCAGAAGAAGTTATTTATGGAGGTACTTCACTGCTGTTATCCCAAATTCACAAATTCTGCAGTCTTTCTGCAGCATAGAGACAAATTTCAGCTGGTTCTTGTGTGAGTTGCCAGAGGTAAAATATCCTGCGGCTGAATTCTTGAGATGCAAATTCTCAACCTTGTTTAGAGCCAACACTGCAGCGTTATATTGCATTTGCATCATTTTATCACACCTTGATAAAAATAGGTACAGAACAGAAATCAGTGCTGCATGCATCAGCCTTCCCTGAAATACACAAATCCAGCAGAGGAAATGCTTTGAGACTCTGAAAGATTTTAAGTAAGGAATGTAGAAGAAGGAAGTGTATGTTGGAAAGGCACTGCTGTCCCTGCAGTGGCGTTTTTTGAGGGCCTCATTATTTCTGTGTAAACAACACAAATTGTTTTCACTGCTGTGCAGGCTAAATTGCTTTGCAATGAAAGTTGGTGATCTCTTAGAGAAAGTATCTTGCTTTGGTAATAGCTTATTCATGAGTATTACGGAAGTGGCAACTTCACAGCTGTGAGTTCTGAAAACCCTTAAAAAATGAATTTGTGGAAAGCAAGTGGTAAATAGGAATGAAGAAGCATGAGACTGAGTCCCTCTGTAAGGAGATATCTTCCCAGTCCTTTTGTTTTTTAAAGATTTTGTTTCTTCTCTTGCTTGCCACTAATCATTTGAGAAGAAAAGTACATCTGTAGGTTCCTAGAGGTAGTGCCTTACAGCTATAAAAAACTGAAGAATGTCACTAAACTGGTGTATTTGAGACTTTGGCTCGTTTGTCATCTTGATCCATGCGATGCATCAATGGTTGGAACAGGGAAAGCCAGTGGTCCTGATCTGAAGAGCTATTCAGCAAAATAGTCTCGTGGCTTTTAACAGGAGAGCAGTTCCCTTGCGTATTGAGGGGGAAGGGTGCTTCATGGCCTGATTTGGGGGCACACTGATCAACTCCACAGTGTCTCCATCCTCTGGTATGAGATGAGATGCAGCTGGGTTGCTGTAATGCACAGAGCTAATGTAGTGAATGTAGTCCTAAGCACCTCTAAGGAAGTGTTTCCACCTCCTGCTGGGACACCACTTTTCTTAGAACATATTGAAAGCTAGTCCTAGGCTAGAGCATAGTGATGGGAAGCAGGAGATTTAGAGGACCCTGACGTTGGAATGACACCGACTTGAAAGCATCCTTGTCTCCATCTCCTGGTAACCCAGCTTTTACACACTAGGGTGTCGTTTTGTGGTAACCATTTCCTGTTGGGGTGTGACAGCAGTGTCAGTATTCATGTGATTCTCTGTATCTTGGGTGTATGTTGTCATGTCTGGCTTTTATAAGCATGAGGACTTGCTGAGCTTGTACTAAAGCACTCTGGTGTTCAAATACACAGGACACCCTGCAGCAAACTGCTTGTTAACTTTACAGGCTTTAGAAGAGAATGGCCCGGCTCTGCCTGCAAAATTCTTTTCTTAGCAATAAGAAAGCTGCAGTCATAGAATAAAACCATGGCACATCCTCTGTTCATGCCAGGAGTGATGGAGGCTGCTTGTTCTGCTCTTCAGGACCTGCTGCTAGGAGAGACCAGCAATACTCTTGTTGGGCTAGGAAAGAGGAGATGGTTTGCGGTGAACAGCTCGAGCACAATAACACTTCAGCAGAGCAAAGCTGATGGGAGTTCAGAGCTTCAGGGTTCCCTAGCAAAATGTTAGTGTGTTTTACAGCCAAGATGTGTACTTTGACGGAGAGGGGGAAATTGCTGCTCCAACAGTGGTTCTCATGTGGGAGGTGTCATGATACTGCTTGGCTGGAAAGGTAATTTTCAAATTGATAGAGAAGTAAATGGTGACCTGAAACAGGCCTAAAACTTTCACACAAGAAAAGGGCTGTAAAAGACATATCTGTGGGACCCTGATACACAGCCACAACAGTCTAAAAGGACTTCTTGTCATATTTTAGAAGTCTGATTGGTACAGTTATGTTGTCAAATACACAGGAACACATGCTGTTGAGTTTGGGAAAGCTGTTGATGCTCTGTAACTTCCCCAGATGATAAAACTGAGAAATATCTCAAAAAATTTCTGTAGTAGGCAAGAGAAGCGGATCATGACAGGTGCTGGTGTAGATAGTTATTAGCTGATGTTAGTCTCTTTCATTATGAGTTCAGTATGTTCCTCCCTCACCTTCATACTACTGTTAATTTGCCAGAAGAACAAACTCTATGCGCAATCTGCCACTAGACTGATGAAATCTGCTCCTCTTGTGCATATGTAAGAGTGTTCAGGCACGGGTGCTGAGCAGCAGCAGAATAGAGAATAGGCTGGGATAATATGTTGTCAATATTAAGCATTTATTAATAAATTTTGCAGAATTGAAATGTTGCATAATTTTTGAAAGAACCAATCCCTGTATCAAAAAAGGGCAAAATACTGAGATAAATGAATATGCTGATTTGGAAGTGTTGTAGTTTGGGATTATTATGTAAATTCTCTCCCCTGCCACTTAACTGCCCAGGCCAGCGGTTGACAAAAGAAGTAGTTAACTGTGATCGCTGGGGTGGGGGCAGGTTTGTCTCTTTTGGTTTTTTTTTGGATATTCTCCTCAGTCTTGGCTCGGCGGAACGGGGGAGTGGGGGCTCCAAGGAGGCAGGCTGCCCTGCTGGTTACTGCTGGGGTTTTCCCTGGCTGTCTTGCCGCTGCCTACTTCGGATTACTTTTTCCTGCCGTGCTGCTACCTGCCTTGGATTTGCTGCTGGTCGCTCGTACCTTTTCTGCTTCTTGGACGGGGAACACAAGGGAAAGAGACTGAGTCCATCTGAAAGCCCACTGCTCGTCTGTTTCGCTGGAGAGGGACTGAAACTCACTCTGCAGCCAGCGGGCTGTGACAAGGACACTTAAGTATAACTTTTTCTCCCGGAGGAAAACCTGCTGGGTTTTGTTGTTGTTGTTTTTTTTTCCTCTTATGGTGTTGGGGAAGTGGGTTGCACTAGTCTGTTTACATATATATATATATATATATAGCAGTTATCCTTCTTGTATTAAAATTCCTTTTCTTAAATTTGATAAAGAGTGGTGTGATTATTGAGGAGGAGGCCCCTCCCCTGCTTGTGGGTAAAACATTTTGGTTTTTCCCCTCAAACCGAGACAGGAAGAAACAAACCAGATAACTTTATACACATAGTCCAGACTCATTAAGCTGTGTGCAGCTGTGACCGGAGGTGGTCAAAGGGGAGGCTGATTGACTAGTGAAGGGATTTTAATATTGGTTTGGGGTTTTTTTTTTACTGCTGGTATCTGAAAAGTATGTATTTACAGTAGTAAATGCTTTTAAGTCACTTTTGTATCAGGATATTGATATTTGTGTAAACTTGCATCCTCTACAACTACGTGAATGGAGTAATCATGTTGTCTGGTATCAGTAAAATTAGGATGCTTAGTGGTTTGAAATGCTATTTGAAAGCTGAACAGTTAATTCCCTCATTTCTACTATGACTGATAGAGTCTTTTAGGATGCTGGAGGTATAAAACAGCTAGTGTGGGTTGTATTGATTCTCTACTTCTTCTTTGACGTAGTTTTGACAAAGTCTTGATGACAATTGAGGTTCTGACTGTAGTTCCCTTGTTATGGAAGGCTGATGTGCAGTCTTAAAAAGTTAAACCGAAAGATTTGCCTCTTTGGAGGTCAGAGGTGAAATTCTGTGACTTGTAACAGTGTCCTCCCTGACTCCTGTCATTCTCCCTAATGTGCATGTCAGAGAGGTTTCTTGACTCATCTGAATCCGTTTTGTCTTACGTTTGTATGGTTGTGCTTGTAGGCATCATGTAGGTATCATTCAATACCTCTGAATCTGTAGAATGGTCAGCCTGAAGATCCCCCTGTTACTGTCTACTTTTTTCTTTCCTTGTCTTTTTACTGTCTGAGCATGTAAAGTGTTCCTGGAATTATGTTCATTGTACTCCCAAAAAGTAGTAGGGCATTTTGTCTTTGCTTTACAGTGGAGTACTGAAGCACAAATAGATTAAATAATTAGATAATACTGAGTCTTAGACCCTGAGGCACCCTAGCCATGAGGTAATTTTTTCCTTAATTTTGAGGATTTTCTCTGATGTTTTGACAAGCATATCTAAGTAAAATAATCTTTACTACTCTTGCACTTCTAGATGCTTACTTTTTATTTTGTTTCTGTAAAATGACCTTCTTTCTGTATAGTTATTCTGCTGCTTCCAGCAGTGCTCTGTTTGGCAGTCATATCATCCACATATACAGTGCAGATTATTCAGCTGCAGCACCATCTGAGGGACAGAATAGTTAACTGTTCAGAAAACCCCACACATACATAGGAGTATGTACTGAGTGTAATTAGGGTTATTTAGAAATTCAGATTTAAACTGGGGGATGTGTGCTGAAACACACCTACGGTTGTTTATTTAGCCTTTTGAGGCAGAGAATATTAAGGATGATGTGTAAAGTGATTTAAGGATGTTATCAACTTGCAGAGCTGTCTGCTCAGCTCATTGTTTGAAATACCAAGGGTAATGTTAATGGGCAGTCCACATAATATTCTTCTCAGGATAATGTTTTCCCTTTAATTTCTTATGCCCTTCAATTCCAATTTTCCAGCTTGCACTGCATGGGGGTGCTCCATCTCACACCGTTCTGCTGACAACACATCCATCACGTGGATCAACTGAAGCATAAAGCCGGATGAGCATAGGAAAGGCTCAGGAAAAGCAACTACTTGGGTGTATATATAGTGCAAAGCTCTGAATTCTTGGCACCTGATTTTTATTCACTGTGAGTTAAATCATGATTCCAAGTAAATCATGTGTTTGAAACCTGTAGTAAAGACAGTGCTTGCCAGTGCTGAAGAAGAGCATTTAGTTTCCGTGCTCTGACAAAGACATATAATGGATCTGTAGCCATTAGTCTAATGCTGATTTGGTGATTAATTTAGGAAATTTCTTGTTTAAATATTACAGCTGATGAGGTTTGCTGTCTCACTGAAGACAGCATTTATACTGAATTAATTAAATTTAATTTTAAATTCAGTATCACAGGAACTGATGTATTTAGACTTCGATAGTCTTGAGAGCTTCACTGTGCTGACCTCCATGAAACCTCCCTCATACCCCAAAGGGTGTTTTAAAAATGAGGAAGGTTACAACTCATGATAACATCTTTCCCAAACCTATCAGGATTCTATCATACAGGACTTGATTTCTTTCCCTAGTTCATCTGACTGGAAAATAGAGAATCCCTGAAGTATGCTACTTGAATTAGTGAGTATGGCACTGGGTGTCCCCGGGGCAGAGCTGAACATGAGGAAATGGCTCTGTATAAGGACTAGTATTTCTCTCGGAGGTGTATATTGTTTGGGATGCCTGAAACCAGAATGCTGTGGTAGCAGGACAAAATGTTCCACTTAACTATCCTTTGAAGGTAGTGAGCTTTAGACTTTCCTTTCCACAATTAGCAAGTTATTAAAATGACACAAAACCAGACAAACTTACAAATGCTGAACAATCTTTTTATACAGACTACCAGATTTATTTTGTTTTGAACTGTAAAAAACAGGATTTTAACTTTACAATGTAAAACAAAACAACTTCTTTTAAAAAAGTTTCTGCGGTTGAATTTAGAGTTTTTTCTCAAAAAATATGGCTCAGTTGCCTGCAGCTGTCATACAGAATAAGTGACAATATCTAAGTATTTTAGAAGAGTGATTATATCCACAGTTTCTCAAGAAAGTATTTGGGAATTTCACCTTGACCCTTAAAGCGAATGGCATTTACCACATAGGCTATGGCTGTTATTTGAAAAAGATGCTTGATAAAATATTGCTGGGTGTGTGATGTCAGTACTTCCTCCAAGTATGTAGAGTGGTTTGGGCCACTGCAATAAAATAAGGCTTCTAAGTGTCTGATTGTTTCACATGAATGTCCTAAACCACAAAAAAACTTCATTGTGGCTCTTTATGCCTCTGTTGGGTAACACAGCTACATTCACGTTTATATCAGTAGTACTGCACCCACAAAAATGGTTAATTACTGGTTTGAAAAATTGTTGTGATCCTCTTAGAATGCTTCTAAGTGCTGGCAAAAGGGTACTTGAAAAACAAACAAATCACGGTAGGATAATACTAGCTATTTAATGCAGTATTTCTCCCCCCACCCCCTGGCATTTGTGATAATGAAGTCAAGGTCCAAGCACTATGGTATCTGGAAAATTACAACATTTCTATTAGATGTTTTCTGTTTTCCTTTCCTAATTTGTTTACCACATAAAGCGGCACTTGTGAAATGTAGTAGTTTTTCTCTACTTGCCAAGATAAATGTAAATTCAGTGATAATATGGGAAATAGTTCTTTTGTACTTTTTCATTAGTCTGTTTGCTAAGTTAGATCAGAAGGAGAAGCTAATCTCTATGACCAGAGCAAATAGGTAGCATGGCTGGCTCATCCCACTACAGACAGCAAAATGCTGGATTAAAACTAGCGTTGCCTGATGTGAATTCTGATGCTTGCATGATACAGATGGATACACAGTATATTTAACTTCCAAATACATTGTTCATAATTTTAGAACTGTTCAGAAGTGGAAGGGATGTGAGACCATTGCTTTTCCCAAATGTGTTTATATTCAATGGGCTATAAGAAACTAGAGTTGTGTGAGATTTTTTAGCAATTTGCATGTTACTTCAGAACTAGAGTAATAGTGTTTATGTGTATTTAGAAACATATCTAAAAAACCGTAGAAATTTGGCAGACATACATTATGCACCAACATAATACTTCTTTCCTTGCTGTGACTTCTTCAACTTATTTTTGCACTGTATGTCCCACAGTGTGCAGTCACGAGAAGGTACTAAACAAATACTAATCATCAACATCAACCACTAGGGGGAGTAAGAGTTCAATTAGTGTAAATAAGAGGAGGAGTAGTAATAATAATAATAATAATTAGTACATTTTAGGGACTGAATAGACCAGTGAGGTCTTTTAGTTTGACACCATGTATAAAATATAGGCTATAGATCTTGTCTAGTTTTTTTTATCCATTCTACAATGCTTGTTTGAAGTGCGATTATTTTTTTAGATAGAAAAGTATATAACATATAAGATTTACAGTGATGGAAAATCATACTATGTTACAATCGGTAAGATGAGCGTTTAAAACTTCTTTTTCTGTCTGACTCCTGCAGATTGAATCCCTAACTCTAATATCTGTGAGGGATACTGCTCTTACAGGGAGTTCACTGCTCTTACAACCTGTCTCCTCCCAAAAATATCTTCTTGCTAGGGATACACATTCTGAATGACAAAAGTTCTCCCATAGACTTGACTATAATGGAAATAAAATGAAGTTTTTCAAGTTGCACACTATAGTTCAGATTTCGTGGTGGTTTTTTTTTCTTAAAAACTCCTGATTTTTTTACAACCTTTGGGATCTGTAGGGTGTTTTTGTACTTTGATTCAACTTGATGGCTATCAAAGCTTGTTGTTTAAATAAGGCTGTTTTATCCAATGATAAACTATCTTGTTCCTGTGGTTACTTACCTATTCTGTGTTGTTTGCTAGAAAGGTTATCGTATTTTTTCCAGATCACTGATAATACATTGAATTGTATTAAACAAAAACCATAACCCTGTATGATACACTAGAAATGTTTAATGTGCAGTTACTTTTTCAAATCTGTAGGTGAGTTTTAATGTTTTCTTTCCCACACATAACTTTTTGTATTGTGATAGTTATTAGAACATTATGAGGAGATAGGCTAAATATTTTACAAATGTCTCAGTGAATTGTCAGCTGAAGAGGTTATTGATCAGACTCGAACTCTTATTTGAACAAGATCTGTTTGAGCAAAGTGTTTCCTGTGTAGAACAGTTTAGTGACAATAAGCAAGTTACCATACCTGAATTCATTACTGACGGCAGCTAATATCCTGGGTGTCCTTTTAAAAGAGTGTTATGGCATGACAGCTTAGTTCCACTGTTTGAGCTATTCCAAGACACTTTGGAAATAGCAGTAATTGAATGAGCAGCTTTGCCAGTTCCTTTGTTACTCACTGGATAATAATTATGCGACTAAAAAGGCGCAACTGAACCCAAACAAACGCAAGTCATCTGTGAGCTCCATTCTAATCTAATGTTCCTCTAAGCTGTTGATGAAATTAGAAGCATTTCTTTGTTGCTAAAAGATGTGATTTCATCATCTTCCTAGCCCATGAAAGTGGAAAAGGTGCAACCTTCTTTTCTTTCCTGGTTCACAGATGTACTCTTCTGTTGGCAGTACAAGGCCTATGCTATTAGGATTTTAGTAGTGTCAGCATCTTTAGGAAACTCTTTGTTGTCTATACTGTTGCTGGTGAACTGCATTCAGTGTATATCTTGCTATAAAATTGATGAGACACAAGTACTCTGTAATGCCTCTGAGCAGAGAATCCAGAAGATTTCATATATTTTTCAAAAAATTCCAGTACATACCAATAATTGTCAGTGTGAAGATGACAGGTTAGATAACTTTTGCATTGGACTATTATGTGCAAAATAGTGATTGAGTATTGGTGTTGCATTGTGGTTTCAAATATGCACTTTCAACTTCCTAAGTATTTCATGGTGGTGCTTTAAATCAGTGATCAGTGTTACGTAATTAAAATGTTTCTGGGGAAGAATTTTTATTCTTATAAACTGCTGGAAGTAAAATGTTGATATTTAGAATTTTTCTTTCACTTATCTATTGAATGAGACTTTTCTAAAGATGCCTTAAATAAGTTTGCTTTTCGAAATGTAATTTTCTTAAGAAGGGTAGTCACCTTTTTGACTTGAGTGATGTGATGTTTTTTATCTTCAAGAGAATATGGGGTTTTTTATCTTCAAGTGAAAATAAAAGGGAAAACTTAATGGTCCTTATCACTTGTTTTGTTACATGCTAGCTTATGTAATTCTTTGTGATAAATAAAAGTCATCATCCAACTTACATAGTAAAGCATCTCCTAACAGATGAACTTGCCTGAGCTGCTTGTTGTTTTGCAAGTGGCTGTATAGCTGAAAATTTAAGCAAAAAATGCTGTTAAGGACTATCTTGCAGGTTCTTAACTGTTACACTTTAATTATTTTTTACAATTGCAGAATTCAGTGTTTTAATTGGATACTGAGGGAAGGTTGCTGAACACACTAGTAACATTTTGTTACAGGAAATCAGGTATTTTTCTATCATGGAAGGGCAGAAATTGCAGGCACCACTTTGGAAGCTATGTTGTTTATTGAGAGGCATTGCAAAATTTTCACCATCATATGTTGTGCTCTTAAGGATAGGGCCTGAGCTTTGATTTATGAAGAATATAATTTGTATAAGCTTGTTGTGGGACTATGCTGGACTTCTCACAGTTCCTCCATTTGTCAGAGTCTTAATATGCATATGTCCAGCAAGCACTTCAGAAAAATATTTAATCAAGTCTCCTTGTTTTCAAGAGTGTGTTAGAAACAGTGTGACTAATTAGCAGGACTGTGTGTGCATCTAGTTGTGTGGAGAAAGCAAAACTGAAGTTACGTTTGCACCTACAGGTTGTGTAACTTGGGGAGCTATTGCTTGTGAATAGTCTGTGTAGGGTCTAGAGACAGAACTGCAAGGTGTTTGACCATGAGCCTGACGTTTAAAGTGAACAATGTTCAGCATTGAATGTAGAGTGATATTCTGTGATTATGTGTCCTGGTTCCAGCCTGGTCAGGGGTAATTTTTGCAGTAGCCTGGAAGGGGCATGGCTAGGACTTGGAGGTTATTCTATACCACCTCATGTCATTGCTGGGCGTGTGGGGGCAAAGAGTCCCTTCTGGGAAGGATAACACATGGTGGAGGGTGCGATCAGGTGTTCTCAGGGGTGAGAACTCATCTGTGACTTGTTCATGTCTTGTACCCTCTGTCATTAGTATTGTTGCTGTTACAATTAATTTTCTTACCTCAATGCTGTTTCCAGTAAATTGGTCTTATCTCAGCTTGTGATCTTTACCTTTTGTGCCTCCAATGGTCTCCATCTTGCCATCAGGGGGACAGGGACGGGGAGCAAGCCAGTGTCATGTGGTTTGGAGAGTCTCAGTGTGAGCACTAAATTGGGGAACACCATTCCTAACCTAAGACACAACATTTTGGTATTCTCTGTTGCCAAATTCATAGGCAGAAACTGTTGCCTAGAATTTTTTCCAGTCCTTTCTGCTTTTGCAAAAATCCAGCTTATCAGATCATGAAATGTAGATTGCAGTATCTAGGTCTGTGTAATGGCTTTTGGTATAATCATCTCTGGTTGTACATAGAAAGATTAGATTTTTTTTCAATCAGAATTTGACTACTTGGAAGCAGCAATCATCTTTTTTTCATGTGGGTGTTTGCCTATAGTATGATAGCTTGTCGTGCTTTATTTTTATAAGTTTTTAGAGTATAATTCAGAACTTAAAGGCTTTACATCACTGTTGATGGAGTGGTAGAGATTTTCACAAAGAAATCATGAGTTCTGTCACGGTCCCATAAGAAAAAAGCTTGGTAACTTTTGACCTTGATGTGAAATAAAGTTTAACCTTAATGTTCCATGATGACCACACACAGTTATGGAAATTGAACTGCTTTTGTTGACTGTCTGTTAGGAAGAATGAGAAGAAGCAAGATTTTTCAGGGCAATGGGGATGCTGAAACATTTCCCGTGTGATAGGTGGAAGACTTTGTTTTTATTCTTTAGCCAGTGCTGTTCAAAACATTAGTTAGGTGTAATTCCCTTGTTTCATGACTATGTATAGTTTTTTCCCCAAACATGCTAATTGCAGGCAAAAACTTGTGTACGTAGCAGAGAAGATAAAGTAATGGACTACATGGAGATGTTTCTTGGTGCTTATGCAGAGATTTGAGAACTTCCTTCTTAAGCAGTTTTAAAAAAGTAGAGTTGCGAGCCATGCTTGCCCTTACGTGAACCTTTAAAACTTCACGCTCAGTATGCTCAAGCATGCCTAAAAATGAAAACAAATGGATGAGAGTTTTTCTTTTATTGGCTGCAGTAGATGTGAATACTCCATCCTAATGGAGGGGTATAAAAAGAGCAGTCTGGCTGGGAAGTGCCCTCCTGCAGAGCACAGATGGAGGTCAGCCCAAGTACCAACTTTTGCAGCCATTTCAGCCTTTCTCATACAAAAAATCTGACCTGAGACCTAGATGGGGCCGTTTCCCCTTCTTAAATGGAAACGGCCTTTTCTAAAATTGCAGTGTCTTTAAAAAAGTGTTAGATGATTCTTTTGTGTTTGATTAGTCTTAAACTGATGTTTACTGTGGCATGTCAATAAATGGTATCTGCTAGGGATTTGTACTAAGGCTTTTGGTGGTAATCAGAGTGTGAACACCTTACTAAATGCCTGTCAATATCCATTTCTTGAATAAGATAAAGTCTGTACCTGTGACTTGCAGAACTATCCCAATAAAATGTTCCTCTACACCCCAAAAATTAACATGTTTTAGCTGGTTGGAGGAACATATACTGGCTTTGCAGTGTCTGGAGGCTTTTCAAAATGAGGGCTAACATTGCAATGTTGTGTTACATTCTAAGCTGGTATCCTGAGAGCTGCCTCATCCCGAGAGTCATGTGAGCCTTTCCCCAGCTCTCCTCTGCAGCATTCTGCACCACGAGTTTTCTTTCACTCAAGTAATAGGCTGGTCTTTATTATATCAGATTTTTATTGTGTTTTATATGATTTTCCTCTTACTATGCAGACAACCGTGGGTGATTTAAACACAGTGTGTCACAGGTTTAGAAAGTGCTGCGCTACCAACTGTCACAGTACTTAGTGTTTTCCTAAGATGCGGTACCTGCAATGTCGAGACAATGCAGGAATCGTGTTTTCGGTAAAATAAGTGAACAATCTCAGTACAAAAATTTCAGGTTTTTTTTTCTTTTTTACATAACCATAAATGTGACCAGGTCCCTTAAATGTGACCCTCGGATAAACTAAAAAGCAAACAGAATTTTTTAAGTAATTAAAAGAAACCCCCTAATATTTTTGATGGCACAGTGTTTTTCTGTACCTGACCACCATTGCTTCCAACAGGTGGAGATAGGCATTACAGAATGACAATGTAGTAAGTAGTAATTTTAGAAACACTTTTATTTGTGTACTGCAGAGATGTGAGGAAAAATGCTATTTAGACAGAGCTGCAGAGGGAAAGAGGAGAGAGCTTGAGGTGGTGCTAGAACTAGGTGTGAAAAGCCTGAGGACAACAGTGAGTACACAGGAGGTTAAAATGAGCGCCGGCGGGAAGCGGGGGAAGTTGAGGGGAGAGAAGTCAAGAAACCAAACTGGCTGAGCAGGAACGCAGCTGGGGAATGGCAAAGAGGGAAGCCAAGGAAGAAAGTTGGGAGGAGGAGGGGGAGGAAATGAGTCAAAGTACCTTAGGGATTAGGTCACTGTTTCGAGTGGGAAAGGTACTCAGAACCTTTCCATACCCCTCTTTTGCCAGCTTGTGTTTCAGGGTAGCTTTGCTAGAAGAGATAGCTGGCAGTGGAGGGAGGCAGGTGTCCCAGCTTTCCATGACAAACTCCTGGTGTCTGGAGTGGCAGGTAGGCAACTGTGACAAAAAGTAATTAAGCACCTGAGCCGTCAGCTCTGCCGGGATAGGCAGGAACCGCGCAGTGACACACGCACACTGCACACAGCGCCAGCGCTCCTCAGCCTACGTTGCCCGGCGCGTCAGAGCGCGGTGCGGGTCTGCCGTGTGCGGCGGCGGACGGGGGCGGCTCTGTCCATGGCTGTGCCGAGTCCCCGTCACCCGCGGGGGCTCTGTCCCTGGCTGTGCCGTGCTCTGCTCCCCGTCACTCGCGGGGGCTCTGTCCCTGGCTGTGCCGTGCTCCCCGCAGGTCTGTCCCTGCCTGTGCCGTGCACCCCGCAGGTCTGCCCCCGTCCGTGCCGTACTCCCCGCGGGGGGCTCTATCTCTGGCTCTGTCCCTGTCTGTGCAGTGCTCCCCGCAGGTCTGCCCCCGTCCGTGCCGTCCTCCCCGCGGAAGTCTCTATCCCTGGCTCTGTCCCTGCCCGTGCTGAGCTCCCCGTGGGGGGCTCTGTTCCTGGCTCTGTCCCTGCCCGTGCCGAGCTCCCCGCGGGGGGCTCTGTCCCTGGCTCTGTCCCTGTCCGTGCCGTGCTCCCCGCGGGGGCTCTGTCCCTGTCCGTGCCGTGCTCCCCGCGGGGGCTCTGTCCCTGTCCGTGACGTGCTCCCCGCGGGGGTGGGACTCTATCCTTAGCTCTATCCCTGGCTCTGTCCCTGTCCGTGCCGAGCTCCCCGCGGGGGCGGGCGCTCCGCAGCGGCCGCCAATGGCCGGGGCGGGGCGGGCCGGGGAGGGGCGGTGCCCGCGGAGGAGCCGCGCGGAAAAGTTTCTGCCGGTTGGAGTTGCTGCCTGCGCTTTCTCCTTCCGCCCCCCCCCCCCCCCCCCCGGAGGCTGGCGGGCTTCCCGCTCTTTTTCCAGGCACTGTTGTCTCTTCCTCCTCTTCTTCGTCGTACTATGGCACCGAGTTTTTAAGCTTTTCAGCGCAGGACAATGGATTCGGCGGACCCCAGCTTCTGGACGCTGCTGTCCAACTTCACGCTGCCGCACCTGCGGCGTAGCACTCGGCTCCGCCGCACGCAGAGGTAAGGCGGGCCTCGCGCTCCAGGTGCGCCGCGGCCGCCCCGGATTTCCTGATCCCGCACACGGGTGGGCCCCGCGGCCCCCGGGCTGGAGCTGCGGCAGCTCGGAGCCTCTTCTCCCCAGGCCCTTAGGGGTGGTGAATTTTTTTAAACTAGACGCTGCGTATTACTCTGCCTTCTTTTATGAGATGTTTTTTGTTTTCACCAGCCCTTCTACCCTCCGCCCCCCCCTTTTTTTTTTCTTTAAAGACACTTTCGGCTTGCTCTCAAATACTCGACCTTTTATCGGGAGCAGATATTCTTTATATGGACAACTCAAGATAGCCTGCTTTGTTCTGTGTTCTTAAAGGGTCGGCTTTGCGTAAATACTTTTTTTTAGACGGGCTAGCTGACATCTGTGAATACAGGAGTGGCCTTTTTATTTGTGTAGCATTTTCATTATTGTTAGAAAGGAGGAAAAAATGTCTCGGAAGTAATCAAAGCCAAGTAAAAGTTAAAGAGGTATGGCATGTATAGAGAGAAGACTGGTAAGCTTTGACATGGCCATTTTTTGTGCCATGGTGTCCCTTGCAGTTAAGTGTATGTACCCCCCAACAAGGAGCAGAAAAAGTCTGTAGGAGTTTGTAACTTTTGTACTCTGTGCCATTTTGAGACATAACCAGTTGTGTTAACTTACGATGTGCTTCTGGTCTGTGAATCTACGTTGAGTATTGGTTTATGCGTTATCCTTGGAGAACATGTGTGAAATGTTTCTTCTGCTGGCTAAAAAGCTGGCACAAAGCAAGGCAGCAAAGCTGGCTATTCCTAAGCCATAAGTGGTTTTGTGCTGATGTTTTTTCAAAAGGAAAAAGGTGACCATCTGTTTAATGGCAGAAAGTTAAAATAGGAAAAACAAATGGCCTATGTCAGGTCAATGCAAAACTGTTCTTTCAGTAAATACCTACTATTTGTGTCTCGTACTTGGGGTAGCTGTAAGTGCTGAGTTATTTTATAATTGTTATCCCTCTCTTGTAAATATATTTTTAACTCTTATATAGCATAAACTGAGAGTCCATATAGGTCTTGTGAATCTTTCTGCAGTAAATGTGCTTGTGTTTAAAGAGGGGGACATGCTGGGGCTTTTTTGAATTGTCTTTATCATTCTTACTCAAGTTGGTTTTACACCTGTGTGAAGACCTAAAAATACCTTTTATGAAGTGTTTGACTGCTTGGCTGAGGACAGAGACTTCGCAGACGTCACAAAAGAAATAAGTGCATACCATGTGGGTTTGGGCATTTTTGTGTTGTGTGTGTTGGTTTTGGGGTTTTTTTTTGTTTGGTTTTTTTGTTGTTGGTTGTTTGGGTTTTTTTTGTACTTGAGTACTTTCCTGCTTTTCAAACATACTTAATACTGTCCTGGTTTTGTCGAAATACTTGAAAAACTTTTTAAAACAGCAGTGGATATTGTCTCATCATATTACATATATGGCATATCAGTGAATAACACATGCCATGTATGCAGTTATGTTTTATGTATTACAAGGATATTCAATATTTGAATACCTTCTCTGTAGCCAAAATGCCCTCTCTGTAGCCAAAGCAGCGTGTCACAGCATTGTGAAATTTAAAAGCCAGCAGTGCAGTTTCAAGACTGCTTACTCTCATTGGGCCCAGATGCCCTTCTTTCTCAGGCTGGTTCTCTCTTCTGAGTGAGGAGAGCTCAGGATCTGCAGCTGTGTTGCTCTCTCCCTGGGAAGGCTGCCCGCAGATCTCTTCTTAAAGGTGGACCTGTCCTCTGCACCCTTATAGATGTAATTCATTTACTAATGTAAGGGATTCCAGAGTAATAAAACGATCAGAAGAAATAAAGCTAATATGGACAGTGCAGATTCTCCTAACCCTTCTGTATTAATTAAGGTGCCAGTTGGGTCTGCTTTTTCTGAGCTGTGCCTCACCGGCCTATCTTCACAAGCTCAATCAGCTGTCGACCCAACTGTTCCATGAAGCTTGGAAGGATAGCTCCTTACTTGCTTGACTTGCCACAGGATGCCTTTCCTTTCTAAGAGTGCTGGTGAGTAGTTACAGCCACTCGTGTTGTGTGTAGCTTTCCAGGCATTTAGAGGCCCAGAGAGTAGGCTGTGGATTAAAACCTTAAGGGAGTCTAATTCCTGTCATCTGAATCTGCTGGATGTGCTTGAGTGAAAGTTTTGGGCCCACAGATTCAAGAGAGGTTTTTACTTAACAGCAACACTTGTCTATGGAACTTGCCTAGCTTGTTTCATGCCTTGGTGCTTCATGAAAATTTCACAAGGGGCATGAATTGTTTTTTCTGGTTTTATCCACAGTTGGCTTAGAGATTGGAAAAGAGTCAATGTGAGAGCAGTAATTTTATGGTTTGGTTGGACATTTGTGCCTCTTAGTTATGTTCTTTTTGCCTGTTCAGTTACTTTTACCTGTACTACGAGATTCCAATGGCCTGCTAGACTGTACCATTTCAGTGAGCACAATTGTACTTTCTTGACACTAGGGATAATGAGAATTGTCTGCTAGTACTAAGAATTTTGTTTCTTTGTACAGATTTAGTTGATGTAAGAATTTATCTCTTTGGGGGTCTAAGAAGTAAAGAACGAAAAGTTAATCTCCTTCAGGAGGAGTTTTCCAGCTTTAGACTTAGCTGAATTTCAGTTGCAACAGCTCTTTGGGGAAGTGATACTTGAATAAGAAATATCGCAGCCCGACTTTCAAGTCTTTGGAGTGGGTTTTCAGGACTGGCGGGTAGAAAAAATTCTCTTCAATTACAAATTGGAGGCATTTGGTATTCAAATTGCTGAGCCTCTAAATGCTATGGATTACACCATGTGATTTTGCAGTGAAGAAATGTGTGTGCCACCATGTGTTAACTTCTTGTTTGGTTGCTGTTGGGTATGTGGACCCCTCACAGTATTCAGGTTTGTGCCTGAAATGACATTGTCCAGAGTAGAGACAGAGAGAGTGAGAGGGTCTCTCTCTTATGTGTAGACATTTATTTATATAGATTGCTGTGTACATTTTCAGATGGATAAATGTGTACAAATACACTTTTTTACATGGAAAAATGATCAAGTACTTTCTGCTTTCTTCTGTGACATGTATTTAGTCTCTCTGCCACTTTGACTCTGATCTTCTCTCTGTATCTTTTACAAAATGGACAAGTCAGTGATGCTTTTCTCTGTGTGTCCTTTTCTCTTGCCTATTTGTGGTAGTTGGACTGAAACAATATTAGTACAATCAGGCTTCCTTAGAGTCAGAGGCTTCCTTTCTTTCCCAAAGGCATGACATTCATGAATAGTTGCGCAGTTGTCTCTGGGCCGAAGTAGACTAGATGGTTTGTGTGGAGACTTCATTTTGTGTACAGTCATTGAAGCAGTAGTGAGTTTTTCATGTTGTGGCATTAAAATATCCATCAGTCATCAAATACAAGTTCTGACAGTTCATAACCATTTCAGAAATCTTAAAGACAAAGGAAAATTATTCCTTACATTGGAAACACAAAGAACAGAGTAGTCAAACTTTGTCGTAATTCTATTAGTTTTGTAACTGCATGCTTTCTGGAAAATATTGAACAAGTTTGAACTTCTCTGAGTAGGTACTTGGAGTAGGTGCAGTGATGTTAAAATTATGATGTAAACTCTTGCTGCTGGTTCTTGTGTAGAGCTTGGTTTTTTGTTTGTCAGCATATTTTACTATAAATGGATTGATTGTTTTATTTAACTTCTAGAAGTTAAAAGTGGTTCTGTTGATACATAAGGAAACCAAGCACACTTACTAACATAAAAACAGCCACAAAACCATGTAACTTTCTTGACGTCACCTGTATCTGTGCTCCAACTTGAGTTATTTTACTTTTGTTCTGGAAGAGTAAACATCAGTTAAAGTTTTGTTTAAAAAGTGTTTCTTTTTGATGTGTCTGTATTGTTTTTAATGTATGTTTGGCAGTGTGGTAATTTGAAGAACTTCACCTTTTCCTTACGGCTTCTTCATTCACCTTTGTTCCTACATGCAGTGGAGTGAGAGCTATTATCCTAATAGATGAGTAAGTTTAGAGAGAAGGTTGTTATCCTGAAACTGGGGGGAGTAAGAAATAGGTCTGTGCAGATTTTTCTGTGCTTTCAAAACACACTGTCATTTAATATGCTTTGTTTGAAGTTAATCTGTCAGACTAATGATCCCACTGCTTTCTGTGCTACCTAGTGAAGTGTTAACGTATCTTAGTAATTGTATTTCCTTTTATTCACAGTAAGGTTTGTGTGTTAAAGGGATAGTTTTTACTGTCTTACTGTCAGGATGAATGTGTTGGTCTTATTCTGGTTGGTTTACTTGACCAGTCTTTTTGTTCAAGCTTTTAATGTATTTCAAGTTCTGCTTACAGTCTGAATGAGCCATCATTGTTTCTTAGCTTCAGCCAGATTGGTGAGGATTCATCTGGTCAGTCTTGGTTTTTGCTTCATTTTCATCTGATAAGATACTATTTTGTTAGAATTATGTTGAGATCATTAGGATGTAACCAAAGGACATTATTGTAGAAAGCCTGCGGAAAGCTGAAACATGAGCAACATAAAAATGAAGCTTAGGAAAGTGCTGGAACATGCTGAAAGAAACTGTACTTTTAAATTTTTTTCCATTGTTGTGGTTAATGTCTGCTGTGACACAGTAGGAGACCGTCTTTATTTTTCTTGCTCAGAGAATCTAAAGGACTGTAGTCCAGACATTCCCTTTGTGAACTGTGGTTGTTGGGACATATCACATGATGTGGACGCAGCACACACAGATTGACTGTGTTGTATTTGACTTAAATCTGCTATTGATATTCTGCAGTCATTACAGTTCTTGCTGTATAAGACATTAGCTGATCTTTCTCAAAGGGAATTTGGAAGCACACAGGAGTTCACCCATGCAGTGGTTAAGAGTTGCCTCTTCTGCTGCACTTCTTGCCAGAGGACTTTAAACTTCTCTTAGTGATAAGCAGTGGACCTACTTTTGTGGCTTCACATTCTGATTGATGACCTCTGATGGCTCTTTTTCAAAGCTGGAAATGGTGATGAGAACAGTGAATTTCAGGGCAGGTTTCCAATGAATTTGGGCAGAGAAGAACCTTCTGAAATTCAGCAAGGTCAAATGCAGGGTGTTGTACCTGGGGAGGAATAGCCTCTGTCTGGCAAGTCCAGTGGAAAGCTACTAAATTGGTTAAGACTCTGAAGCATTTCTCTTATGAATAAAGGCTGAGAGAGCTGGGCCTCTTCAGTCTCGAGAAGAGGGAACTCAGGGAGGACCTTGTTAACATGTGTAAATATCAAAAAGGTGGGTGTCAAGAAGATGGAGCCAGGCTCTTCTCACTGGTGCCAACCAACAGAACAAGAGGCAAGGGGGAGAAACTGATGAACAAGAAATTCCACCTCAACATGAGGAAGTACTTCTTTCCTGTGTGGGTGACTGAGCACTGGAACAGATTACTCAGGGGGGTTGTGGAGTCTCCTTCATTGGAGATAATCAAGAACCATCTAGATTCCATCCTGTGCCATGTGCTCTGGGATGATCCTCGTTTTGCAGGGAGGTTGTACCAGATGACCCACTGTGGTCCCTTCCAGCCTGACCCATTCTATGATTTTGTGAATTTGTTATGCATGTTGTTGTGCAGGAGTGGTAATGATTTTGTCAGTTATGAGGCATGAAATCATTCAATATTTTGAGTCACTGTGTTTAGAACATGAAGGTACTGCTAACTGATTTAGGCTGAACATTTTAAGTGAAGTTTATTATATGTTTCACACTAAAAATGATATAAAACTGTGTAACATTGCAGTAGTAGTTCTGTGTAACTTGTCACATTATCTATGTGCTGTAGACCTGGGTCAGGTTGCCATGTTATATTGTTAGAAAAGTTTAGTGGGAAGCAGATCCGTTGGGAGCAATACTGTGATGGCACCAGGACATGTATGCATCTCTCAAACTGAGGAGAATCAGAAAGTTCACTTACCTTTAATTCAGTCTTACTTAACAGGTATATTGCATTCAGTGAGAGCTTGTGGATTTTCTCTTGGCAACCTTTCAGAGGATTCTTTCATTTGAACCTTCATAAATTCACTAACTGCAGTAATTGTGAAATGTCAAGGTCCCCTCCCCTCCAGTATGTAGTATGAATATGCAAAGTTTTGTCTAGGCAAAGTATGCAAGGGTCATATACTGAAGTCTGATTTTCCTCTGATGTGAGGGTCTCCTGCACGGTTACTTGGCTTAATGTTACTTAAATGTACATATATAGAGATGTTCAAAGAGATCACTCACACTTACTATATGTGACATTTTTCTATCTATTTCTTGGACCACAAAGTTCTCAGCACTAACATTTCAATGGTCTTTTTGAAGCATTACATACTCTATATACTATTGATACGTACTGTGTTAGTTAGGTCTACTTCAGTAGGCTCTTTCTACCTGAATAAAGCTGAAATGAAAGAAAACTCCACACTTCCAGCGCAGCATTAAATCTCATGGTAGATCAGTTCTGTGGTTTTATTTAAGATGCTTATGGTAGGGAACTAGAAAATTCTGTTTGGCATGGTTCCCAGTAAATATAAGAACACTCAGGAGCAGTCTAACCCAGAACAATTCCCAGATTGATCTAGTCAATAGAGATACTTCACAAGTAAAAACTATGCACTAATGGTATCCTGCCACTGACAAATGAGTACCAAAATGCTGGGATAATGCCAGAAAAAATATACCGACCTTTTCAGCCTTTTTTTCAGTTAGCAATGGTCTTCCCTAAGTAAGTGTTCAAGAATAAGGAAAATCGTCATACTCTATTGTTTGTGAAAGATTATAATTATTATTTTAAGTAGCATCTGTTATTCCCATGAAATTCTGGCATATTCACTTTTGATGATTAGAAAGCAAAAACTGGTGCAGTTTCCTTATCCTACCCACTCTTTTTTTCTGCACATGCAGTAATGACGTAGATGTTCTAGCATGTAATACCCTGCTTTTGAGCTCCATCTTTTGACTTCAGCCTAGGTTTAAAAAATGTATTAAAGAAAAACTGTTAAAATGTTACCCACTAATGAATTCTGTTTTCCTTCCTCAAATTATGTCATATGGGGCACTGCTTACTGATAGGAAAATGGCTTTATGTTTTCTGTCTTTTCTAACTGGACTGATTTAAAACATGGTTATTAACATCCAAATAAATACGAGGAAGTCAACATACATATAATCAGTTTTATAAAAGCAATTAGTTTCAGTTTTTACTCATAAGCAAATTAAAAATCTGTGTTAATGCTGGGTATACTAAGGTAGTCCTATTTAAAGTTAAGGGTGTTGATTATTGAAGAAACACCATTGAGATGCTTAATTTGCTGAAACAAACAATGCAAAATGTTATACATTGCAACTGTTTGGTTTAATAGAAATGCATATACCCTAAGTTCTCTCATGCTTGATTATAATACTGTGTTTTAGAGTTTAAAAAGCATCATTTCTCTCAAGGCAATAAGGAAGTTGTAGAACAAATGCTGCTTCTTTTTTGTATGTCAGTAAGGAAATACATCACTCTGAACATTTTTTATGTATTTAACAAAAGTGTTATTTTTTTGTATGGGGGATATACATAAATGTAAACTTACCTGCTGCAAGGTTGAAGAGGAATGTAAATACTATTATTCATTGCTTATTTTCATATGTATCAATATATATGGTGTCGCTGCCCATGGAAGGGGTGTTGGAACTAAATTAATTTTTTGAACTTTATTAATTCAAAGTAGTATACCATTTGTGTTGTGAAATGCTGTATGATCTGAATCTTTTTTTCCTTAAGACATAGGGGAAGGATTCACTTTTTGGGGGTTGATTTTTTTTTTTTTTTTGAGGTACTTCGGTGGATACTAGTTTCTAATAAGTTAAAAGTTCCTTTGTTTGAATGCTGGTACTTTTTACTTGTGGCTGTTTTAAGAGGTGCTCAAGATAACGCATAACTGAAGCAGTAGTAGGTACACTTCCTTAGTTTTTCCCTGGCTGTTTGCTTGCATGCATTTGGGAACACTGCCTAGTCAGTCGTGCTTCTCTGCGCTGCTAAGCCCCCACCCCATCCCGGTTGAAATTTGGCATAGGCTTATGAACAGATTCCCACTTCTCAGGGGAGGTAGATTTGATATGTGGAACAACTTGCAGTGCTTTTATCACACTTAGGATTTTTTTTTCCCATGCATGCTTAAAAGAGAAAAGTTTATATTCTTGTTATGTGCTTTATTAAAGCTAATAATCAGCTTCAGATGTCTATAAGGTGCCTTTACTTCATTTTTCAAATACCTTTAAATACAATGTTTATATACATCAGTTCTAAGTGCTGAAGTTATAGGCAAGATGGGTACAGTAGTTTGAACTAGCTGAGATTCCTTTGATAAGTCTGAGTATAATGAATCAGCTTCTAATTTAATTTCTTCTTATTCTTAAAATCCTCTTTGAGTAACTGGTATTATCACTTCTTGGATGAGATGCTTGAATTTTCTGAAAAGGTATTTCTACATAAAAATATTCAGAAACCTCCAGAGTAGGAAACAAAAGAAAGGTAGTCCTAACAGTACCATATTTTGTAAGTATATACTTTAATGCTGGAACTTCCCCTTGTCCAACCCAAACCAAACTCTAATGGAACATGAGAACTTACTGGTGTGCCTGATGGACACACGGAAGTCTCTCTAACTGGAAGCCAGGACCTTCTACCAGCCATGAGGTAATGTCATTCTGGCTACACATCCCAGACATAGCATATCAAAGGCTTCATGAAGCATCTCTTGCACTCTGGATAGCTGTACAACAGTGAGAAAAGTTGGCCCCACATGGAACTTGGAGAGCTTATGGAACATGAGAGATGAGAATTTTGCAGAAGGATTGTAGAAATTGTAGTGCTGTGATTCAATCAGAGGTCATAGATCCATAGAATATGTAGGTTCTCTGGTTCTTGTCTTGATAGAATTATTTTAACAGATACATGTCATTTAATTGGACAATATATTGGTTAATATCAGTGAGCCTGACAATCCAGAGTGAGGTTCTGCCTTCAGTCGTGGCTGTTTCCTCTTGATTACAGTCCATGCTGACTGGGAAAAAGCAAAAATTTTTATCAGAATTTTTAAGTTTATAAATATATCCTTATAGATTTTACATAGTTGAGACATAAACATAGCTATCCAGTCCTTGATGAAACAGAAGTTAGATACTAATGATAAGAATAAATCAGTGATACATTTCTACCAACAGCTGTCTTGGTGTTTATGAGAATTTTGTTCTCAGGATGCTTTTCATAATGTAAATCAATACTTGGAATTTTTTTTTTCCCTTTTTGGGTAAGTGGAAGGAGGATGTTTGAGTAATACCTCCTTCATCTGAAAGTGTTGTTCAGGGAGAAGTTGTAATTAACTAATATTCTTTGTGATAACACTGTTAACTCTTCTGGAGTTAACAAATAAAAACTAAATTGTACACATTTGTTTTACAGGTTTGCTTTTTCAGTGAGTCTAGGTCTAGCTTGTTCTTATGCATGGGTATGTCAAGGGAATTTCCACAAGTGCTGTAATAGTAGAAGCAAAAGCAGTCAGACAAGTACAATATGCTTTATTCACCTTGTTGGTGAACACCTCATGTGAAAGAATGATTATGTCAGTTCACTGTGCCTTCAAGTCTTACCAGAACATCTTCCTTTGGCATTCCCCAAATAATGAACAAAGAAAATATGTAACACTTTTCTAAAGTAACCTTGCATTAGATTTTTTTTTCTTACTTGAGCATTGGTGATTTGGTTTCATCCTTGGCCATTCTGCCATGTTTTGATGATTGAACTGTTGTGTTTGGAGGCTTCTGCTCCCCATCTGTGACCTATGACTAATGGGGGAACATGAGTTCTGTTGGGAAATGCACTTCTATCTAGTTTTTCCTTGCTCCTTGATTGTGTTTCAGAAGTGCTATCCTGTCTTGCCAAATGTCAAAATACTATCATCTTTTGCAAGGTTTTGATTCGTATTTGTGGGAAAAGTTTCAAAACAGAAAAACCCTGTTTTGTGGGGTTTTTCTTGTTGTTTGTTTTTTTGTTGGGTTCTTTTTTTCAGTTTGAAAATTGTTTCTTCACATTATTTCTTATGTGACCTCTTCAAATCATGGAAGAGCCAGCTGGGCTTTTTTCCCCCTTTTCTGTAAAGGAAATACAAAACAAACTACAGTATATAAATATACTAGGTTATTTTTAAAAATATGCAAAGTGTTTGTGTGGGTCAGACCTAAGCATTCAACATTATCTACAAATTAATACCTTTTAACCATCATACGTTTCCTCCTGCTGATTCATAAATTACAAGGGAAGAAGAAAACAGTAGGATTACCTACTCTGACAGTCTATAGGAAACAAGACACAGAGTAATGGAATTAGAGATTTAGTAATTTAATGTGTTTGTTTAGTCATTGACAGGTTTGGCAAAATGTGAAAGATTTGACACTTTTCTGGCTAACTTACCTTTGTTTCTTGTTGTTCCTTAAGTGAACTATGTTTTACCACTACTAATTTATTGCTGATGCTATTGTCTCTCACACTAACCTTAGTAATGACCTCAGATACATTGGGCCAGTCTTTTTATAAATGTAAAAAAACTGGTTCACTGTGTTCTTTGTGACTGACTGCCTAAATCCAGTACAAGGGTCACCAGATAGATATTAATGGAAGGAAACAATCTAAAGAGAGGTCCAAAGGACTGTCTACATTTTCTGCCTCAGTTGGTATGGAAAAATTATTTCCCTTTAAGTCCTGCTGAAAAAACAACAGCATTGTTTTTTCTACAAGACACCTGTCCTGGGAAGCTGGCTAATGGACCGACAGCACAGCCTGGGTTCTGTGTGTTGTGGGAGTGCTGGGCCCAGGTCCCTGTGAAGTGTTGGATGTGTATAAGGGCTTGGTGGGAGGGAGTCATGTGCTCTCTCTGAGGTGAGACAGACTGTCTGAAAAGATGGAAGTGTGTCGGAGTTATATGAAGGAATGTGTCCTGCTGAGGTGGTGTTGAAAGGCTCCAGTGCAGTGGGACTCAGAAGTGTCCCAGTGTCTCATTGATCTTGTTCATAGAGACTCTTGGGAAATTATCTGTAGAGCTGCTCCCAGTTTTCGTCTTGTAGGTAAATAAGTTAGATAATTCCAAAGAAAAGATACAGGAATGAAGGAAAACACATGCAGTACAGATAATCAGAAGACCAGAGTTCAGGAACTAGAACATCCTATGTGGCAGGAACACCCAGTGTGTATTAGAAATCCAGCACCCTAATGCAGTGACTTGCTGCTGAATATTGTTTTAGTATGTGGGTACCATATGTGTGTAGAATATTAGAATATCTGCCAAGTTTCAGATTATACGAAGTTGCAATTTAAATTAAACACTTTTATTTTTACACAGAGGTGTTGCTGTACTAATATAAATGTGCATAGTAAACATGCATGTAACAGAAAATACATAATTATGGAAGTCAGTGTAATTGCCCAGTTTTATGGAAAAGATCATATAAACACCCCACTGCCACCCTCCACCCTGTCCCCTTGGGTTTTAGTTACAGACATTTTAATGTTAGAGAAAGGTTTAGAGTTTAAGAACTGGCTTGGAGTTCTGCCTTACACAGTGGTCTCATTGAAGTCACAGTAGGAACGCATGAGATGCTACCCAGCTGAAAGCAAGGATGGAGACATAGTTTTCATTCTAATTTTCATACGTGTTTACAGGTATTTTGCCTGAACAGTTTGTGCTGTTAAAATGATGTGATTGTTTTTTCCTGCAAACTTTGTGTTATTTTATAAAACCACTTTTCTGATAGACACCAAGATTCTGTAAACATCAAACACCTAAACCATGAGTGGATAACTTCACTTACTGATCACCATCCTGAGAGCAAAGGCAGCAAGTACTATTGATGTGACTATTCAAGTTAAGTGAAGACATAGGACTTCACTTAAAGTCGATGTGGTTAAAAGACAATTCATTGTAATATGATTTGAAAAGACTGTAATGCTTCATGTTCTTAGGGTAAAAATGTGTGCAGTGTCAGATTTTTTTGTCTTTAAAGCATTTGCTTTTTGACTGTCTTTTTTTATGATAACTTTCAGTGATCTGCTAACATCTACCTTTACTAGGCAATGTATTCTTTTCAGTCCTATCAAAAGTGAGGGCTACTGTTGCCTCATAAAATACTTAGAGAACAAAAAGACGTGAAAGGTGAATTTGTTCCTGGCTTTGTGACTTTGCTACTGCTATGAGAGGACTGAAGTAGTTGACCAGTGTCACATTTTTTCATTTTTCTTGAACTCTCTGACTATGGTGTTCTCAAGATCTAAGACATTTTCCAAACAAAAATGAAGGCTGCAGAAATGGTGGTTTTATCCTTTCCGAACATCAATTCTTCAGGCATCCTTCTGCTGTGATGCAAATAGAAACCTTAAATTAGCTAATGGGCTAATGGACTAGATGAGTAGTGAGGTGATTACTCTTCCTGATGGCCAAAAATTGTAGCACACCCTATTCTGTCAGCTTACCTCATCCACACCCTATTCTAACCTGTTGGAGATGTTTGTCTTGTCTGTGTGTTGAGCCTGGGTTTTTGGGCTTGTGTAAGCTCTTTTGAGTGAAGGCCGTCATTTGTTGTGTACATATGATGTGGAGAACAATGAGGACTCCTAGCACTACTACATATGTAAGAAGTAATAGTGTTTCTCTCCACGGGGTTCTTTTGCATGATGAACAAAGAGATCTTGTTCTTGAAAGTAGAAAATGTGGGGTTTCCTCAGTTATGACATATCTTATCTCTAAGTATATTTTTTTAAAAAGTCATGTGACAAAGCTGACTAATCCATTTTTCAGAGTTTCTGCAAATTCACTCCATTGCAGCCTAAAGAAGGAAGGCTACAGTCTGAAATAGTTTTAGAGTGTTCAAGATCAAAGGAAAAGATCCAATCATCGTTTTTAAAAACCAAAACTGCAGATAATTTTTTTCACACATTTGCTGCATTTTAATTTTTGACCAGAAAATGTGCAATGGTGTTAACATACTTGATGAGTTTACTGGTTACCAAGGTTTTCAAGCCAGTGTCTAATGTATAATCTATGACTAATTTCAGTTGATTTGATTTGTCTGAACTAAGCTGGAATGTACTCTGTACCCTTCGTAACACAGTAAGACAGTAGTCTCTAAGCTTAAGGCTTAATAATTTTTTTCCATCTCCAGCACATTGAATTTATAAAATGACAGTAGAACTGTAACAAGTACTTTTTAAAATTTAAGATATTTGTATGTATCTTGAGGACCTCATTTAGTTGCTTCTGATTTTACTGTGGCCACACGCCACTGATTTTCTTCAAAAATACGGTGAACAACTGTACTTCTCTTTGCATGCTCAGTGGTGATAACCTTCTGAATTTACTTACTTTTTGTACTTGGCCGGTGATTTGATAAAATTTGATTTGTTAAGCTGGATAGGTTATGTATTGCTGAATTTAATCTCAGTCTTACTCACTGCACTTTCTTATCAGAGGTGGTAAGTTCTGTTGAGTGATGAATTGCGTATACATAGTATGTAACAGACTTATTTTTGTTCACTTGAAAAGTTTTCAGTAGTCTGAATCTATCAAAAGTCATGTCAGTTGTAAATTAAGTGTTGGTGGAGAAAAGCTTAAGGTAACTGGTGGTTTGCTTAACACAAATGTGGTGTCAAAGTGATTACACTTTTTCTTCAGTTAGCTTGTTGAGGTATTGAAGATCAACCCAAGACTGAAGAAAACACACACAGCTGATTTGGGTTTCTGAATGTTCAGTAAGCTTTTTCACAAGTGTGTGCTTGACTGCCCATACGCTTATGAAAAGCAGTGATCTCTAATGATCTCATGTGGTTGGCAGCCCAGATTCATCTGCAAAACAGCCCTGTGCCCTCCAGCACCGTGCTGAGGTGTGTGCTTAGCAGTGACTCGGAGATGATCATCATTTCCTGCAATAGCTACTTAGCCCAATGCTGCGTAGCCCAAGATGTGAAAAAATCGCAGCATGAGGTGGTATTGCTACAGGCATTTGGACTATTAACACTAGACTTGGAAAGGATGTGACGTGTAGCTTTGTATCACATTGCAGCATGATTCCTGTTCCCAGCACTGTGAATGACATGTTTGTACTTTTCTACTTGTGAAAAAGTGTGATGGAAGACATTAATAAATAGGAAGATCAGAATCTGCACTTTGGAGAGAGTGACTACATTATCTGTTTCAAAGATATGTCTAGTATAATACACTGAGTAGTCAGAATTTAAAAGCAGAATACTACTTTCTGGAATTATTACCATAACTTTTTTTGAGCTCTGAGTAGTAAATGCTTCAGTGGCTATCTGCTAAACTAATATATAACATATGAATATCAATGATGTAATGTTCAGTCCACCTTCAGTCTTACAGAGACTCTTGAAAGTTTAGCAGATTTTTGCAGAATGATACTGTACCTGTCCCATGCTAAATAGATGGGAAGCTGCTATTCTTGCATTTGAATTTCTTTACTGAAAAGAAATCAATAAAGGAAAATTAAGAAGAGTCAGTTACACTATTTCTCAGATAAATATGAAGAAAAAAACATTCTGTGTCAATTAGTAAACAATCTCCACAACTGTGTCGATCCTAATGGAACACTTTGAAAGGAAGAGATGATCACATTGCATTTCTGTTTCACTAAATTGTTGTACGTCAGTTTGAAACTTGAGCTTGGTTTTTTAATTGGTTGGTTTTTAATATTTCACCGTTTTTCCTGTATCAACTAAATTTATGCTAGTCACAGTGAGGCAGGAGGTTATATATCACCATAAAAACTAGTCAGACTCTAATCAATTTAAGCTAGGTGGAGAAAACAATCAGTCACTTTTCAATTGGTCACACACCCATATGTAGATCAAATATGTAGAGGGCTAGTTGTCCAGCTCTCCTAAACAGTATTCTCCCATTACCTGCACAGATTTTCCTGACGTTTTGAAAGACTGAAAATAATTTTGATTTAATGTTTAGTAATGGATTTGTATAAGGGAGATTATTAAAAAGCACATTGGTTCATGTGAATGTCTTATTTCTTCAAAATGTTAACTTTTGTGGTTTTGATTTGAAGAAAGGATAATCCCAGCACATATCTCTATTCTTTTATATTCAAGACATTTGGGGAAGTGGATTTAGTGAACATTAATTTGCCTTTTAGAGGTATGCCTGCATTTGGCTTGCAAGTGAATGTATTGTCTGTTTGAGGTCATTTGTCCTGATTATTTGAAAAGCTGAGCTAGAGCTTAGGTTAATAGAAAATCTACTGTTTGATTAAACCACTGAACCAATTAGAGGAGTGTCTTTTTCAAAAACCAGAAAATTCAGATTCAGTGTTCAAACTCCCACCATGTTTCTCCTTGATACTGTGAGGGCTAGAAGATCACTGAATGCTGTATTGTGTTTCTCTTGGACCTGTATTCATGGTGCCAAATGGACAGTGTGTGGAAGTTATGGCAAAGCACATTTTCAGTGGAAAAGAGTATTTGTCTGTGAAAATTACTGAATTAAACTGTAGATTCAACTTTCTGTTCTCTTCATCTCTGCTGCTTAAAATGACTAGTAGTCTGCAAGACTGCTTTCTGTGGTGGAATCACTGCTGTGAATCTTAGAGCAGTAATAATGCCAACCTCTGTCAGCACAATTTACAGGAATGTGTGGAGAGTCTTGGTTTTACCTTGTCCATGTGAGAGTTGTTGGCCTAGTATATGCCTTAGAGAATTTGTGGAATGTGATATAATGTAGTGATGCTTAAAGACATAGTTGAAGGCAGGGGGAAATTTGCTCATAATGGATCCTGTTTTACTATTTTATTGACCATTTGACTTTTTCTTAAGTCTAAATCCTATGTAAATCATAGGCACGAATTCTAATTCAAAGTAGTTGTGGCCTGTGGAAGCAAAATGTGTGACTTTTTCAGGTTACCAGCATTTGTGTAATTAACCATTTATAAACACCAAGAGTTAATGTTAAATTGCCTTTTGTAGGAGGATTTCAGCTCTTCTCATTGAGAGAATCTCAACTTTGAGCCAAATTCGCTTTCCGATTTATTCCTTCCACTGTCGTATTTCTGCTCATCCAGACATTGCTGCTCCAGTGTGGAATTTTAACAGAAGTTTACAAGCCATACGTTCTTGAAGGATTATGAAGTATTGAGATATTTTACACTGTGTAGTACTAGAATGCTCACAGGGGTTGTGTGAAGAAGAAAGGCTGTGCACTGAATTGTACTGTTCAACTTCCCAAGCCAGTGTTTGTTTTATTTGGAATTCATTACTGTTATATAGATTTTTAGCACTTCGTTTTCTAACATTCATAGGTAGCAGTTAATTTTTGTCTCTTTTAGATATTTAGAGTTCATATTAAAACTCTCCATTGCCTAAATAGGGCTTGAAACATGAGCTTCCAAGAAAACTTGTGACACCACAAAGCAAAAACCAACCCAACAACAATAAAACCATACCCTCAAACATTGAAAACTCAGAGTTTTCAAATCATTCTATGAATCCAGAAGATAGAACTTGAAGACGTAAATGCATGTTCTGCATTATACAATTTAACATTTGAAAACACACTCGAATTGTCTCATTTAGTTTGTCTGCAATTCTGTTTGTATTGGAGCAGATACTGTTTGAACAGTTAAGTTTTAAAACATAATTGTTGTCTTTTGTGGTGTAGTTTTGACAAGCAATAGCAATATTTACTGGAGCATCTCAGTTTGTTCTCGTTATTACCAGTGGCACTGCTCGACCTGGCACCTGGAGCTGTTGTGCTGTTGGGTCACAGGGGTTGTGGGCTGTCATGGCCTACAACACAGACAGTAAGTTAACTGATGTGTTCAGAATGAAAATGCTAATTATAATTACCACTGCTTTCTTTTTTGTCTCTACAATAGATGTTGCTTTACTAGTCATTTTATGTTGTACTTCATTCTTGACACATCAGGGTGAATTAAACAAATCTTTGTTGTGAAATCGTTCCTCTTCACACTATTAGCTCATACCTATTTACACACTATAAATCATATCCTGGCTTCGTTTTCTTCCTTTTCTTCTTCCTTCTACACTGAGTCACTTGCATTTGCTTTCATGAATCCTCTGTGACCTACTTACATTTGTGAGCAATTAATGCATTACTTTGGTGGTAAAATGCTCCTTTCTTGGTATAGGTGTTTTTATGGGGCAAAATATATGCAAAAGTTGTTTCCATAAATTGCCTTTATACTCTGTGCTATGTTTAAGATGGGCTTAGCCTTTTCTCTGTATTCTTGTGGGATACTGTATCAATATATAGATTTAAGTCTACTATATAAAGTATAGTATACTAGACTTAAAAATTAATTTTAAGTTTTCTTTTGGCCTTGTTCCTGTTTTCCTGGATTTTTATGAGAAAATAAGGTGTTATTGACCACTGAAGTGATCAGGAGAGCTATAAACAAGAATTCAATCTTATGCGACTCTGAAAATTCCTTTGTTTTCTGTAAAACTTTACTTAGAGAAGGAAATCTCAACAAAGACATACTATGAATGGATTTTGTAGACCAGATTCATTTATGGAGGTATGTTTCACTTCATTAAAGCGCTGCTTGGAGACTTGTGTTGTTGAATGTGTACTGGGGTTTTTTTAGTAGGATGATGCTATTTATTTTTCAGTTTCACACACCAGATTTTCATTAGGCATGACCATGGTGATACATTTAAGGCTGTATTGTGTTATAGCTGTGCTGGGTCTCCAGCTGTGGGAAAGAGCTTGAAGTATACCATTGCGTAGAAGAGGGATTCCCCTTTCTCAGGATAATGCATAAACTCTTCTCAGAGCCTGTATGAGAGATCACAACCCAGCATTATCATTTTTTGATCTCCAGAAAAACGTATCTTAGATAGGCTTAAGTGATTCTAAAGTTGTACAGTATTTGTAATTCAGAAACTTGGATACTTGAATCTTTAAAGTGGCGTAACATGTCAGAAAGACAGGAACATTTCAGGGGAACAGAAAGACAGACATAACATGAATGCTTTGTCAGTACTTTATTTGCCATGGCCTGGATAATTTGTTTCTGACTTCACTGTTTGAGTAATGCAGTCACTTGAAACATACACCACTGAAACATTGTTTTAATACTGTGCCACAGTATTTTTAATACTATAAATGTGCATGTATATATATAGTGCAGGTCTGTGGCAGCAAACTGAAAAACCTAAATCATCTGATCTTTCCTGCCTTGTGTGGCGTTTGATGATTAAGCATTACCAAAAAGAAATAAAAATAGAGTGGATGTCAGAGGCCTTGTGTTGTCATCCCCACTGATGACTGTGCCTGGAGTTGTTTGAATTGCTTCACTAGAGATTATTCAGATGTTTCCAATTACCTCACTGGGACTTTACAGCAAGGCTGTATGATGATCTGCATGGGTAATGGATTGCCTTCCTCAGTAGGTGTACTGCCATGGGGAGCTGAAGTCTACTTCCAGACCTAGGCTACATGCTGAGTTTTATACAGGGATAGTAATTTGAGCTGTAGCTAGTCAGTTAATTTTTCTGACACAGCTTTGTTAGTACACAATTGTAATTGAAAAAGAGAATTATGTTGTCTTCTGGGAAACTCTGAACCAGTAAAAGACTTTTATGCTTTGATGTGACTTTGTCTCTAGAAGGGAGAATGTGCTCTCGTAACTATACCATTATAGATATACAGCTAACTCTTTAAGTGTAGGTAGGTATTATATATCTAATAAAAATTTGTGTGGAGAGGAAATGATTGATGTAGTTTTGTAAATGGTATCAGCTATGTGCCAGTAAATATTTCATGTTTTTTTCCAGTTAAATTTCTCATAAAACTTTATTAAATAAAAAATAACATTACAACGATGTCTGTAACCTAAGCTCAGTTTTAATCTGGAAAAGAGATAGATTAGACATATCTGGGTTTTGTATTGGTTATCTGTTTTTTTGTTGTCAAAGAATTGTAGCTGTGTTTGGGAACTGTGAGGGAAACAGACTTTATTTGGTACAGGTCCATATGGCTGGGGAATGTGACCTTGCTGGCTGCAGATACATTTGTAGTGGGATCTTAACATTATGAGTGTGGAGTGTTTGGCTGCTTACATTTTAGCATAACTTTGCAGATGTCTGGTTCCTACAGAACAAACAGCCTCTTCATGAAAGCCACCATAGCTGGCATTAATTGATGCCCTCTGTGGCAGGCTTGACAGACACCAACAGCTGAATGGGCACAGTGAATGGGGGTTTTTTTTCCACCTTTCCCTGGGAAAATAATGCTTCTAGATGCTCTAATTATGATTTAATTAAAAAAACTTCTGGTCAGCTGTCAGGAGGAGGGAAGGAGAATGTGGGTCTTGGTAAAGAGAGGGGGGGTCTTTTGTTTGCAAACTGAATTTCTGAGCTACAGTCAATGTGTGCATGCTCAAATGTGGGACACTGATGGTGCTGCCAGAGGTCTTGTGGGAACAGGCATGGTTTTCAGGTTGAATGCATTTCACTTAATTGTTCATATTCAGTCTCCGAGCCACTAAAGGGCATAGTTTTCAAACAACCGTATTTCATCCTAAATAATGATTTTTTTAATGTTATTCTTTATTTCTTTAAGTCCATTGTATTAACTGCTTATGCATTACTGACTACTTATCTCCAAACAGAAGATAGTACAGAATATTAATTGCAAAATATTTATTACTTGTATAGAAAGTGTGAGAAATGCTCATATTTACCAATAGAATTTAAAGGGGACAAAGTCGTCAAAGCAAAACTAAACTTTTATTTAAGGGATTCGGCCGAATCGGGTGTGTCTATCTCTGGCCCAAGAGGCAGACCCAAACCAAAAAGAAACAGAACTTTTTATACCCTTTCCCAGACGAAAGGTCCCTGCCCCCACTTCCTGTTGGCTGGGAACTGGGGACTGACAGTCTGGCCCGGTTCGCCTGCCTGTCCAACACCTCCCACCCCCTTGAAAGGCGGGAAAACCGTTAGAAACTAACTACCCCTTAACTATTCTCTTACAATTCTTTTAGCTTCAGCAAAACCCTAATTCTGTTTCTAACAATGGTGTGACACTTCAGTTGTATAATACTGCCTCTTGCCTATTTTCAAACAAAAGTGAAAAAGAAACAGGACCATTTTTCCTGTTACTTACATTGATTGCTTTAAAGAAAAGATGCACTCTTAGATAGTGTTGTTTAAAATTAGGCATTTATTGCAAATTTTTGCAGCTCTCATGTATGGATGAAGAAGATAAACCCCAGCAAATAGTGCCAAATTACTGAGGAAGGGATGAAGGTCGTTTCCCTTATGTGTCACATGCTCAGCAAGGGACCTGTGCTTCATCACTGTGATGATTTCCAGTCTGTGGATGTGTATCCTCACTTCTGGTTCTCAAGCAGTTAAATAAGAACTTTATGCTCTTACTGGGAGAGTGTGTCTGCTGGAGACTGTCTGCCTTACATGCTTTTTCCGTCCTTTGTTGTTGTCCCTGCCCAAGTGAGAATGCTGTGCAAGTAGGAGTAAAAGAATTCAGATTCTCGTCCTCCTGGGTTTGATCTGCTATGTAACTTTCCTTTGGGAAGGTGTATTGCTCTGGCGTTGTCTTTCCACTTAGTCCCTTAAGTCTTTAGTGGTATTTGTTGAAAGTTTAAAGACAAAAAAAAATCCACCGTGTGCACCCTCTTGGTTTTGAGAGACTGAGAACTACTAGATTTATCAAGGAGAGAAGCAGTCCTGTCCTGTCTGGTCTCACTGGTCGTCTCAGTAGAAATGAAATTCTATTTTATTATAGGAGAAAGGAATCGGCTGTAAATATAAATGATTTTAGGGATTAAACCAGAAGAGAATTACTGGATTAGAAAGTAAACCTGTGTAAAATCTATCTACTTCCAGCAACTCCTAATTTCCTACCCTTGAAATTTTAGGGTGTGATTTAGCTGTACTACTTCAAGACTATTAGGGGAGAAAATAGAGGTCAGGGGTTTGGAAAAGGAAAAAAAAGCTTAAAACTGTCCTTAAAATGCTGTGAAATAATATGGGAAAAATTATTTCTAGGACCTTGTCTTTTAGTGGCTTTTCTCCTGGGGTGCATGTCTGCAGTGCAGTGCAAAGCAGACAGTGTTTCATGTGTAGATTTTTTTTTAATAAGCTTTTGATGCTTTTATGTGGCCAAGGCTACTTTCACATCTTTTTTTTATTGATGGATGCAGACAAATGGAGGAGGCTGAAAGGAAAACGAAGCACAGCTTCTGTAGCAAGAAGAAGCTAAGTAGTTCCCTCTTTTCTTCCCCCAGCTGGAAATGGTTTGGTCATTTCTGAGGTGTCTCCTGGACATCTGCTGAGGAGACAGACTTGCTAGGCTGGCTGCATGTAGCCCTGTGATAATTTCAAAGCATGGTAGACATTAACTCATTGGAACTCTACGGGCATTGACACCATGAATGTAACTTTAGGCTGAGAGAAGCTGCTCTTCATGCTATTTGGGGAATGTGTTCAGTGCTATGAAGAGGGCTGTCTGGCTTATCATCCTGGCCCACTGATTCCCAGTTACATGGGAAGTTGTGAACAGTGGTACTCAGAGCTATGGTGCTTGGGAAAACCACCAGCAAGGAAGAAGCAGAGCAAGGAGGTAGGTGTAAGACGAAAATAAAATGAGAAAGCTGGTGAGAAGGTGAACAGGGTTTCACTGTGTTAGGTAACTGGATAAACAGGTCTTCAGTCTGTAGTTCGGAGACACTCCCAGCTTTTATCTCAGTTCTGAACTCTGCTGTCCTCTGTCTCAACTGGAGTTGCAGAAAACTCAGGATATGTGCTTGGCTCCTTTACAGTACTGAAATGGCCTGGGGATTTGACTGTGGTTAGTCCTTGAGTCTGAATGGATAATGTTCAAAGGAAATATGGATGGACCAGGACATGTTTGTGTATTGGTTTTATTTGTTTGGGTTTTGTTTTTTTTTTGATGGGCCTAACTGGGTAAAAGTTGCTGGCAGATTGACTGCTCTCTTCAGTATGAATGTGGAAAGAGCTATTGTTCCACATCATCTGGGGTTGGAAGGGTGACGAGGAGATCCCTCAGCTGCCTCTTCTTGTGAGTCTGACTGCCTGTGTTGTGAACAGCAGAGGCAGGGCACCAGCCTATCTGGCAAACTGGGGACAGTCAGTGGGAAGTGTTGCCTGTGACAGTGTCTGTGCTGCAGCCTGGCAGACAGCACTCTAACCTGAGGTGGAGCAGAGGCTCTGGAGTTAATGGCATCCAGCATCCTGACTCGACTCCTTCTGCTCTCCCTGTTGGTTTCTTCCAAGCTGTTAACAACCAGCAATGGGTCAGAGTGAGAAACATCCTTCCCCCAGCCTGGCGACGGCAACACCATAGGAAATGTCTTGTTGCATTCTTTTAGCCCAAGAGATGCACCAAGAGATTGTAGTCTGGACTCAAAATCTGAAGTGAAATAGATAACTGTGAAGCTGCAGGGAATAGCCAGGAGCACAATGAGACATCTTTCTGAAACCCTTCTCTCTACAGCCTGGCTAGGCATGCCCTCTGGGAAATAGGGTATTTCCTGTCTAATGCAAATGGTTTCTGCAGGGTTGTCTGCTATGCAGGTCAAGGCACTGCTTCCACTGGTTAACATCTCCAAATTAATGATGCTTTGATCCTAATAGGTGTGATGTATGATAATTTTTTTTGAGATAGCACTTCTTAAATGTTATAAACCCTTCACAGTGGTTCCTGGTTATTATTTCTTTTCCAGTTAAGCATTTCTGCCCTTTTTTTGACATGTCCTGAATTATGCAGCACACAGATAATCATACTTAAGAGTTATTTAGGCCAGCCCTGCATATTTTTCGTCTCCTTTTGGTGCCAGCTTCCTAGTTACCTTTCTGTTTTGTATTGATAATATTTGTGTTTCAGGGAATTCAGTTAGACATCTCAGCACTATAGCAAATGTGCTGTTCAGCTAATAACTTGGTGTGAAATAAGATAGTGCACAGGTTCCCCCAAAATGCCAGGCAGTGGAAGTTCAGAAAAATGTATTCCAAAAGTAATGAACACAAGACTGAAAAAGGAGAAAACCTCCAGCAGTGGGGCAAAGGACTGGACCTGAGAAAGGCATGCCTCCTGTTCTTTTCAAGGCCTTTTGTCTTCTCTGACCTCCCCCCCTGGGCCCTTTCCTCTGTGCTGAGCTGTAACATCTGCTCATCTCTTCTCATACCAGAGAGAGAGAGAAACCTGCAGCTTTCTCTGGAATGCTGAAGGAAAACGGAAAAAACCCGACTGTCCAGCTATCTTTGAGAAAGGTACTTCTTCGGCAGGAAAGACTTGTTAAGCAAAATGGGTCCTAATCTCCTCATTACAAATCTTCTGGAGGGATATCTTTACTTACACTTGGTTTATGTCCCTTCTAAGAACACAAAATAAAATAGAAATTCAAGAAGCAGTATCATTTAAATGATCCCATCATGATGTTCACAATGGGTTCTATGATGTGAAGGTTCCAAAACTGCATTTTCTGTGTAATTATGCAGAATTGCACAGTGGGCTGGATGTATGATCCTGAGCATTCTTTTTATCTGCCTGCTTACTTCTTCAGTATTACAGACTGAACTTGTGTGTAGCTATTTTATTAATTCTGTACAACTACAGAGTTAATAGTTAGCTTAGTACTCTTTGTTGATATATAATTATGCAAGCTAAAAGTGAATCAGTTGTTTTATGGAGAATCGCGACAGATAGAAGTACACAATTTTAATTCTGTAGAAGATACCCTGATTTCTTTTAACTACTGATTTTTCTCCTGTGCAAGAAGAAAATTATGGATTGAACTTGCTTACAGTTAAAGTGAGCACAGTCATTGAAACTGAATATGTTGAACATATCTAATTAGCAAGTTCAGTTGAGAAGGCATAATGAAGGATCTGTTTATTTGTGTTGTAGTATTCTGTAGCAATGGAGGTTGAGAGGCCTTCTGCAGGGTAAGAAGGCTTTGTAAAGACAGCCTTCCTCAGGTCTGACCCTTTAAGATTTGGCAGATATTTTTGCAGTTCTGTGATTCTGTTTTTTTTTTTTACTGGTGGCTGTTTCTGTAGTGTTGCTGTCTTGCATGCGTTTGAATCCTTCAGGCAGTCCATGGAGAATGGTGTTCATGGATCCAGCTGATTGCATTTTAAATTTTATTTTCTCTGTAGTTTGGGTTTTTGTTTATTGGTTTGGTTTTTTTATCAGAATTATGAAAAGAAAGGCTGCGGCCTCTTCTTTTGTATGGTTGAGGAAAGGTGAAGTTCTGATGACATATCGTCATGCTGGTAGTTGGTGTTAAGGGTAGGGAGAAAGAGGTTGAACAAACATTCTTGAGTACCTCGACAGGACTCATATCTTGCTGCCCATGTTTACTTTAACAATAGCCAAAACTGAAGGGCTTGCTGTAGTGTTGCAAAGATTTGTGACAAACCACCAAACTAGGGGTGCCAGCAGCTGCATACTTCATCTTGGTGTGTCATGTTCGTTATGTTTTGACATTTCTTCAGACTAGTGCTGACCTTACTTGAGTTGATTGAAGCTTAAATACAAAAGAGGAAAATCTGAATCCCTACATTGTAACTTTTAAAATTTAAATCCCAATACCCTATTTTTCCTAGTTCCTACAGACTGATGTAGAGTTCATCACAGAGAGCAGAATACATAATAAATAGAATGTTTGGCTGTGTGTGTGATGTTGTAAATGTAGGATTTTAGATACATGTATTTAATATAACTGTATGTATGTATTTTATGCATGTAAATATGAAGATGTATATGCTTATGTACCAGATATATGTATATGCTTGTACCAGATTTGGAGAGTATATGCAGACATATAGTCTAGTATAAATAGGTCAGAAAACACTGCTAGATTATAATAAATGGATATGAGTGTGAAGTACTAGAAGCTTTAAAGAGAGCTGTTAAGAGAAAATTACCGGTGTTTCTTATGGTATATTTTACTTGCATTCAGATGATTTGTGCACTTCTCTCAATGGCTGTAGCACCTTGAGAATTTAACTGCTTCAGACTAGAAAAATCTCTCAAAATTGTAAAGATTTTCTCCCTTACTCTTCAGTCTTTCTTAACTATAACTTAGACCAGAGTAGCAGTGGTCAGTACTGGATGGAGTCTGTTGATTCTCCCCGTGTAACCCTAACTTGACAGTATTCAGCGTTCATAAACTTGGTCAATTTGTTTTCTTCCACAAAGCAGCCTAGGTGTGAACTGGTGTTAACTGCATGCCGTCTCTTTGACTTTCTAGGTCTGGAGATGCTTCATCAAGTACAATCTTAAAGGCTGCTTTTGACAAAGAAGCTGCTGTGGTATCGTGTATGTCATCTCTTCGTGGCAGCTGATTTTTGCATTTATTCCAGTTAATGTCATGCAGAACTTGTCTGGATTCTGGAGAGCTTGTAAATACTGAACTGCTTTTTAATGCAAAAGGCTTCTTTCTCTTTAAAAGCAAAAAAACAAAAAGCCAGAACAAACGAAGCTAAATTCTGTTTAAGTGTTTTAGGTTTTTTATGTGCTCTGTGCACTGTTGACTCGCCATGTTGCCGAAGATAACAGTTATGAAGTCATAGGTTAGCTAGCTTCATAACAAGTTAAATATAACTGAAATATAACTTAAATTTAACTTTCCTGTGTAAACAAACAGCCACATCTTGAGACTTGCTAGGGACAGCATGTTCTTAGTCAGGTAGTTTTCAACTGCAATTTTAACACCAGAGAAATTAAACCTACCTTTTCTATCCCTAAAACCCTTATGTGAGGCTAGTCTTGCATTATTGGTCTCTCTAGTGTCTGCATAGAATCACAGAATATGCTGAGTTGGAAGGGACCCACAAGAATCATCATGTCGAGCTCTTAGCCCTGCATAGGACCATCCCCAGGAGTCACACCATGTGCCTGAGAGTATCATCCAAACACTTCTGGAACTCTGCCAGGCTTGGTGCTGCGACCACTGCCCTGGGGAGCTTGTTCAGTGCCCAACCACCCTCTGGGTGAAGAATCTTTTCCTAATATCCAACGTAAACCTCCCCTGAGACAACTTCAGGCCATTCCCTCAGTCCTGTCACCAGAGAGTACATCAGTGCCTGCCCTTCCTCTTTCCATCACAAGGAAGCTGTAACTACAATGAGGTCTCCCCTCAGTCTCCTTCAGGCTGAACAGACTAAGTGCCCTCAGCTACTCCTTGTACAGCTTCCCCTCAAGGCCCTTCACCATCTTCATTGACCTTCTTTGGGCACTGTCGAAGAGATTAGTATCTCTTGTGTATTGCGGTGCCCAAAACTGCACACAGTATTCAAGGTGAGACCAGTGTGCCTGATGTCCCCCAGGACACGATTGGCTCTCCTGGGTGCCAGGGCACTGACCATATTCAACTTGCCATCCACCAGGATGCCCAGGTCCCTTTCCATGGCACTCCTTTCTTCAGCATCTCATTCCCCATTCTGTATGTACATCCTTGATCATCCTTGTCATAAAAGGAAATCAGGTTTGATAAGCAGAACCTCCCTCTCATGAAGCCATGCTGGCTGTGACCAATAAGTGTGCTGTGTTCCAGTACATCCCAGAGTAACTTTTCCATGATTCTGCTAGGTACTGAAGTGAGACTGACAGGCCTGTGGTTTCCAGGGTCTTCTTGCCTTTCTGGAAGAGTGAGGCAACATTCACCAGCTTCCAGTCAGCTGGGACCTCTCTGGATTCACAAGACTGCTCAACAATCATCAAGAGAGGTTTTATGATAACATAAGCAGCTCTTTCAGGATCCTGGGATGAATCTCATAAGTCCCCATAGATTTGTAGCGATCCAGCTGGAGCAGCAGATCCCACACAATTTCAGTGTTGATCATTCTCGCAGTCATGGTCCTCCAGCTCAGGACACTGAGACCCACCCTGGTCCATCATTTGAATTGAAGACAGAGACAAAGAAAGTATTAAATATGTAACAGAAGGGTTAGAGTGAAAAATAATGACCAGGTCCATCTCTTCTGCTCTGCCTATCCCTCCTAAAGAGCCTTTAACCATCCACAACAGGGCAGTCCAGTCACAGGTCTGTCTCATAGCACCAGGTTTCACTTATGCTGGTGGTGTCAAATCTCTGGGTCTGGGCGGAAGCTTCAAACTCATCTTGTTTGTTCCTTATGCTCGGTACATTAGTGTAGAAGCATTTCAGCTGTGGTACTTTGTAGCCAACACCTTGTGAAGCAGATTGAGGGATCCCATGAGTGCTCTTTTTTCTTCAAACTGCGGCACACCATCCCATGGCTCATCACTGGCTGGTGAGGCTGGTTTTGTCCCATCCCCTTCCAAGCTCATTTAAAGTTCTGGCAATGAGCTCTGAGCCTCACTAGCTCCTGTACTAGAACACTTTTTCCCCTCTGAGAAAGGCGCATCCCATCAGGTGTCAGTAGACCAGAGGTTGAGTAGACCATCGCATGGTCAAAAAACCAGTCTTTACATTCTGGGTATGGCAATAACTTATTTTCTTTGTGCTTGTATTAGCAGATAAAACCATTTGTTTGCAGCCTCCCTTGGAATGGGAGAAATCTCATTTTAATTTTTACCTTCAGCTAGACTGCTGTATATTACACCAATACCAAAATTAAAACAGTATGTTGTGAAGTAGCTTGTGAAAAGTGATGAACTGTCATAATAGCTTGCAGTCCAAATCCATCTTCATTACAAGTGTAAATATTACTAATTGAGAATGTTGAAATGGAAGAAATTATTAAAGCAGATGTCACATTTCCCATGAAAAACATGACAAGTGATAATGTCTGACAATATAGCCTGCTTTCCCTACTGGTTTTTTAATAAATAAAAGCAATTAATGTTCACTGCCAATAATTTGCTCCTCTATTAGCCCTTATTCTGAGGAAGAAACTTGCTTTTCAGTGCATATCTCTAGCAATTTTTGCCATTTCTTTATAACTCTGCCAGGAAACCTGAGTTCATTATTTAGCTCTGGATGAAGTACTGTCCTAGAATAGCTGCATTTCTGCTTCAACTTTTTATTTTATTGTTTCCAAGACCTTGTGGAATGTGGCTGTGTTTTAATGGCCACACTAGTACTTGTGTCTTGTCCTCTGCTCATTTCAATCTAGCAGTTCCCCTCATTTCTGACCAAGTGTCTTTTGCCTGATATGGGAAGAATTGTGGCTATTTAAAGAGCAAAGTAATCAAGCTTTATGCAACTGGATTGCATCTTTCAGAAGTTGCTGTTCACCCTTGCTTTGTTACAAAAGAAGTTCAGCACAAAGCACTATTTATATAGTGTCTTCTATTTGTTTTATGAGTACTTCTTGTCAGAAATGTTGATTGTCTGTAGCAGTTGAGAAGTGTCTCAGAGTTATGTGTTGGGCCTGGTACTGGACTGGAGGTGAAGGAGGAATTCCTCTGCAGTGAGACATGGAGAGAAGTCAGGATAGAGAGGAGAGGTGTTAGTGGGCAAAAGTGACTGTGATGGAGAGCAAGAGGTAAGGCAACACCTGACTGTGGGAGAATTTGGGAAAACATGAATTGTATTCCAAGATAGGGAGCAGTGCCAGTTGTCCAGGGCACTACTGATATGGTGTAATGTCAACTACTTCCAGATAGGTAGTCACCCAGAACAAATGATGTTACTGGGGCTGAGAAGAAAGCAAGGGGCAACAAATGTAAACTTACTGTTCTGTTCAAGTTTTGTGTGCTGACTGAATTTTCTGCTCTTTGCACTCACTACTCTTTTCTTCTTGGAGGAAGTTGTTTCTCTTTGTCATGTTTTTCAGTGTTCTAAACCCTACATCCTATCTGCTGCATGGCTTGGTTGCAGCCTGGTCACAACATGAAATCTAAGGCTTACAGGGTTGCATTTTGAGGTGTAGCACTCTGTGGTTTACCAAGGTTTATGTTTCCCTAAGTTACAGTTCATGTAGAGTGTTCCTGCAGTGCTATAACTTTCCTGCAGACAAAAAGGCTTTATTTCAGGGTTGCCTCTTATTACTTGGTTTATCTTGTCAGATTTGAATGGGAGAAGAACAGTTTTATGAAAACAATGGAAGGGGAAAGTTATTTGATGTGTTCAGAGATCTAGAAAAAATAATTTTGTCTGCAGAGTGGTTTTAATTTCTGAGATGCTTTTGTATATGGAAGATTACTTATTGAACAGTATTTAGCCTTAAAACAGCAATGTTTGGATACTTCCTTAGAGCCACTCTGCTTCCCATTCGAGATGTTGTGGAAGCTTAGATCATCTTTCAAGGTTGCCTGAAGTTTTTTTTTCTATCCACAAAATGCCTCTTCTAAAATAGCACTATTTTGGGAAAGGAGTTACGTTTCACAGGTTATGCAGAATGGATAACATTTCAAAATCTTTGAAACACAGCTGAAAAACAAAGCCTACAGTGAGAACTCCAGGATGAATTTGACCTTTAATGCAGTGAGTTGTGTCTTACCTTCCCGGTAAGGATAGACTACATCTCTTATATTTTTTATTTCTCAGTAGAACATTTCATTTGAGCATGATAGGAGATAAATTCTTCATACAGTTGTAGCCACATCTGAGCAAATAGCAATGGTTTTTTTCTTTAAATGGCAGGTAGGGGGAAGATTTCTCATTACTTGATTTTTAAAATAATGCCATCATACTCCCCAGAAACAGTTCTTAAAAATCCACACTTACCTGTTATGGGTTTAGCCAAGTAGGCCAAGAAGTCAGGCTTTAAAATTCAGACCAGGCCTGAAATTGTCAGCTGACTTGAGCTGGGCTGGGCTAGCTAACAGCTGACTTCTTCTAGCCAATAATATTGTATTCCATATCATGACATCATCTCAGAGTGTAAAATCCAGTGTGTGGGAGTGGCTTAGTTAGTTCCACTATGGCTGGAGTACCGAGAAGGCTGCTACAGTTTTGCTCCTCTGTTGGGCCCTGCTCCTGCCGGAGCTACATTGTATGTTGTTTGAGTTCAGGGAAGTAGAAACATTTTATTGTTATACTTTCTCTTTCTTGCAGGGTGTCTTTTAGAGTACTAATAGATTCAGAGTAATACACCTTGTATTAGTTGGGGTTATATATTAACTGGTTATATATGTATAACTTGTGTAAGTGTGTGCTATATAGTAGTTTTCCCTTAATTTCCTCTTTTCTGTATAAATACATGTAGTTAGTTTCAGCATAAACCTAGCTTGCAGTTTTCTTTCCCCTCTCTCCCTCTTCTTTTTCCCTTGGCTGAGGTTGGGGGGGAGGAGGAACACTTTTACTCTGTCTTGGACAGTTGGCATTTTGCCAGCTCAACCCAAGGCACTACCAAAAATTAAAGTTGAATTAGATGTCTTTGATAATGGTTTGTGAAAGGTACTGCACCATCACCTGAAGAATGTGAAGTTTAATTATTAATGTAAAAGGAATTATTTACATAGGAAATTCTGGCAAAAGTGGCAAAAGTCTCCATTTCTACAAGTAACGGCAAATGACAAGGAAGGGCAAGAAATCATCCCTGTAGCCAAGTCTGTGAAGGATATCTAAAATATGTATGCTTAAAATGTATTTCTTTCTTGTGACAGGAGATGTGGTAGTCCTTTAAAACCCGAACTTCAGCCATGCAGAACTTCTTTAAAGTCACATAACCCCAGCCTGCACCACAGATGTTGTAGTGATACCTTCACGTCATCATGGATAGATGCAATCTGCATGTCCTGTAATGAATGTCTAATGAATATTAAGTTTCTTCTGGGTTCAATTTTAGTTTGGGGAATTGCAAAGTTACAGTTATTCAAGCTTTTAAAATAAGTGTAGCAGATAAAGGGAGGCTTGTTGTGGTATGATACAAGGAAAATTAATTAAAATGCAGTGATGTTGTATTAAGCCAGAAGGAAGAATTTGGAACATTCTTTGACAAGAGAAGAATTCAATATGACTCTTCAGCTGGACAAAATTTAGAGACGAGGGCAAAACAATAGCACTTTGCCTATGCAATATGGCATATTTGCTCAAGTTCCATGATTTAAAATGTAGAACTTAATCTAAACTGATTCTGTATATAATTTCACATTTGGTAAGTTCTTCCTGTTTGTTTGACTTAAAAATTACAATGTATGTCATAAGTAAGTTTTGACTTTTCCAGTACTCTGAATGTAAATCTTGCAATAATTTTGTGCATTCTTTTCTTATATATGTCTACAGTAATGATATGCTTGTGAGTTACGTAATAATTGATTTGAATATAGTAATTAAGTAATATGGGAAGACTTCATACAGTGTGCCAATGAACTTTGCATAAAGCCATTAAGGAGTTAGAAATGGCACTCTTGCTGCTTCACAAAATGTTTTTCAAAGGGAGAGTGGTCTTAGCATTTGACTATGTTGCAGGTATCTTCTGTATTGCTGTCATACCCAACTTTTTCTCTACAGCCCCCCCCCGCCTTTATTTTCGTTGTTTTGAATATTACTTTGGATTACTTTTGCATCTGTTTTTCTTCTTTTGCAATTAAACTTCATCCACTCCTTTGCACTTTATTCAACTTACAACAAACTAATTAGTCTTGCTTTCTTGGCTGCTACACAGATTGTAACTTTACAAAAATTCATCTTTGGAGGCATCAGCAACTGTAGTCTGAATCTGCTTTCACTGGAACCTGCTCTGATAATTAAAGGGATCTATATATGAGTTTTCTCCATTTTAGTAGTTAGGGGCTTTTCCAAACATTTACAGAAAAATTCCTATTGGAGTGCTGTAAACTGTAGCATATGCACTTCTGTTTATACACAGTTAAGGTCTTTGAATTCAGGATATTTTCCTTTTGCATAACTTTTTGGAGTGTTGGGGGTTTATGGTTATGAGAATATTGTTTATAGTAGAAAAAGGGAAAAAAAAACAGTTCTGCCAACAGATATGTAAAAACTGTATGATGTATTTAAGAAAAATACCTCTTTTACCAAGTTTAATAGATGTGTTAATTTACTGTTTATCTTGTTTAATGATCTTGTGATATGGAAAATTAGTGGCTTTGCAGATGAAAAATGTATGAGTGAGATAATGCATTCATCTTCTTAGGCATCATCTGTTCCATTGACAAAAGGCACAGATGTGAAATTTATCTCAATAATTAGATTTATAATTATTATATCACTCTCAGATTGATAAATCTTACTCTGTCATGTGATTTTGAGCTACAGTTCATGCAACAGAAACGGGTTTAGTCATTGGTGATTGTAAAGCTTGAGGGCATATTTCACATTATATTGTTTATTTTTATATTCTGTAAAAAGTGTATGGGAAATAAATAAGCTGAGTCAGAGAAAAATATTGTATAAATAACTCTACAAGGGAGTGTTGGTCTGAAAAGTATCCCTGGTGCATTTTCTTGGGAAACTACTGCCTCTGCCATTATCCAGTTTGATTGTAGACTTCCTGGATATGCCTACAAAACCAACAATAGCTCTGATTTTTAATAGGAAACTGGGAAGTGAAGGAACACAGTAGCAGAATCTGAAAACACCCATGTGTGGTACGTCCTGTATTTTTGATGCTAATGTCTTCTTTCCTCTCTTTTTACTCACAGCTGCAGAACAAGTAACAGGAAGAGTTTGATGGGCAGTAGCCAGTCTCCAGCTCTGCCTCGGCCTCATTCACCACTCTCAGCTCATACAGGTGATTGTACAACTATGCTTCTACTGCTCTTATAAAATTCTTAGAATGTCTGTATAAGTAAAGGAAAAACAGACTTTTACTCTTTTCCCCTGTTTGTAATAGCAAAAGGTTGCACATCGTTCCTTCCAAACTTCTCTTTTGCATTTAGATCCATAAATCCTATGTTGTGGTCAGAAGCCATCCAAAAATACATAACATGGATTGTGTAGCTATTTTTTATATCCCCACCTTGCATTCTGATACATTTGCTCTTTCCCTCACTATTCCCTTTCTTGTAGCTTGCACCACATGGTGAAGGTAGTAGAGCTGATGAACAGCATATTAATTCTATTCCTGTTGCTTTTGCTCAGAATTCATAGTGTTGGGCAATTTGCTTGTAGTTTCTGTGCTTTACTTCACGTTGCAATAAATGGGTGATCGTTTTCTTCTTCTAAAGTACCTAAAACACATAAAGATTGAATGAATTCCAATAAATAAATATTTTATTGATTGCGATTGTCTAAATTTTAAGAGGAAGATTTTTAGCATATCAAAACACATTTCCTCAAAGGTTTATTGTCTCCTGTGTTTTTTGGGCATTGGCTGTGACTGAATGCCAGAATGAAAGCCTCACACCAATCAGTGCTTGTGTAGTCAGTGATGCTGAATACTTTCAAGAACTGTTCTCTGGTGGATATTAAATAAGAAGATGCAGCATTTCACATGAAATTTTTGAAGAGGATGGTGAGTTCTTAAGACATCTCCAGTTTTGTTTTTGAAGCAACATTAAAGATATGGTGGTGGTTTTTACCCTGAGCAGCAAGTGTCACAGCCAGAAAGCCAGGGAACATGAAGATTTGTGAAGAGTTCCGGGCTGCAGATCATTTAAAATAGACAAATCAAAACAAGGTGGAGATTAATTTAAAGCTGAAAAATTAAATGTTGAAATGTTTGGGATCTCTCTTTGGTCTCCCAAGTGCAGAACTTGCCATTTGGAAGAGGAGATCAGAAATGTGTTTAGTTATATTGTGCTAACTTGATGAAAGCAGTAAGAATGCTTTCTCTGAGAAGTGGCGCATCTGCTGCTGTGAGTGACTATACCACCTGTTTGGAAACTGCCAGCTTGGACCAGTATGCCTAGTAGGCTTCAGAACTATTCACTGACCAGCACATGTTATGTGGGATCTAGATATAGACTGTGTGTTTCATAAATGGTGAAGACTTCTTTTCTGGCAGTGACTTTTAGTGGCTTTCAGCAAGTTGCTTCATATTTTGAATTGATATCTCCAACAGTAAGAGGAGAATAATAATGCCAATATCACAGCTGTTGTCAAGTGCTCTGAAGGTAGAAAACCAATACTATTAGTAAAAGGGCAGGTTAACCAATTCTTTTTCATGAACTCAGCAGTAAATACTGTGCATTCAAAAATGTGTTATGGAAATTTGGCAACTTCTCCAGTTACACAAGATACTGTGTGTTCCCCTAGTTGGATATGTTCTTGCAAGGTTTGTGTGCCAAACACTTTAGCAGCACTAGGAAATCTCATACATGTGATGAAAATTTGCATATGTATGGTTGGCTCTGTTATTAGCTTGCCTCTATGAATAGCTAATTACAGTAAATATTCACACAGACATTAACTCCTGGCTCAGCTGGCTGATGAGTATGTGCATCGAACCCCTGCGAATGTCGTCCTAGTCTGCGCAAATAAAAAAAGATACAAATTTCTTAGGTTAAAAATCTTCCTCTACATATAGTAGGAGTTCAATGTTTCAAGCATTTAGTGTATATGAATCCAGGGTAATGTCAGACTTAGGACACTGTGGATTTTTAGTGCTGCTATACTTTTGTGTTGTCAGAGCAGCCAGGTGTTAACCTGTACTGGGTTCTGCTCATTCAGTTCCTCTTCCTGCTCTCTCTGCTGGCCTATACTGGAGGTCTCTTTCCTTGCAAAGTGTAGTAGAGGGGTGTTATGAGAGGCTATGTGTGCTGTACAGCTTCCTGAATTTATTCCTCTTGGCAGCGAGGGATTACTTCAAGTCAGGGAGACCTTCTTTACTCTACTGAGAGAACCTGGTATATCTCCTGTCCAGCTATAAATGATTTTAGGATATTTTTTTAATGCGTCTGGAAAGTAGGTAGAAAGGGTGAGATTCTACTAGAAATGTTCTCTAAATTAGGAGTTTTTACTTTATAGCCTGCACCAGACCATCTGTCAGGAGCACATACTGTGAGCTCCAAGTCTCAGAGGGATTGGAGATGGTCCTCTAACACCTTCACATATTTGTTATGAATGCTTGATGTCACAGGAGAAAACAATAGAAGAGGGAGAGGGGAAACAAGGTCTTCCAGCCCTAGAGAAGCATTTAGCAAGCTGAATGTGCAGCAAAGTATCAGTGCTTGCATTCACTGAAAACAGGTTTATTCATTAGATTAATATTGGCTGAACCGTGGTAATAGCATGCATTTTTTGCAAATATGTCCTAATGAGATTATGCAGAATATGGAGGACAGTGGAGAGGATCTGTCTAGAGAAGTTTCTTGTGTGTGTGTTGTCAGAGTTCAGTTTCAGGCAAGGAATCTGCCCAGGTGAATGCAGGCTCAGAATCAGGCTGCATGGATACTAACAGCAAATACAACTTTGTGAGACCATTGCACAATTGCTTGTCACTGGATGTTGAAGGAAAAGACTGACTCTTGAATCCGCCTTTGGGCACTCAGTCTAAATGATGAGAAAACTGGAAACTTTAGACACTGAGAACTCTTTCAGTCCCACCTGTCCAAGAAACATTAAGCTTTCTCACATCTCGCCTTTTGGTGAGTGATGCTTTCCTCACTCAGTTCTGTGCACCTGAACTCTTAAGTGTAGGAGAGAGGTTGAAACAAATCCAGACTGTCAGCTTTCCTTGATACTTCATTCCTGTTTCACCTTCCTAGCATCTTTATACATGCAGACAGTTATTCTCTGGCCTCTCTTCTCTTCTGTATTTCAGTTGTGTCTGTTTTTGTTACTTTACTTCCTGCTTTAGAAAAAGCCTAACATGATTCTGTGAATTAAATCAAAAGCATTAGTGAAGATGTGTGGCCTCTGAGAGTTTCACTTCACAATGCTCTTTCCCTGTTTCTTGAGGACCTCAAGGGTACTGTTTAAAACACAGAAATTTCTTCTGTTTGTGGAGCAAGGAGAGGTAGTGCATTACAGGTTCTCTGTAGTAGTAGTAGCTATTTTGAGCATTGTCTGTGAGCTAGCTGGGTCCTGGCTCAAACAGAGGTCTGTCTGGTGGTTCTCACTCAAATGTGATTAGTAGCATGTGTTTGGGATTTACATTTATATGTTTGGCCATAGTGATGTATACTTAACGTGATTTGAGGCTATTATCAGCTATTTCTGTTTGTGTGCTGCAAAGTAACATTTTACTGTCTTCTCATGTCTTGGAAATTTAACTGAACTTGGGCTTGGTATGTCAGACTTGCCATCAGCTTGCCCTGCCATGGCCTATCTTCTGACATAGTTCAAAGAACAATCACATTTGCTTCAATATGAGAAATTAAAAGGGAGGTCTCCGGGGCTGCTTTCATGATCTGGATGTACTTTGAAGTCTTTTTGCTTTGGTTTTGGAAAGGAAATACACAGGGGTTCCTTGTTGGGCACATTCCTGATTCCATAAAACAGAAAAATGAAAGATATCATCTGCTATGGTTTGAGTAATTCAGATGGAAAGATGGATAGATTATGCATGACCCTTACCGTTCATGCCTTTTTAAAACCATTTTGGCTTCTGGTTTCACACCATCAATGCTTTTTTTTCTGACAAATCTTTTTTTCTTGACATACTGGATCCCACTTACCTGTGCTCCCTGCTCTCAGGAAACTCCATCCTTTTCTGGGAAGAGCCTGCTGTTTCCCTTACTGAAAATAGATCCATTAGCTGCTCTTATTTAAGTGGACTAAGTTCTTAATGTTTGTGCCATCTTAGTTACCAGCTGGGGTTAAAGCACAGCAAAGACATAAAGACCTGCCATAAGAACTTAGTATCACACAGCTCCTCACCCGCTCATACCACCCCTCTGCAGCAGGGAGGAGAATAAGAAAAAATCTGAAAAGGAAAACTTGTGGGTTGAGATAAGAATAGTTTAATAACTGAGACAAAGCAATTTAAAACACAATATTACTACTAGTGGTAGGAGGAGTAAAACCCAGGAGAAAGAAGTGATGCACAATACAATTGCTCACCACCTGCTGGCCAATACCCATCCTGGCCCCTAGAAGTGATCAGCCCCTCCTGGTCAACTCCCCCAGTTTTATATACTGACCGTGATATTCTGTGGTGTGAAATATCCCTTTGGCCTGTTTAGGTCAGCTCTCCCAGCCGAGGTTGCTCCCATAGCATGGGAAACTGAGAGATCCTTCATTCAGAATAAGCACTGCTCAGCAACTGTACCATCAATGTGTCACTGGCATTATTCTCATATTGAATCTAAAACATAATACTGTACAGCCACTAAGAAGAAAGTTCTATCCCAGCCAAAATCAGTACAGTCTTTGCTTTAAACTGTTCTAGCTGAATGGAAGTCAAAATTGTCACACTCTTCGAAGTCCACACAGGAAGTTTCTTTTCATCTTTTCATCATCATCTTGATAGGCTTTAGTGTTATCCTGGGCACTTTGTGTGTGGTCTTAATGAGATTTTTGGCATTTTTTGGTAATTCGTTACCTTAGAGACATCTGAAGTCAGTATTTTCATCCCTTGTGAGTACACCCTTGTATCTACAAACAACCTTTTGCCTTTTACATTAATTCATTGCATACTTAGTTACCTCTGCTTGCATGCTGTACTTGAGATGGGTTTTATTTGTACCACTAGTTTAAGCTTTATTGTTTTACCCCAAAGACCTCAACTCTCTGAGGGCACAAGAGTGCTATGAATCCTCTATGTCAAGCATAGCAAAGTGAGTTGACGATGTGTGATGAATCTCAAGGCGGAGCTCTCTTAGAGTGCACTGTATTAGCACTCATGTTGGTGTCTCTGGCTTTGCCCAAGAATGTTTTCATCTTTGATATCTGCAGAGCAATCATTTAGAGGTCTGACTGCACCTTTGGGAAACAATGTGTCATTGCTTCAGATCTCTTGAAAAGCTGAGGTAGTTACTATGGGATCATGATCTGCATTTGAATTAGCAAGACTGGATGTGAATAGTATTGCTCTTATTTTAGACGAAAAGCTTCTTGAACATAGTCATACTTCTTCAGGGTGCATTTTATACCCATGTTCTTCCTAGTAGTCCTGTTTTTCTCCCAAGTATGGCCTGAACTGGAGGCACTGTCTATTCTCTATTTTAGGTAGATATTTTTCAAGGAGGACCAGTGATCCAAGTTCAGGATGATAATAATTTCCCCTTATGAGCAAGTCATATAAAAATCTCTGGCAAATTGCTTACCCTGGTCCCCAGTTTTCATTATTTGCTCTGAAGATAACAGAGGGTTGTTCCTATAAAGGAGTCTGCTGTTAATCTTTTCAGAGTTTGTCCCAATCAGCTTTCATCTATATTCTTATGTAGAGTTTTTTAATTGTTAGCCTTGCAATCTCAGTCACAGTCAGTTTCATGTGGTAGGATGGAAGGAAAAGACAGAGAGACAGTGCCACATTGATGAATTAGATACATTATGCAGGGCACAAATAGGCATGAGTAACACCTATCAGAGAAGGGACAGATTCATTTGTGTGCAGCAGTGCCCATAAAGGCTCATGGGCTACAGTAAAGAGTTCTTAGTTAAGTAAGTAGTCCAAGGCTTGGGAGCATTCAGGAGGTATAAGGTCCGAGACTGAGTGTTTAAAAAGTGAATGGGAAAAAGGCAATGTGTACAGGCAATATTACATATCCTCTGTTACGTACGTATATGTAGTACTGTATTCCTCTATGCAAGACCTGTAGCTACCTGCAGAGATAATTTATGTCTGGACTGTCAGGGTTCTAGTTTGCAGCCAAAGTCTTCTGCTGTGCCTTATACGTAAGGGTAAAGATCACAAAATATGTCAAGAAAAGTATCAGCTTTCACTATGTAAAGTCTCTTTCCTAGGAAAATAGAAAATGAATCCATATCAGGTAACTTCTTTGGGTTCAAACCTTTATCACTATTAGCAACTATTCTAGGTCAGTTGTTTGGACATCCTTTGCCTTTTGTATCTGACTGGAAGCTGTTAAAACTACTAAAAGATCCTTTTAATTTTAACATGGACTGTTGGATAAATTCAGAATTGTGGGAAGTGAAGAGTTGCAGCATTTGCTTGGACAGTATCTGGTGCCCAGGTCATTAATGGGCTTTTCTAGCTGACTACCTGATGCTGTGTAGGCAGGTCCTCTGCGCCACCCAGCCTAGAAAGGAAATGATTATAATCTCAGCAAGTCAGGGCATTCAGGTGTCCTCAAATCAGTAGTCACAGGAGCTTGTTCCTGTGGGTGATACTTAAGCCAAATGATTAATAGTCATATGTGGTGCTTTTTAATTGTCTCTGCTGAAGGAGCAAGATTTAGCTGTTAGGACCAATGTTGTAAATTTTATTTGTCTGTATTTTAATACATGTTTTATGTGGTTTCACTGAGATGACAGAATTGCAGATTGACAATATTGCAAGATAAGTTGGAAATTGTGTAAGGGAGTAAAGACAGACTTTGTGCTAAAATGGGAGATACTGTAAAGTGGGAGCGAAGGTTATCAGTAGAGTCCTCAGATTTTGTTTTTGTAGTCAAGCCTTTTCAATATTCTCCTAAGTGACTTTGGCAAGAAAATAACTGTAGTTGTAAGTTTGGAAGACATCCAGTATGAAATAGCGTGGGGGAGCTGTGTTGAAGTGAGCAAATTATCTCAAGGACTGGAATAAAAAAGGTATGAAATTACATTGCAATATGCAGCACTGGAGGACCTCTAACAGGTTCTGTCTGTGGTAAGCTGTGGACTCATCTATTATAGGCAATTTATGTAAGGATTTAGCTGCGTTTTTCAATCAGGTAATGTTTGCAAGGACCAGTCTATGGTAGCTTTGGAAGTTAAATTTCAGAAGATGTATAATGAAGTAATTTTCAATTTAATTTGCAAAGATTTCATGCTACTGTACAATGTCCTGGTTAGATTTCATCTGGAGTACTCCATACATTTATAGTCATACATATTCAAATGGGATGATATGGGGAGAAAGCCTGGTGGGATACAATGTGGAAGCTTTCTGTATAAGACTGAAACACTATTACTTGTTCTCCATAACAACAGGAAGACTGGGAAGATGTATTGGATGTATTGTTATCTAAGCCAGTCAGAGTTGCCTTTCTATTTTAATCCTTTCCTTTCTTCATGGAATGGGAAGAGAAATAAATACATGCTGGTCATACACACCAGAACATGAGGGGTCTTAAAGAATTGTCCACCAAGTATGGCAGGGAGAAACCTGACCTTTCCTATGGGATTCAATAGATTTATAAATGGGATTACAAGATGCAATTGCCTTAAGCAAAATTAAAGGCCAACCTTTACCTCCACTTGTAATCCTTCTAGGATTTCTCAGGTCCACTTAGACCTTTCTAGGCAGTCACAGAGTGTTGAGTGCTCATGCTCTGCTCGCATTGTGTCAGGACTTGCTGCTTGCATCAGATAATTCTGTTTGAGAGATATACCTACATGGATGCATAGTAACAAAGCAAGCTGTTTGCACCCTAGTTTTAGTTGTGCTAGGCTTTAAATCACGCTGGAGGCATTTGTGTGTGTGCATCAAATTTAGTTTCCCTGGATTTTCTCCTTCAGTTCTGTGGGTTTTGTCTGAAATAGCTGATAATGTGTACAAACTTAGTACAGTTTATTTGAAGCAAAGAAGTACCTGTATCTTACACAGCTTCTGTGCTGTTCTGCTTCAGCTACAGTCCTCATTGAATAGATTTTGAGAAAAAGGAATTTAGGTTTCTAAATTAATGAGGCCTTAGTGTGTTTTCATGATGAAATATGGGAATCCTAAAAGATAGGCCCCAAGGCAGGGTTTTGGATATCAGCTTTTAAAAGAAAGCTTGATATGCAGTACTTCGGTTATTCTGGCTGTTGTCAAATATAAAATTAGAAGAACAGTTTTGCTAAAATTGAACTTTTTATTTAGTCTTGCTTTGGGGTGAAATAAAACAGTTATGGCAATTTCAAAGCATCATCTACTAGTTTAAGGACAGGAGAAAAAAGTGTAAGTGGTACATTACAAAGTTACATGCAGATAGAAATTACTTTTACATTAAATCCCATTAAAACATAGCACTGCCAGTCTTTAAGTAGTGTTGAAACATGCAAAGCTTTCTTGCAAATGGATTTAAGGAGCATGGACCTTTCTTGCTGTAATTGGGGAAAGTAATTTGTTGGTTTCAAGCATAATTAATCTGGCTGGTGGATGATGTCTTCCTGTGTATTGTTCAATTTGTAGTATGGATTCATCATCAAGTAAGCTGACACAGAGGAACTTATGACCCATTGTTACATTGTATTACTGTGGTGCTGATGTACTGTGGTACATTTTAAAAGGCTGTCAAATCATCACATCCAGACTTCAAGCTGGATTAGATCTATCAGGAATTTGGAATAAAAATTGTCATTGCTCTGGTATTCCCTCAGTACTAATAAAGTCATTGCATCTGAAACTCTGTATTTTGTAAGTAAACAGCTATTAAAAGTACACTAATAATATACAGTGACTGATATATATATATATATGCATTTTTAAAAGACTTAAAACATCTTCCCTCCATAGTAAAGACACAGGACTTCTTGAAGCTACTTGCAAAACAATCACAGTTTAAGTAGTTTTGATATAATTTTCTTAACAGTAGGTGCTTGCAAAATGAGCTACCCTGTGTGTTTTCATGAAACAGTATTGTTTTGATATTTTGATTGCCTATTCATTGTGTCTCCCAGAGGATGCTGGAGTTAATTATCTAATGCCTAGCCACTAGTCAAGTTTACTTGACCAGATCGAAAACACTGGCAATAATCTCAGTAACACAGAGATACCCTAGGACTATCCCATACAACAGCCAGCAGATCGCAGAGAACATCAGAATTTGATTAATAAGCAAGCACTGCACATATGGGCAGAGAATTAACTGGCACTGCATTTTATTTTAAAGTCTCCCAGCTACTGACTTGCAGATGGGTGAATGAAAGCTGTGGTGAATGAAGGTCACATATAGGACGCTGATTCTAACCTGTCTTGCTCTTCTGGGAACACCACACCTTAAAGCTGTTATAGCACTAGCTGTTTCTCCAGTCATTAGGGGTTGTATTTAATTCTTTGTTTCCAGGCTTGTAGGAGTTCCTAAGACTTACAGATAAACCTACAAGATTTAATATCCAGGTATTATATATATATAGCGTCACCAGTTTTGTTATTTTAAAAGCTGATTTGTTATTGAAAATAATGCTTCAAGTTCATTTTCCTAATAACAGGATCTGATGCTCTTCCTGAGTAAGATTTTGACTTCTTCAGGTTTTGTCTGTCAGGAAGTGATCTCTGTTGATTCTAGCAACATAGTTGGCAGCATTGTTTCTCCACAAATCCAAAGCAATAACTATAAAATTACTTCATTATTTGACCATATTTTTTGCTTTTATGTGAAGTTTTTTACATATATTCGAACTGATGAAGAGATACACATGTCCTTGTTGTGTGATAAATACATGTCTATGTCTGTAGATAACTTCAAAATAGCTATAAAAGGAAAGGAATTGGTTGACAAAACCCCATATGCTGATTTGTAAAACTTTTTCCTATCAATACTTTAAGCCTAATTTTGTGGTTGTCTGCCAGAGTTCAAGGTAGCTCTGTCTTTTTTACTTCTTATCTAAGTCCACAACACACTCCAAATTACAGCTGGGTTTTTTTCTAGTGCCATAGCTGAAGATGTGACCATGTTTTACCTGCAGTGTCAAAATTTTTTTTTGTTTGTTTTGTTTTGTTTATTCTTATTAAATAAGCTCTGGTAGCAGTAAAAGGAATCCAGCTAGCTGTTAAATTGAATGGACTGTTGCTCTCAGTCATTAGGTGTTTATAGTTCATGCAGGACAAGAATACATTGTGTTGGTCCCCAGGTAAAGGTTAAAATTTGTGACTTCAGCTTTCCTCTGCTCCAGCCCCCTTCAGGGAATGAAAATCCTTGCTACCTTGAAATTTTTGGGGCCTTCAGAAGTCTCTGAAAGGTAACAAAGAAGCTGGAGTCCTGAGGGGAAGGAGAGAATATAGGAAGGACATGATTCAGCCATGATAGATAAATGGGCAAAAAGCCTCGAGGTTACTGGCCAGTGAGAATGGAGTTCTCGCCTCTTGGGGCCATGGCAAGAGCAGCTGCAAAGATGTGATTTAAGCACAGCTCAAAAAGCATCTGCTTGTAGACAGAAAAAGGGTGGTGGTGTGGGAGTGTGTGTTGCTCTCTGTGTTTGCAACTAATGGTTTAACAATTACGCTTTCTCATATAGAGTTAATGAAATCTGTTATGGGCATCACTGTGATAAATGCAATGTTAATTTGAAAATTTGAATAGAAATCAAGCCCACTTGAAGTCCTTTCAAGGATTCATTCTATCGTGCTGGCCTTGTCACATAGGTAGAAATTTACTGCTCAAAATTTTTGTGTTGATTCTAGCTGGGTACATAAGAGCTTTTTTTTTTTTTTAATCTATTGCTTATTGTTGCATTCTCATTTATATTCGAAAATAAAGTGTTACAACAAATACATTACTATTTTTTAAATGTATTGCTGTTGCAGTCATTTTAAGGAAGGTTTAAGGAAAGACTGTCAGATTTGTGCCAGTGTTACTTGAAATTGATCCTTTTGGCTTTTTGTTTGTATTTTGTAGTTATTGCAGGATTTTTTAGGAATTATCTTTATTTCTTCTTCAGAAGCTGTTTCTCCTCTAGTTGTGGGGGACTGAGGAGCGGGGGTGGCAGGAGCAGCTCTCACCAGCTGCCGCCTGTCTGCACTCATGCTGGTCGCAGAAGATGGGTGCTTTTTCTTATTACAAAGGGTGGTTACCTTTCTTTGTCTTGGTCTAAGTGGAAAAAATGAATTAATGGTGTTTTGTCTACTGTGTTTGTTTTTGAGTTAGCTAAAAAAAAAAAACAACTACAAAAAAATTACAAAAGAGGTTCTGTGGAAATGCTCTAGAGACTTTGTGGAAGGCCTAAATCACTTCGATCATGATTTTTGTATCTTTGAAGTGTTTTATGTGATTTAAAATAAAACACCACCTTTTTCTGATACTAAAAATACGTTTAAAAAATCAGTACATTAGTTTGAAACTTTAATTCTCAGAATTTTGAAATTAAAAGGCTAAATGGAAGGTTCTCTATGAGTTATAAAATCCAGTGGCTAAAAAATCTGGTATAAACAAAATTTGAGTTGACATGAGTTTCTGTTTTAGAGTTTACTTTTTGAGAGACTATGAGAAAAGAAATTCTGAAGTTCATTTCTAACCTGCTCGATATGTTTATTTAAATATGTCTGAATGTTTTTCAGTGGTTCTCCCTGCCCTCTAATATTTTTTTTCTGTAACATCTCCAACAGGAAACAGTCCTCAAGACAGCCCTAGGAACTTCTCTCCCAGTGCCTCAGCCCACTTTTCTTTTGCACGAAGGTAAGAGGCTGTTTGTAGTGTGCAGCACACAGTTTTGGCATGTTGTTGGACCCAGATATTAAAAGATGGTTCCAGATATGTCTGTCAGGTCTATCACTTAGAAAAATAAGTGCCAGTTCACTTATATGTCTCCTAAACCTCAGTGGCAATGAAATTGTAGTGAATGAGTGATGCACTGTGATCATACCTTTGTTAATTAAATAAAAAAATATTAATGATTTAAGTGTAATGGATCCAATTTAACAGTTTCCTTATCTACTGAGATATGGGGAAATTTTAAGCTATATAAACGTTATTTCCTTAGTTGTTTTTTTTTTCCTGATGTGAGAAGTGCATTCCTTATAAGAGCACTATAATAGAGAGCACTGAAATCAGAGTTTATGCTCTAATTTTACAGGCAACAGTAATACCTTGAATGCCTGTCCTTGACCTGTTTCACTGTCTGTACCACTGAGGCAATCAGCATTGTCACAGTAATGTTGTGGGGATTAATTAATACTAGTTGAATTTTTGAAGATCTAAAGTCAATTTGAAGTGATCTATGAAGTAAATTATTATTAAATGAACCATAACAGAAGTTAATAGGATGTCATGGGAGACTCCCTGTGCATGCCAGTGGGGTTCCCTATCACTTAACACCTTCTCAGCCTACCTTAAAAAATGCATTCATTAACTCTTAAGTCTGTGAGGGCAGGCAGAGTTTCTATGTTTACCCAAGAGTATAGATATGAAAAGTGAAATTGGAATGCTGAAGTAATGTCATGCATGGAACTGTTGAATTGGCAGTGAGGTATTACTTGTGTTCAAAGTTTTAGTTACTTTATTTTGGGATATCACTAAAGTAGCACACACAAGTTCTCAGAAGGAAGTGCAAGGAAATGGCTTAACTTAGTGGTGTTTTAAAAAAGCTGAAAGGAGGTGAAAACTCATGTATTTCTTTTATCTGAATCTATCTCATCAGTGACAGTAGGTCTTGTCAATCTTTCTAATAGCTTGTGATGTTACTTTTTAAATCAACACCTTGAGTCAGCTGAGTATTCCATTGAATCTACTTCTTCGTGATACTTTTTGTCAGAGATACTATCTCTTCATAGATTACAGTTGTTTGTGAGCATATTTTTAGAAAGATTCATTAAATCCAGAAATAGCTTATAATGGAAAAAGTAGATCTGAAGACTGAGCATAGCTTAGAAATACAGCAGCCAGGAAGTAGTTTTCCTTTCCCACCCATAATGAGCACAAAGTTTAAAACATTATAGTTTTGCAAACCGTAAAATTCAGGAGGGAAAAAAGTTGTTTACCAGTGTTTAATTTGGATTTTAACCTTTTTTAGAGCCTGTAATGGGCTCTAAATAAATTCTTTAACTGAAGAAACAGTAACACAAGAAGTTTCTCTGATTTCAGAATATTTCACCACTTCAGTGGGATTCAAGAAATGTATTTAGAGGTGGTCACTGCCATGCAGGGCTTAAGGCAGCCTTCCCCAGGACCCTGACAACAAGCAGCCGGGTCACTTTTCTCTGCCTGTGTCTGGTGGAGTGATCAGTGCCCAGGAACGGCCTGTGCCTCTGGAATCCACTCCTTCTGCTGGTACATACAAGTCTAGCATTTACAAGCCTGTGGGTAGGTGACAGATTCTGCTTTGTAGACCTGCTAGAAAGTAAGACCATACTCCAGAGCAGAAACGAGTGGTGTATCAGAGTGCAGGGGAAAATGCTGTAGAGGCTTGCTCCCATTTTCCCTCCTTCCCTTATGGATGCCTCCCATTCTCCTACCTTTGTCTCCCAGATAACTTTCTGTGATATCCCATGCCCACTCTTGATGGCCTTTCTGTGTGATGCAGGAACCCTGTTCACTCTGAGTTATTCAATAAGGAAGTACTTTTCTTGCTCAGAGCTGCAGAATAGAAGTGATGCCTTAGGATTTTATGTATTTGTAGATTTTTATATAGCTGAGAGTTTCTCTCATTTGAGGTAGCAGCTAACAGTTACTCCCTCTGTGCCACATTTCTGAATTTCTGTCTCAAGGGTGAAATAGCAGCTAGAACATCATGTTTGGGACACATGTACCAGGACTAGAATAACAATACACACTGTAGTCAAAACAAGATAGAAGACCCAGGGTTTTGTAGGTGCTCCAAGACAGTTCTGGGGGTGGCACCAAGGTGGCATGAGCAGTAAGGGGTTCTTGGGTTGGATGTAACAGTTACAGTAATTAAGTAGTGGTATAAATTTATAAGGCCTCTATACTGTGTGTGCACCCATATACTCCTGCACCTGAAAATTTTCATTGAAGAACTGCTCTCTACTTTACCTATAGTAATACTGTCTCGAAAAGTTTTTCCTTAATTTTAGGTAACAGATGGGTCTCCTCACCCAGGTTGAAATAATGCGTAAGTTCTTGTTTCAACTGTGAACATCCTTAGCTAAGCTCAGTGAAGAGAAACTACTTTGGAGTTGTTCATACTGATCTGGAGGTATCTTACATATATGAGAGAAGGGAGAAGAATTAATGAATTAAGAACAAAATTATGGAAGAAGAGGAAGATTTTTTCTTTAATCCGGTATTTTGTACCATCAGCAGTGTCAATAGCACATATGCACTTCATATTTTATAATACTAATAGTGTACTGTAGTTTTTTTCCTTGCACTTCATGTATTCAAAGACCCAGAGCTTTGGTTGTAGTCTGTGGACTGATAAATGGTAGTAGGGATAATACTTTAGATTGGAAAGAAGCAAGGAGTTTTTTAGACAGTTAGTTTAAGGAAGGGCAGCTGCATCAAGAGCTTTAAGATTCCTGTTTGGACATAACTTCAGTTTTTCAGAATTACACTTCAGTTGATCTTCAGTTCTTCAAAATTACACTTTTTGTGTAAATCAGACTTGAGACATGATCTTGGTACTAGCTGTAAAACAGATCTTTGATTCTCCTTTCTACATAATACCATCTGTTAATAAAAGTTTCTGTTTTATCTTAATAAAAATGTACATTTAAAATTTATGTATTATTTTGCTTTTTTAACATATTTGATATAATTGTGCTCCAGTCATGGGCATCGAAACGACAGGTAAATGTTACCTTCTCAAAAATCTAAACATGGCTCCCATAGTTGTTTTTTCTGTTTGCCACTTTAAATGTTCGAGTTCCATATTGTCTGTTGGGTAGCTCACCTCGGGCAGTGAAGAACATAAATTGGTTTTTGTTATAGTTTTTTATATGCATTTTAACGTTGTATTCTGAGTGAGCATGATTTTCTACAGCAGAATTTTTTTCCCTGATTACATATCTAACATTTAACAAGTTTGGTTTTACCTAATCAATCTTTGCAGTTATTTGACATTAGCCTTCTAGTTTGCTGGTATCCTGTACTGATACCACTTAAGAATGCACTATCCTTGTATTTCAAGCAGACCGTTTTAGTTATCTGTGGTTCAGAGCATTGTGGTTTGCATTTGTTCATAAATATTTTAATTTGCTTATTAATTTTCATCTGATGGACCTAAGAGTTGTAAACTCCCTGTGGTCCATTTCTGTGTGTCTAGTCACCAATTCTGTGGAGCTGTTAATTCACTTCATGGTTGTTTCATCTCATAAATTTTTAATTAGAAAACCACACTTAAATAATCCATAAGCCTAAATCATCCTTTGTGAATGCTTGTTTATTGTGGTGCTCTGTGAAAGTATACTGTTTATTAAAAACGCTGTTTATATCATGGTTTTGGAATGCCATTTTTTACAGTAATACACAGATGTTTCAGTGTTCCAATACCGCTGTGTTCCCTTGACCAATCTTGGTTTCACAACAGGACTGATGGTCGCCGCTGGTCTTTGGCTTCTCTCCCTTCTTCTGGCTATGGTACAAATACACCCAGCTCAACTGTTTCTGTAAGTATCCAGTTTGCTATGCTGGTAGATTTCTCTTACATGCTTTAGCGTCTCAAATATAGCGTACTTTTCTTAGAAGACAAGTTAGGGTTTGTTACGGTTGATAGACTTAGAATTATTATGTGATATAAAACTGCTTTACTTCGATGAAATAGGAGAAAACTTAAGACAATGTGTGCTTTGCTTAGAGATACTTTTCTGACATTGAATAGTGTTTAACTGCCTCCTCTTCATCTGCCTCATTTTAATCATATGGTAGTTAGACATTAAGTCTGAAGTGAGGTCATCTTGATAACAAAAGGAGGAGAAACTGTGACATGATTGACCCATCCTGGGTTAGACTGCTGCCTTAAGATGGGATGAATTACGCATAATAGGGAAAGTAACTTACTCATTTTTGCCTGTTGTAGCATTTGTTTTGATGTGATCTTGTATCTGCCCCTCTTTGCTGTATGTGTAGAATCTGACTCGTGAAGTGTGCTGTGGGAGTGCATGAGATCCTTCTTCAGTAGCTGGGAGTGGGAGATGTATCAGTTTGCACATCTTGCACATCTCTGTTCTGGAGAGGAAGTACGGGCTCATGTTACAACCTGGAAGCTGTCTGTTGTGACAGTTACACAGGAGAGACTGGGAAGATAGAGTTGTAGATGAAGCATGCTTTAGAAGTAGCAAATAATTGACATCTTGACAGTTACACAGCATCTTCTGCAGTAAGAGGCTTGGACTGTGTAGATCCAACTGTGGCTTTTCAGTGTTTTATGTATTTAGCCTTTTTTAAACATTTTATGAATGATGCATATTACTGGACAGGTGATACATGGGTTTTTTAGGCCGTTTATTTTACAATTAAAGTATGCTTTCTCTTGCCCATGGATTTGTTCTGTTTCTTTTGTGAGTCAGTTGGGTTCCACATTCTGTACAATGATGAAATATGGTCATTTTATGTTACCGCAGATTATTCTGAGGTGGAAGGGACCCACAAAGAAGATCATCTAGTCCAGCCCTTAGCCATGCACAGGACCATCCCCAGGAGTCACATCATGTGCCAGAGAGCATTGTCCAAAAGCTTCTTAAACTCTCTCAGGCATGGTGCTCTGACCTTTTCTCTGGGGACCCTGTTCAGTGCTCAACCATCCTCCGGGTGAACAAGCTTTTTCTGATAACTAACCGTAAACGTCCCCTGACACAGCTTCAGGCCATTCCTCAAGCTCTGTCACTGGTCACCACAGAGAAGAGATCAGTGCCTGCCCCTCCTCTTCCCCTCACAAGGAAGCTGTAACTGCGATGAGATCTGCCCTCAGTCTCTGTTATTTTATTTATGTCCACTAAGACTTCTGGAAAGAATTCTATCTGTCTTAAACCAGGCTGAGTAATTTCATGTATCTGAAAAACTTTTCCTCAGCAGCACTGATTTTTGACCTGTACTTTCCTTTCTGTGTAGATGTTGCTTTTGCCAAGTAAATTCCTTGGTTTTACTTAATTCCCTAGCCACTTTTCCATAGGGTATGTTTGTGTATCTCTCAGTGGGATTAGATCAAATGTGCTGTGTTCTTCACCTAAAATATATTGACACAAAGGAGGTTATATCAGATAAAAGTAATCACCATAGTAATCACCTCAATGTTGTAAGAAACAGGCTTGTACTAGAAAGGAAATTAAATGCTGTGTCAGAAACAGATCAAAAAACAGTTTTAATTTTCTGTCCATATTCATAGCTTTTCCTTTGTTACCTTCAATTCTAAAATGGTAATTCTAATTCATATACTTTATTCCTTACTTAAGTTTACTAGCTACTGTAGACATCCTAGATAGTGAAGCAATTTTACATGGTATTTGCGTTCCTTATGAAAAAGTATAGCACTGTCTTTTAGAGACTTAGATGTCTTGACTTCTCTGTTAGACTACTGTTGATTTGTCCCATGAGTTTTCCTGAATGAAAATAGTGTATAAATATTAAATAGATGTCTTTCCTAACATTGAACAAATATTTTTTGACTTGTGGAAATAATGTTTTTTCTAATAAATACATTTGAATTTTGTTGAAGAAAGAGGCAGTGGAGATCCATGCGGTATCTATCTGTAACACCCCACACTTATGGGTAAGGGAGCACCCAAGATTTTTAGATGTTCTTGGTCAAAAGGAAGGAGAAAAGGCAGGCAGTTCACAAAAGCTCACAAAGTTTTATTAGTAACTTACACACTTATTGTGGAAATAGGTTATGTTAGTCCCTCACCTACTATACAAGCACATGGCAGTGGGTTTTGTATAAAGGAATAGGGTGACAAGGAAGGGAGAAGAAAGGAAAGAAAGGAAAGAAAAAAAGAAAGGAAGTGAAAGAGATCGCCTGTCCTGGTTCCAGCATCAGTCCTGCTGATGGAATGTCCAGGGTCCTGCGGCTGTCCCTGGGTCTGGGAGGGAGTACCTTTTTATAGATAAGCTTTCTCTGCCCTGAAGGCAGGTTTCTTGCTTTCTGTGCCAATTAGTTACCTTGGGCAGTCCTTTCTTCCAGACCTTTCTGAAAATGGGTCAGAGAGCTTCAGGGATCTTGGGTGGTTCTTGGGCTGTACTGTGTTGTGCATAACTGTGCTATCTCCAGAAACTAAGGCACAATGTTTGTCCAAGGAAAGTGCTGGCCTGCATCTGCTTGGCCCCCCTCTCCAGCCACATAATCTTTTTTCTTCTGGTGTGTTACACCAACAAAACTTGATTATTGCCCACAATCCTTGTCCTTTATTACCAACAATCCTTGATGGTCTCCACAGCCATGTGGCTGTTGGTGTTTGAGAAATACACAGTAGTCCATTATCTTCTAAGATTCTACAATATCTTATGATTATTTTTTTGTTTTGTTTCGCCCAAGAATCCTCTACTGCTTATTAGTCCTGCAAAAGCACTGGGAGAACATTTGAGTTCTAAATCTAGCCACTGTTTCTTCACTTCTTAGTGAAGATGTTTTTCACTTTCTTCTTTTACAGACTGGATGTTAGTGCAAATCACAAAATCAGAACTAGAAGTGTACCCATTTAATTTTGGTTGCATGTACGTTTTCAGAAGCTGGAAGAGGTATCACAGTGCAGCCTCCTTCTCCACATTATTACTAATTGTTAGAGGCAATGAGAGACCTCCTCACACAACAGCCTAAGCATATATACAGAACGCTCCATTTTCAGTGATGAGTAGATAAAATTCACATTGATTGACATGTATCAGCTGGAGAGCAGAAACAGTTTTTGCACATCACAATAGAGCACAACTTTGGTCTTTACAAGCAACTGAAAGTCAAAGCAGGTGTCTGCAGTTACCATAGTTAATGCTGAGGTGATTGTAGCTCAGCATTTCTTGTTAGCCTGTTCATTTTTTTTTAATATTGAAAGTAAAGACTTTGATGGAATTACCCATTTATTGGAAAGTTGCAGGTTTAGAAGTAGTGCAAGTACCACATACACCAGTTCTCACAACAAAGTGGAAATTGAATTGTCTTCTGCTATCTTACTCCGTTGAAAAGAAGCTCTCTTAGTATGTCATGTACTAGCAAAGTTGGATCAGATCGTGCCAGTTATGAGATGCAGTTGAGATGATTGTGTCTTCTAGGAGAGCAAGCCTATAAAATAGATAAAGTGAGAGAATATACAGTTGCATGTTTTTGCCAGGAGATTATTCTCTTGGAAGCTTCTTTGGATGAGACAGTGGGATAAGGAGACAGGAAAACAAGACTTTAGAGTTGCTTTAGGTGGTATAGGCTGAAAATTTACATTTCTGTGTCAGAAGAACAGTTTGCATTTCCGTAGTGCACTATAGTTGTACATATTAAAAATATTTTAACACTTGAGTGATTTTTGGAGCATGCATTTTAGAATACCAGAACAGCTAATTTTTGAAAGAATTCTACTTTCAGAATTTGGATTTGTACTGAGATCAGAATTCAGGTCACCAGAAAAATGCACTTCATGCCTTTGATGGTCATGATACAACTGAGAGTGGTTAACGTTAGGAAAATTCTCGCTTTAATCCTGTTGTATCTAAGCTCTGTGACACCTTTTACGAGAAGTGTGATAAGAGTTATTTTCCTACTGATCTTCTCAGAATCCCTTGAAATGGAAGAGGTAGAGAATGATTTTATAGGAATAGCCATCTGTGGTGTTCTGTATTGGGAAATTTCCCTGTGCTAGAATCTCATCTCTTTCTTTGATCTTACTGAGCATGGCTGTAGAAAATATGCTGCGAGGTTAACTGCAACAAGCTGCTATAGTGAGAGATAAGAAGAAAGTTAACTATGCTGTGTGCTGAATGATGTGTGGTAATGTGGTAATGCAGAATTGCATGCATGAATTACTCTCATTTGACAGGTTAGTGCCTGTCATGTGAACTGTGGTAAACTCTTGATGGGCATGCTTCTTAGTCTCCAGCAGAGCAAGGTAATACAATCGTGCTAATTTCACCTTGTTCTGATGTGGTGCAGCATTCCCATGTAGACCAGTCCTGCTTAACCTTTTCCACCAGGAGATTTTTTTCTTTTTGGCTTTAAAGAGATGACTCAGTTAGATAGAATGTGATATGGAAACTTTCTTGAGCTTCTAAGAATTAGGATATATTCAGCCTTTATCATACAAGTTGCCAGGAGGTTAAAAAGACTTCATAGTCTTTGTGCTTACCAGCCTCGGTATTATCTGCTGACTGTAGCAATGTAGGGCAGTATTGGTACAGTATGAAAGTTTATTGATTTCCCTCACTAGAAATGATATAACAAAGAAACTACTACTGTGTTTGGCTCCAATAAAAAAGTACTCACGTTCAATATGAGAAGTCAGATAAGCAGTAATGTGCTTTCATTTATCAATGAAAATTGATAAACAGAAGAAATTAATGTTCTAGAAAAATCCAGCTAGAGACTAAAGAGCTCCAGAAAGAAATCTTAAGTTTTTCAACTTCTCTTCTGCAGGTAAAATTAAGGGAATGTCCCTATGGTACCAAGCAGCTTTGTGCAGTTATACAAGAATATTTGGGATTCAGCTATGTTGGAAACTAGTTTTGGGACCAGAAATTGTAGAGCATTTCTCTGTGTCTACATTTGTCAGTCCACATTCCACGTTAGCAAGGCTGGTTGTTAAAACTTTGAACTATGTATGTGTTCTTTACGAGGGTATCAGGTCCAAGCTCACAGAAGTAGTTTCAAAGTTCCATCTCCAAGTGTCTAGTATGGCTCAGGTAGTTAGCCACGCTGCATAAAGGACAGTAAAATATTACTGTGTGTTCATTTACACACTGCTTATGTAATGCAGATCTCTACATGAAATCTTGCTTGCAAGGGTAGTTACTGTGGTAACACTTCCTATTTCTACCTCTATCTTCTAGTTAGGTATACAAAGTGGATGGCTTGAGTTAATTCCTTTTCCTTTCTGTGAATTTGTTTTTATAAGTGCATTAAGTTCTCTCACTTTTCAACGTACAGGTTTATGTAAAAAATTAACATAATTTTTGTACTTTTATTATGAAAATTTGCAGTTGGCATTGTGGCAGTAAGCTGTACTCTACAGTTACCATACTTCTGCTGTCCTACTCCAATAATTTTCATCAGACTGCATTTTAACTATTCTTACCTGTTGTTGATTGCTACTGGCATCAGATGTCGCCTTAACCTTATAGGTAATTTAAAATTTTGAAACGCAATGTCTCTTTCTTCTGGAACCGAAATAGTTCTTTTTATTTAATGCCTTATATTTAGCTCATGAGTTTGAGGCTAATTATTTATTTTCTTCTTTAAATTGGTAGTCAGGCATGAGAAATAGGAACTATAGTTTTTAAATTAAATTACTTTATTCATGAGCACCAAATACGGTTTTGAGTATGTTTTTTCACTCTGATAGAAGCTTGTGTTCTGTTCTGTTCTTGTAGTCATCCTGTTCATCCCAAGAGAAGCTACATCAGTTACCATACCAACCAACACCTGATGAGCTACATTTTTTGTCTAAACATTTCTGTACCACTGAGAGCATTGCCAGCGATAACAGATGCAGGACCACTGCAATGCGCCCTCGATCTCGAAGTCTCAGGTGAGTTCGTGTAACTGAAAATAGAAGTTGGATCTAAATCCACATACAGTGGAGCGTCATGGTTTTGTACACTGGAGGTGTTTGCTGGTTTTGAAGTGGCTAAAGTATAATACAAGAAGTATGTAACTGAGACTGAATTAAGAATGATCCTTTTAAATACTTGCTTTGGTTGTGACTTAGAATCATAGAATAGAATCATAGAATCGATTGGGTTGGAAAAGACCTCCGAGATCATAGAGTCCAACCCTTGGTCCAACTCTAGTCCTTTTACTAGATCATGGCACTCAGTGCCACGTCCAATCTGCGTTTAAAACTCTCTAGGGATGGTGAATCCACCACCTCTCTGGGCAGCCCATTCCAATGCTTGATTACTCTCTCTGGAAAGAATTTTTTTCTGATATCCAACTTAAATTTCCCCTGACAGAGCTTAAGCCCGTGCCCCCTTGTCTTATTGCTGAGTGCCTGGGAGAAGAGACCAGCCCCCACCTGGCTAGAACTTCCCTTCAGGTAGTTCTAGACAGTGATGAGGTCACCTCTGAGCCTCCTCTTCTCCAGGCTAAACAACCCCAGCTCCTTTAGCCTCTCCCCACAGGGCTTGTGCTCCAGTCCCTTCACCAGCCTTGTTGCTCTTCTCTGGACTCGCTCCAGCACCTCAATATCCTTTCTGAACTGAGGGGCCCAGAACTGAACACAGTACTCAAGGTGTGGCCTCACCAATGCAGAGTACAGGGGAAGGATCACTTCCCTGGTCCTGCTGGCCACGCTATTTTTGATACAGGCCAGGATCCCCTTGGCCTTCTTGGCCACCTGGGCACACTGTTGGCTCATGTTCAGCTTCCTGTCAATTAGTACCCCAAGGTCCCTTTCTGCCTGGCTGCTCTCCAGCCACTCTGTGCCCAGGCTGTAGCGCTGCATGGGGTTGTTGTGTCCAAAGTGCAGGACCCGGCACTTGGCCTTATTGAACTTCATCCCATTGGAATCAGCCCATCTCTCAAGTCTATCCAGATCCCTCTGCAGAGCCCTCCTGCCTTCCAGCAGGTCGACACTCCCTCCCAACTTGGTGTCATCAGCAAATTTGCTGATGATGGACTCAATCCCCTCATCTAAATCATCAATAAAGATGTTAAACAGGACTGGACCCAACACAGACCCCTGGGGAACACCACTAGTGACCGGCCGCCAGCTGGATGCAGCTCCGTTCACCAGCACTCTATGGGCCCGACCCTCCAGCCAGCTCCTAATCCAGGAGCAGGTACACTTGTCCAAGCCATGGGCTACCAGCTTTTCCAGGAGTATATTATGGGAGACAGTGTCAAAGGCCTTGCTGAAGTCCAGATAGACACATCCACAGCCTTTCCCTCATCCACCAGGTGGGTCACCTGATCGTAAAAACAGATCAGGTTGGCCAGACAGGACCTGCCCCTCCTAAACCCGTGCTGGCTGGATCTAATCCCTTGTCCATCCTGAAGATGCTGTGTGATTGCACTCAGGATGAACTGCTCCATAACCCTGCCAGGCACAGAGGTCAGGCTGACAGGCCTGTAGTTGCCAGGGTCCTGCTTGCAGCCCTTTTTGTGGATTGGGATGACATTTGCCAACCTCCAATCATCTGGGACCTCCCCAGAGAGCCAGGACTGTTGGAAGATGATGGAGAGGGGTTTGGCAAGCCCTTCTGCCAGCTCCCTCATCACCCTGGGATGGACCCCGTCTGGTCCCATAGACTTGTTAGGATCCATCTGGCTCGGTAAGTCAGTAACTATTTCCTCCTAAAATACAGGAGACCTATTCAGCTCCCTCTCCCTGTCTACCAGCTCCAGAGGCCAGTTGTCTTGAGGGCCACCTGTCTTACTGGTGAAAACTGAGGCAAAGTAGGTGTTAAGTACCTCAGCCTTCTCCTTATCTTCCTTAACTATATTTCCCTCCAAGTCCAACAGAGAATGGAGGTTTTCCTTGCCCCTCCTTTTGTTATTAATGTATTTATAAAAGGACTTTTTGTTACCCCTAACTGAAATAGCCAAATTTACTTCAAATTCCACTTTTCTTTCCCTAATTTTTTTCCTGCATGACCTAGCTCTATCTGTAACTTCTTCGTAAGTAGCCAACCCTTTCTTCCATAGTCTGTAAACTTTCTTTTTATCCCTGATTTCTTTCAGAATCTCCCTATTTAACCAAGCTGACCGTCTTCCCCTCTGGCTGGCCTTTCGGCACACTGGTATAGCCTGTTTCTATGCACTCAAAATTTCCTTCTTAAAACATGTCCATCCCTCCTGGAGCCCCTTACCTTTAAGGGTTGTTTCCCAGGGTATGCTCTGAATCAGTTTTTTGAATAGGCCAAAATATGCTCTCTGGTAGTCCAAAGTAGAGGTTTTAATGGTGGCTCTCCTTACATCCCTGAGGATTGAAAATTCTATTATTTCATGGTCGCTGTGCCCCAGGTGGCCTCCAACCACTACATCATCTACCAGCCCCTCTCTGTTTGTAAACAGTAGGTCTAGCAGGGCCTTCCCCCTGGTAGGCTCATTTACCAGTTGAAGGAAATTGTCCTCTATACACTCCAGGAACCTCCTAGACTGCCTCTTCGCTGCAGTATGAAGCTCCCAGCAGATATCTGGCAGGTTAAAGTCACCCACAAGAACAAGAGCTGGAGATTTTGAGACATCCACCAGCTGCTTTTAGAACAATTCATCTCCATCATCCTGGTTGGGTGGTCTGTAACAGACACCCACAAAGGTGTCAGCCTTGTTGGCCTTGCCCCTGATTCTGGCCCACAGGCACTCAACCTTGTCACTGCTGACCTCAACTTCAACAGAGTCAAGAGACTCTCTAACATATAAAGCCACCCCTCCACCTCTCCTTCCCTGCCTGTCCTTTCTGAAGAGTTTGTAGCCCCCCATAGCAGCACTCCAGTCATGTGAGTCATCCCACCACATTTCTGTGACAGCAACTATGTCATAGTTTCCCTGCTGCACTATGGCTTCCAGCTCCTCTTGTTTGTTTCCCATACTGCGTGCATTGGTGTACATGCACTTCAGCTGGGCCATTGATTTCATTCTCAACTCGGGCTCTATGCCCTTAGGCCTATCTCTGGAGAGCCCAGTTGTAGTCTCTTCCCCCTTCAAACCTAGCTTAAAGCCCTCCTAACCAACCCTGCAACTTACGGGCTACAGTTCTTTTGCCCTTCCTAGATAAATGAAGCCCATCTGCTTTGACGAGATTGGGCAACACGGAGTTTGCCCCATGATCAAAAACCCCAAAATTTTGATGATAGCACCATCCCCTAAGCCACCTATTGGTAAGCTGGGCTTTCCTAAACCTCTCCTCATTCATCCCGGCTAGCACAGGAACTGAGGCAATTACTACCTGTGCTCCTGTCCCATGAAGAGATCGGGTCAGTGCCTTGAAATCTTTCTTAATTACCCTGGTACTCCTTTTATTAATGTCATCACTTCCAACCTGGACAACCAACACCGGGTAATGGTCTGAGGCTTGGATAAGCTTAGGAAGTCTTTTGGTAATATCCCTCACCCTGGCCCCGGGAAGGCAGCAAAGTTCCCTCTGGGATGGGTCTGGCTGACATAGAGAGCCCTCAGTTCCCCTCAGAAGAGAGTCACCGATTACAACAACCCTTATCTGTTTTTCCCATCTCTTTTTTCCCTTATCTGTAGGTGTAACCCGTCCGGTAGACTGGGGGTAACTAGAAGACCTTGTAGACAGATCTTCCTCCTGACTGTCCTCCAACAGACTGTCTGAGTCAAGGGCCATATACCTGTTTTTTAAGGGCACCCTGGCAGGTGAAAGGGGTCGAGAGGGGGTGTTTTTGCCTCTACGACCAGGCATCTGTTTCCATTCGTCCCCATCCATATGGTCCATTCTGTCTGCCTGATGGCAGGAGGGGCTGGGCTTCATCACCTCCTGCTGGGCTTCCTTAGGAGTGGAAAGGGTGTGACTCCAGCAGTCAATTTCCCTTTCACTCTCCCTTATGTTTCTGAGCCTATCCACCTCTTCCTTTAGCTCTGCCACCAGACACAGCAAATCGTTCACCTGCTTACATCGTATGCAGGCGCTTCTCACACTGTCCTCTGGTAGTAGGTCCAGGCTCAGACAGTCTATGCAGCCGGAGGCCTGAGTGGCTGCATCCTTTTTAGAGGGTTCTGTCTGTATTGACACCCCTCTACTGGTAACAGGAGCAACAGCTTTCATTTTTTTGGGAGGCATAACTGCCTTGAGCTGTGGGGAATGGGAGAAAAGAGAAACAAACAAACAGACAGAAAAAAAAATGTTCTGGTTTAAAGGCAAACCAGCAGGGGAAATGATCTCACCACGAGAGAGATTATAAGTCAGAGCTAAAATTTAATAGTAATATTACAATAACAACACTGACACAAAAGGGAAATGGCTTTCAACTCACAAAAACCCAGCAGTATAACCCAGTGTCCTGGGGCACAAACCCAAGGGGGTTTGTTTGCCCTTGTGCTGAGACCCCTGTGGCTCCCCCAAGTCCTGAGCAAAAGGAAGTGAAAAACCTGTTGGTACAGGCGAGGGCTGTGGTCTGGCTGAGAGCGGTGATCTCCTCCTGTCGAGGTCCTGCTGCTGCTCTGGATCCGAGAAGTTCGTGGTAAATATTAAGACAGGTCTTGATGTGAATGCAATTAACTCACAGACTCTGTCTTGATGACCTAAGCATTAATGATCTGATTGTAGCATTTCCTTTCTGAATATATGTACCTATGATGTCTTCAGTGTGAATGTCTGTAGTAGATTGTCCATATCAGTAAAAGGACCCACCATTGTGGTACCTTGAGATAAAGTTTAGTGTTAATTTTTGACCTTTTAGAAAGCCAAAAGCCAGTTAAAGAATCACAGAATGATTTAGGTTGGAAGGGACCTTAAAGATCATCTTGTTCCAACCCCCCTGACACATGCAGGGACACCTTCCACTAGACCAGGTTGCTCAAAGCCTTATCCAGTCTGAGCCTGAACACTCACAGGGATGGAGCATCTTCCTCTTCTCTCATCAATCTATTCTGGTATTTCACTGCTCTCACAGTAAAGCATTTTTCCGAATATCTAATCTAAGCCTGCCCTCTTTCAGTTTGAAGCCCTTTGCCCTCTCACTGCACACCCTTGTAAAAGTCCTCTCCTACTTTCTTGTAGGCCCCTTTGTACCTCATACCCCCTAGAGTGCCTTACAGGTACTGGAAGGCTGCTATAGTGTCCCCGAAGTCTTGTCTTCTCCAGGATGATGCCAACTCTCCCACCCTGTCATCATAGGAGAGGTGTTCCATCCCTCTGATCATTTTTGTGGCCCTACTCTGGATATGCTCCAGCAGGTCTGTGTTTTTCCTGTCCTGAGAGCCCCAGAGCTGGACCCAGTACTCCAAGTGGGGTCTCTGGCAAGCAGAATAGAAGCAGAGAATCACCTCACTCGACCTTCTGGCCACACTACTGATGCAGTCCAGGATAAAATTGGCATTCTCAGCTGTGAGTGCACATTGCCAGGTCAGTTGAAACTTCCTCTCACCTGACGGAAGAAATAGAATCGTTATTCACAGTATCCCAGAATGCCGAAATAAGAAACAATATAATCTTAGAGATGTTCTAGAAGAATTAGGTTAAGAGATGTAACTCAAACGGGTTGTAAACTAAGCTCTGTGTACCCAGAGAAGTTAAAGAACGACTATTATGCTGTGCCTGCTCAAGAACTGAGGTCAAGATGGTGAAGATGACACAGAAGGACCAGAAAATTACTCCCATTAAGTATGTGACTATGTAAAGCAAACTAATGATTATGTATTTAGTAAACAAGACTAATGAATATGTAAGCAAGATGTTTAATAAAAAGCACTGTCTATCTCTTATTTGGCATGCTTGATTAAAGGAGCTGTCCTCCAAGTATCCAGCATGTTGCATAAAGAATGCCCTTTTTAACACCTACAAATCAGTGTTCAGAAGTTGGTTTCTGCCACTTTTCTATATCACACCAACACCCCCAAGCCTTTCTCTACAGGGCTGCTCTCAATCCATTCTATGCCCATCCTGTTACATATTTGTGATTGCCCCAGTCCAGGTGCAGCACCTTGCACTTCGTTTTGTTGAAGTTCATGAGGTTCAAATGGGTGCAGCTGTCAAGCCTGTCAGGGTCCCACTGGATGGTATCCCTTTCCCTCCAGTGTGTTGACTGCACCACACAGCCTGGTGTCAGCATTGAATTTGCTGAGGATGTCCTTGATCCCACTGTCTATGTCTCTTTACAAAGACGTTACACAGTACCAGTCCCAATACTGACACCTGAGGAGTGCCAGTGGTCTCTGGTCTCCACTTGGACACTGAGCTGCTCACAAGTGTGAGTGTGACCATCCAGCCAATTCCTTATCTGCTAAGAGATCTGTCCATCAAATCCATCTATTTCAATTTAGAGAAAAGGATGTTATGGAGGACAGTATTAAATGCTTTGCGCAACTTTATGTAGACAACTTCAGTCACTCTTCCCTGCTGCATCCACACTGTACCCCCATCATAGAAGGCCACCAGATTGGTTAGGCATGATTTGCTCTTAGTGAAGGAAGTTGTCTGTCACCAATCACCACCTTATTTTCCTTGTGCCTTAGCATAGTTTTCAGGAGCATTTCCTGCATACTATTGCAGGCACAGAGGTGAGAATGACTGGCATGTAATTCCCAGGTCATCCTTATTTATTTTCTTAAAAATGAGGGTTATGTTCTCCCTTTTCCAGTCACTGGGAACTTCACTGGACTGCCACAAAATCTGAAATATGATCGATAGCAGCTTAGTCACTTCCTCCACCAGTTTCCTTACAACCTGGCGATGCATTATATCAGGCCCCCTCGTCTTGTGCACCTTCAGATTCCTTAAATGGTCTTGAACCTGCTTTTCTTCTACAGTGCATGATTGTACTTTCTCCCAGTCCCTGCATTTGCCTTTAGCAACTTGGTTATTGTGGCTGAAGCACTTGCCAGTGAAGATTGAGGCAAAAATCTTGTAGAGTACATTAGACTTCATGTCCCAGGTAACCAGATCTCCTGTTTTCTTCTGGAGAGGGTGCACATTTTCCTTAGCCTTTCTTCTATCACTGAGGTACCTGTAGAAGCTTTTGTTGTTGCTGTTGGCATCCCTGGCCAGGTTTAATTCTGTCAGGACTTTAGCTTTCGTAACCTGATTTCAGACTGTTCAGACATTCTGTGTTACTCCCAGGCTTCCAGACCTTGCTTCCACCCTTTGTATGTTTCCTTTTTGTGTCAGAATTTGTCTGGAGTTCCTTGTTCAGCCATGTGGACCTCCTGGCAATTCTGCTTACTTCCTCCTTGTTGGGATGCATGACTCCTGAGCTTGGAGGAGGTGACCCTTGAATATCATCCATGTCTCTTGGGCTACTCTTCCCTCCAGTTCTTTATTCCATGGTACTCTACCAAGCAGATCCCCGAAGCCTCCAAAGCCCATTCCCCTGAAGTCCAGAGCCATGAGCTTTTTGTGTGCCCTCTTTGCTGTCCTAAGCATTGCAAACTGCACCATTTCACGGTCACAGCAGCCCAGGCTGCCTTTGAGCTTCACATTCCCCACCAGGCCCACTTAGTTGGTAATAACCAGGTTCAGCATTGTACCTCTCCTCATTGACCTCTGTCACTTGGAGAAGGAAGTTGTCATCAAAACACTCAAGAATCTCTTGGACGACTGCTGTCCTGCTGTGTTGTCATGAGCTTTCACTCAGCTCCTCATTTGTCCATAGGCAGAGCTCCATGAAGTCCAACTGGTTACTGACTTAGAGGGCAACATCCCTTCCTCATCTCCTCTGCTTCAGCATTCTAAAGAACTTGTATTCTTCCATTCCATCACTCCAGTCATAGGAGCCATTTCATCACATCTCCGTGATGTGGGTCTCTAATGCCTCTTGTTTATTCCCTACGCTCTGTGCATTTACATAGAGGTACTTAACTTGAGTCTTGATGAGGATTCTGCTTGAAGCAGCTGAAATTCTTCGTGCTGCTCTTCAAGGGTTCTCCTGCTGACCTGTGATCTCTCTCCAGGCTCTTGGCATCTCTTGCTGGCCCTGGTATCAAACTGATAGAAGTGGAATGGATTGAGGTTCTTCTTTCACAAAATTTTTAATTCTTCTGCTAATGAATGTGTTATGATAAAGTCAATCCTAGAGGATACCCCCTGAGTTGGGTCTTTTTCCTGCTACAGATCTGTAGACCAGACTGCATGGGCCAGTGCCACCAATACAGAAAAGGTAGACTGAGACTTTTTAAATGAGTTTTGTAGTGGACAGTGAAGCTCATGATAGCAAAACGTAGTTTTGTAGGTTAGCCAAGTCAATGGATAAATTTTATGGATTCTTTTTACAGGTACAGTGCCCTAGCTTTGATGGACTCATGAGTATGTATGACATTATTTGTAGGAAGTTACTGCCTCTCTCTGCTGGTCAGAGTGATAATACATTTTTTTTTAATTATCCATTTAAAACAAACAAATTAAACCCAAACAAGCTCAGTACTGACTTTATCACTTGCAGCTGCCAGAGTTCTTGGTCAGACTTTGCTATTTTGGTTTCTAAATTTCAAAGGGGTCAGGTAAAACCATAACTAACAGTTAAATACATCTCTGTTGCCCTTCTGAGAAAAGGATGTTCATCATCTTGCGTGCTTTTTTTGTGCAAAACTGTTTCTGTCTTGAAATCAAGTACAAATTAAGAAAATAGTTAACCATTAGATGTCAAGTACATTAGTTAATTGTGAGAACTTGAACAGAAATAGTAGAAAGGAATGAAGTGTACTGCTGATGAGCACCTATCCAGTGAAGCCAGTGCTGACTTTCTATTGCTAATAAATCATACAAAAATACAATAACTGACTATAGTTCATTCTGAGACAAGTGTAAAGGGATAATTTGCTTTGCTTGCAGCCCTGGACGCTCTCCTGCCTGCTGTGACAATGAAATAATTATGATGAACCATGTCTACAAAGAAAGGTTCCCAAAGGTAATGAATTATATTTAACATAACCAGTATCTGAATTGATAGGCAACATAGGTTTTAAGTAAGTGGTAGTTTTGTTATGGGAACTCATGATCCAGCCCTCTAATGGCTTTCATAAAGTATCACCAAGCTCTTACTGCAAAGATAAAATCATAATAAAGAAAGTCCGAGCTGAGAGCTGGACATTCATTTGGCAAAGCTGCCGAACTTGTTTTGAAATTAAGCCTGCTGGTAATATATTCTGCTGATTGGAATCTGATGATGCATTGGATTTCAGTGGCTGCTGTGTACTTGGGACAAATGTATACTGAGTTAGTAAACCAAAACCATTTCCTGTTGCTAAGTCTTGAGCAGCATCTGAGATGCACCTCCAGATTCCTTGCTTTAGTGGCATTTCTTCATTTTCCGAAAGATTCATTGTATACTTTATATACATGTAGATACATTATATGCACTGATTTAATTGTAAAGATTAGTACACAGTTTTGGGGGTTTGACTCTGAGATAGGAGGACATTTTGCTCTCCTATCCAGAGGTCATGAGACACAAATAGTTCCTAGATGCAGGTGTGTAGCTTAAAGTGCTGTACTCTTGGTTGCTCCTATAATTTTAGTGACCCTTGGAATATAAAACAAGCTACTGTTCCTAAAAAGTAAATAGGAAGAAATTTCATTATATTTCTTCCTATAAATATGAAGAAAGATTTGTCAGGATTTGCACAGCAATCGAGCAACAATCTAAAGTGGGAACAAACCCAGTCATGTCAGTGTTTCAGATGCGAACAAAGATGTGTGGGGTTACTTTTTAATAAGAAGAACATCTTTCAGGGTGTTTGAGCATCTGCAGTTCTGTGAGAAGTCAGATAGTTGGTTCTGTAAAACAGTCGCATCTGGGAGCCTACAGACACATTTGGCACAATCTGTGAGCCTGTGGTGCTTTTAATTAGTCAATTGTTCATACAAACTCTGCCCATTGGAATATTTTTGTGTAATAACCTGTATGAAAGGAAGGAGGATATTCCTGTCTGTAGTATCTGCAATTTTAACAGAAAAAACCAGACACCCCCCCATCCCCCAAGGTCTTTCTTCTTTTTTTATTTTTATTTTCTACTTTGGCTTTGATTTAAACCTTTACAGTTATGGGTGTTTCTTTAGTTCTGTTTAGTGATCATCACAAGATTACTGCATAGTTAATCACCAGTGGCAGACAATGAGGAGGAGCTGTGTGGTAGAACAGTAAGGCTGTTACTTCTCTGGACTGGTATGTGGGGAAGTGTCATCTGTCACTTTGCCATTCAGTATACTGTGGTTTTGGCATCAGATGTTTCATGCATTCCAGCTAGGTAAATTCTTAGGTAATAGAAAAATGTTTTAGAATCAGAAATAAGCTTTGAGGCTATTAGTGTCATGTAAAGCTAATTTAATGTATTGCTTAACTACTTGTCTATAGGCCACAGCTCAGATGGAAGAGAGGCTTCGGGACATTATAACAAATCATTCTCCAGAGAACATCCTTCCACTGGCAGATGGAGTGCTCAGTTTTACCCACCATCAGATCACAGAACTGGCTCGAGATTGTTTGGATAAATCTCGCCAGGGCCTCATCACATCACGATACTTCCTTGAATTACAGCAGAAATTAGACAAATTGCTGCAGGAGGTATGAGCCATGAGACTGCTGTTGTTCGCTTGAAATGGGGTTAAATCTGTTTTTCTAAGTGTTGTCTTGAATCATGACTGTTCACTCATTGTGAAAGTGGCATTTATAGCTGTTTTAGTCTGCATAATGACCGCTGCAAAGACTATAAGGCATCCTAGTATATGAGTCTGGAATAGATGTGTTGTAAAAGATTTCAGAAACAATAGCATTATGTCATGCAGTGCAAATTAGAAATTTATGTGTGTTTAAGCCCCCAAGGGGAATGCTTGCTTATTCCATTTACTGTAAATAAATGAGTGAACATATTCACTTTGCTTTTTATCAACCCTACTGTTGTTAAAAGCCTGCTGTGGTGCGAAAACTGACAGCAGCCCTTAGCTTTTCATGAGCAAAAGGTTATTTAATTATTTCTAACAATGCTCTCGTAATTGAACTGTTAACAGTAAAAGTGTCTTTTCTAAAAGTGTTGAAACTTTCATAGAATAATCAGCTAAATGAATTAAGAGGAACTTGAAACTTAACAAATAAATGCCCCTTGATATAAGTTGCTGCAGTTTATTTATGTATCATTTTTAAGACAATGAGTGCAGAATGTAATATACTCATTTGTTTGTGTGGGATTTGATAGTATATTAAGAGACAAAGTTGATCCAATAGACCAGCAGATTTGATATTAGCTAGAAGTTTTCCAGCTGGTATGTTAAGATGTGACCCTGTCTTGATTTCTTTTCTTACGAATGCACAAGCAGTTGCTAAAGGTTTTGGTTGGGTTTTGGTTTTTTTAATTAACTTACATTGAGTAAATAAGATTTCTGCAACTGATATATTTTGAACTTTTTCTCCTCATACAACAGTGCAAAACTTACTACATCAATGATTTGTTTCATAATTATTAAAACTGTATTTTTTAAACATTAAAAGTATATAGAGTTTGCTTACTAGTCAAGAGGCAGTTTTGAACCAGTGACATTCTTGTGAAAGGATCATACTTTTATGATGTCAAATTGGCCAGTTGTTAATGTCAAAACACAAGGGAACATGTCTAAGATTCAGTGAACTGCTGTTGTCATTGTTAACAGTATATCCCTTAGTTAAGTTTAGAGTACATGTTCACTCATTTACACCTGACCACAAAACCACTTAAAAAAATGCTCCAGCAAATTATTCTTCAATCTGCATATGAAGCAGTGCATTATTAAAGTCACCAAAACAGTCATTTTGTTATGTTCAGTGATGCTAATTCTCTATTATGAAAAGATTTCCTGTTCTACAAAGTCACTATACCATAAAGTATTCAGACTTAACTTTTGAGTCCACTGCATAATACTCGTTAATAGCATAATATGACAAGTTTGAGCAGCTTGGTTCAACCAGCATTTTTATAATTCTAAGGTCAAGGTCAAGTGGACCTGAATGTATTCCTGCTTCAGCCCTTTAAATGTACTGTATATTGAATCTTTTGTTCACATATGCACCTGAGCATTCACAAAACTACAGAAGTGCTTTAAATTTTGCTGGTGATTAAAATAACCAGGCTTTTTGTTTTCAAAAGAGTTTTCTTGGACTTAATTGATAATGTTCAGAATTATGCTTCAGTTTAGGCAAGGTTCGCCTGGAATTGGCATTGGTGCCTTTTTCTTTTTTCTATTTTTAAACTCCATAAATTAGTTCTTCTCAGAGATCTGATGTTTTTTAAAATTTTGGTGCTTATATTAAGAAAACTGTGCTTAGCTTCATATTTTCATTGGGTTTTTTAAACTGAAAAATATAGCATATTATATGAAAAGTACTCATTTGTCCATATTAAGTGTTAGTTGCTTAATTCTCTTTGTGGCTTTGAATAAGAAAGAGATGGTGAGAAGTTTTAAGTCTATGGCTCCTACTGTTCAGAATAAAAAAGTACTGTGATATTTGAGGGAAAGTGTATTAATATATTTATACTTTTTCCTTGCATTCATTAGCATCCTTAAATTACATAATTTGTTCGTAAAAGGAAACATTTATCAAACCTTCTACAAGTATTTCTTCTGTATATATTCTTTTATAGCATTTCCCTCCCATTGTGGTAATCTTTCTAGAATTCAGTTTTTCCTTGTCTTCCTATGTGCACATTTATGTGAAGCCTCTCTGCAAGTGTGGTCTTTATTATATATGAATGTGTGTATATATATATATGTCATTGTCATTTCACTATGACTGTAGGAAATCAGTATCAATTTGGCATGGATGTTGCTTTTATCTATTAGTGTTCCTTAGATTAGTTTTAATTTCATTCTAAAATTATTAAATTGGCACACAACCTACATGTAGAGATCTGTGTGGTATTGAAATGTTGTCCCTTTTGTAAAACTGATGGTAATAATACCATTTAAGCTTAAAAAGCAAGCAAAAAGGTAGGTGTTTGTCCATTGTAGGCACTTTTGTTGTTACAGTGTTAGAATTGTAAAAAACGGGGTTACTTCAATGTGATGTTACAGTGTTGCTCAGATCCTTGTTATCCCTGCTGGCATCTTGAAACTGACCTGCTGTTTGTATCAAGCACATGCTTCAAACCCTCATAGGTGTCCCAAGTATTGTACATACTTACCTGAGAAGTGCATTGAATGTGATTTGGTTTAATATATTTTATTTTTATATTTTAGGCCCAGGAACGATCAGAGAGTGGAGAAATGGCATTTATTAAACAACTTGTTAGAAAAATCCTGATAGTTATTGCTCGTCCTGCTCGCTTACTGGAATGCCTGGTAAGGTCATGCTTACTGTGAGTAATGTTGTTCAGTTGACAGCCTAGGAAAGTCTCTGGTTTAGTATTCAAGGCCCTTTAAAAATGTTTTTTGGAACATGCCAAACAGTGGGTTAGGGCTCCACTGTTGGTGGGACCTTCACACTTTTATTTCAGGAACATAGGAATGGCAGGGCCCTCCTGTGGTTTTGTTTGGTTCCCTGATCTTGCATATACTGTGGTATAGGACCCTTTTCATCAACTGAGGAAGCTGCTGTTGAAACCAGTTGGGTTTTTCTGTGGGTTTGTTAGACTTCGTTATTTCTAGGGAAAACTGCTCTCGAATTGTAATTCCTTGGTGGTTTTCCCATCGTTGTTCTTACCAGTTTAATAATTTTGTTTCACTCAAAAGCTGCCAGAGCTATAAGCAGCTTGAAGTCAGCTCTGCAGCACGTGATCTGGGGAGAGCCACAGAAACGGGATTAGTCTGTCTGGATATACGGGTGGTTGATGTTATACTGGGGACCAGCAGGAGCAGAAGAGTTTACTTGCTTATGCATAAGCGTAGCACCAGTGTTGCCAGACTGGGTTAGTTTGTGTGAGCTGTGCGAACGTGTTTCTGCTTTTCATGCTGATGCTGCAGGAGCTGGGATGGCTCAGCTGCAGGAAGTTGCTCCTATGCACAGAGCCAATGTGCTTCAGTTGTTCAGTGGAACTAGTAAGCCCTTGCAGAACACAGTGTTCTCAGGAGGATGGTGTAGACACCCAAATGCCATGTAAAAGCCAGCCTGAGTCCAACAGGCCTGGCAGGCAGCCCGAGCTGACTTTGAGCCACGTCACAGTGTTGATGCTGCATACAGCTATTTGAGGCTGGCAAGGCTTATGTGGGAGTCACTAACCTGCTGCTAGACTCAAGTTATGCCTGAAACTGTCATAACAGCATTTTCATGGCACTGGATCTGAGCTAGTAAATCTTTCCAGCCTGATTTTGGCTCTGTGTTGTGTCCCTTCATCTGTGGCACAGTTAATCCATAGCCTGGCTTACTCAGCTATGGGTATTTTGAGAGCTGTCTGTTTTGTTTTGGAAACATTGTGTCTCAGTGTTCCCAGTTGCGTTTTGTTCATGATTTGCAGTTCAGAAGGAATCCAAAATAAGATATATGCTCTGAATCAGCAGGAAAGATGTTTCAAAACAAAACAAAACAAAAAAGCAGGCTTTGGAGAAGAGAGCACCTTAGCGTGTCCTGCTTCTACCACTGTATCCAAGATTGTTTTACTCCTTCCTGAACCCTGAAAAGCTCATTCCATGTCTAGTGTGATGTTCCCTACTCTGTTCACAGGGTTCATGTAACCTTCTCCACATAATCCAGTTTCTCATGTGGCATCTTTTTTCTGCCTTTT